>NC_089521.1:30608024-30938447 GCF_963924715.1 Thunnus thynnus
GAATGGAAGCTGTGTCCAAACTTCTGACTGTATATGTGATTAAAGATAAAGCAGTGACGGGGAGTCAGTGGTTTGTTGATATGTGGACTGATTGGCACAATAAATCTATATTAGAGGTCTGTCCACTTTCTTGTTTTCTTATTAGTTCTGATTAAAGGATCAGGCTATGATTTTCTATATTTTTCTTATTGTCAACTAATCTCATGTTTGGATCCAAACCAACAATGAACTGATCTACTAACAAGTATTATGTGTGTATCCAAAGCCTGATATATCTGATTCCTCTGTGTCGTAGACCTCCGTTGTTGTCCAGAAACTATTAAAAACACATCAGTGAACCACAGCGCTGCACTGGTTGACATGTTCCTTCATCATGAACAGAGTGATGATTGTAGTTTATTTAGAACCGGCTCCAAACACTAATGACCAGGATTTTTAAATATAAAAACTTTTTTTTGTGCACAAAATCAATACCAGTATTTTTAGGTTTTAATCTTTATCAACAGTCATATTGATGAACATTTCATATTATTCTGAGAACATGAACTGTTTGGAATACTAGAAGGTAACTCTAAATTGATTACAAATCTTTTAATATAATAAATTTCATATGTATAAAAGCACATTTACAGATAAAAAGTTGAATTTCTTAAACAAAGGAGGACAACCAGTTGATTCAATTTCATTTTCCTTTAATCCAAAAGCTATAGAAATAATTAAAACCATTTTTTTGTTTAAAATCTTTGTGTGAACTGTAACTCTCACCAACTCAGTTTGTGTTACTGCATTTATATTTTAATTTGAGTCAAAATAATCGTTAGTGGGATCAATTCATTGTTGGTTTTTGCCTTTTCGTGGGATTTGTTAACAATAAGAATAATTCAGAATATCACCAGACTTATGTTTTAAGGGAAAAATCAGGTTGTGGTGTAAAGTCACTTAGATATGTGTAGATATGATGGCCTTTTTTTTTAAAGTACATATTTTATTGAATAAATGACTTTTAGTGTAACATCATCAAAAACATTTAGCCAAATTGTCCTAATGTCTACTTCATAAATCTAAGAACACTTTTTATGCAAACATGTACAAAATAAATACCAGTGTTATATGGGATTAACTTTGTGTCGACAATTGAACAAAATCTTCCGAGAATCAAAAATAAATAAATTGAAACCAAAAATAAAAATGATGTCAAAGGCAAAACTTACAATAAAACTATACAAGAGTGTTAAATTTGATTACATTTGATTAGCCAGAGTCTGTGTCGTCCTCTTTAACCTGGAGACATCAAACGCACCAAATTCCATTCAGAAATATTAATGTATAAGATTGTTTCGTTTAAAAGGAGACAAACACACCTGGTGGAATATGACTGTATACATTTTCTGTATGAAACAGCCCCAGTCTTTAATTCAGCTCAACTGAAAATCATCTGTTTAAGCTGCTCACACAGCAGGGCATTGTATTTATCTGCAGGATAAACTGACATTTTACAGGAATAAAACCTGCAAACAGGATGTTACTGATGCTGACATGAAGAGTGTCTATTAAAGCATCAGAAGATTATCCTGAGTCTAAAGTTGACACCTACATTTATCGTGTTTTCACGTTTAGAAGGCCTGAATTCACAATATAGTAGATTTTGAGGTACTTTTACTTTACTTGAGTATTTCCATTAGATGCTACTTTATACTTCCACTCATTTCAGAGGGAAATATTGTACTTTCTACTCCACTACATTTATTTGACAGCTTTAATTACCTATTATATCAATAATATATGTATTGTTATAGATTACACCATCCAACAGTATAAGGTGTTAAAATTAGCTCCACCTGGGAAGCACTAACATGTTTTAGTGAAGAAAGCTGAAAGTACAGAGACTGACTGACAAACGTTTGTCTGCTCTGAACATGAACTCTGTACTTTGTGGTGTTTCAGGAGGAAAACTGCCTCAAATAAACTCTCATTTTAGTTTCACATTTTCTCCACAAGCTTTGAATGAGATCCTGAGATGAAGACAGAAGAAAACACTTTGCTCACTGTTGAAATAATAACTTTATTGATTATGTAAAGCTTCAGATTGTTCACACATCTGATCAGTAAAGTCTGTTAAATGACTCTTGTTCAATGATTTCATGTACAGATTCACTTCATCCACACAATCAGTTAGTTTAACCCAGAATGTACAAGAACATAATAAATGATTATTATCATGATAATTACAGTTTGATTGTACATTTCTTTATGAATTTACAAAGTGGTGAGAACAAAATATCAATGATGAAGGAAGTTCTGCTGTTTTCTCTGTTTAAGACGCTGAAGTGGAAGAGAAACAACAGCACACAAATACATCAATACAAACATGAAACTAACATTTAGAACAAAGAGAAGTTCACATTTTCATCTGAAGAAACGTCAGTGAAGGTTAAAAACATCATCATGAGCAGTGATAGCCTCCATGGATAAAAACACACAGCAAAAAGTCACATTTAAAGAAACTGAAAACATTAAAAGAACAACAAATGAAAAGAAAATAAGTGTTGACAATCCCAGTTTGATTGACAGCTGATCTCTGTGCAGTTCAGAAACACCACAGCAACGAGCTCTCAGAAACAATGGAGACAAAAACATGAAGAATTACAACAGAATCTGACACATGAAGTCTGAAATGACTTCTGTCTATTTGAGTTTACACAACTCAGCTGTGGCTTCATAATAAAGACATAATCCAGCATAGAGAGGCTGAGTGAATGTGGTCTGGACTCTGTGGAGGAGAGTCATGGTTTCAGAGACGCTGTAGAAGGACAGAATACCTGCTCTGTGATCCAGGTACACTCCTACTCTGGAGGAACCAGGACCTGAGACGGGAGTTTTGATGTTGTTGAACCAAAATGTATAACTGTCAGTGTTACAATTTAACATCCAAGATTTGTCATTAAATCCAAATCCACATTCATTTGAGTCTCCTGCTCTGCTGATATTCTTGCATGCGACTGCTACACAAACTCCTCCCCCTCTCCACTCCACCTCCCAGTAACAACGTCCAGTCAGACTCTCTCTACTCAGGACCTGCTGCCACCATCCAGTGAATCTGTCTGGGTGACGAGAATAAGACTGTGGTCGACTCATGTATGTTGCTTTTCTGTTCCCCTCAGATAATAACAGCCATGTGTTTGCTGTGTTTGGATCCAGTGTGATTTCATGTGAATATTTTAAGAATCCAGCTCTGGTCTTGGGTTCTGCTTCTGACAGTAAAACGTCCACTTCAGTCACTGTCAGTGAGATGTTTGTCCATTTCTCCCTCAGGATGTCCTGTAGTTGATCTCTGAGCTCTGACACAGCTGCTGTCACATCCTCAAAGTATCTCAGAGGACGGATATTGATGCTGGATGAGTCTGTAGATGCACTGAGTTGTGACAGTGAGGGGTAGTTGTGTAGAAACTGGTTGTGATCCTCTGTGTGTGAGAGCTGCTTCAGTTCAGCGTCTTTCCTCTTCAGCTCAGTGATCTCCTGCTCCAGCTTCTCCTGAAGCTCTTTGACTCGACTCACTTCAGTTTCCTGCTGGGATCTGATCTGCTGCTTCACATCAGAGCTTCTTTTCTGGATGAGACTGATCAGCTCAGTGAAGATCTTCTCACTGTCCTCCACTGCTTTATTAGCAGAGCGATTGACGGCCTTCATCCTCTGTTGAAGCAGCTTCACATCTTTCTCTCTGTCCTGGATTCTCTGCTGGATGTTTTGTCGACTCACCTCGAGCTCTCTCTGCCTCTCAGTCCTTTCTGCTGCAGCTGAGACCGTGTCGTGGCCTTTATGTTCATCCACAGAGCAGAGATAACAGATACTCTGCTGATCAGTACGGCAGAACATCTTCATCACCTCATCATGACGAGAGCAGATGTTCTCCTGGAGCTTCTGCGAGGGGTCGACCAGCTTGTGTTTCTTTAATGGAGCTGCATCATAATGAGGCTGCAGGTGTTTCTCACAGTAAGAGGCCAGACACACCAGACAGGACTTGAGAGCTTTCAGCTTCCTCCCAGTGCAGACATCACAGGCCACATCTTCAGGTCCAGCATAGCAGTGATCAGCAGGAGCAGCTTGGAGTCCAGTCTTCTTCAGCTGCTCCACTAAAGCTGCTAACATGGTGTTTTTCACCAGGACAGGCCTCTGTGTTATGGTCTGTCTGCACTGAGGGCAGCTGTAGATCTTCCTCTGATCCTCTTCATCCCAGAAGCCTTTAATACAGCTCATGCAGTAGCTGTGTCCACAGGGAATAGTCACCGGATCCTTCAGTAGATCCAGACAGATGGAACAAGAGAAGGTTTCTCGGTCCAGCTGATCTTTCTGCGCCATTTCAGCTCTCAGTAGTAACGACTGTCTGAGTTTCACTTCCTGACAGGTGAAACAAGTTTGAACTTTGATCTGGACAACACGTGTCTCTGCAGGAAATGGAGCCTGACAGCTCTTGTGCTACATTACATGTTGGTTACACCCATCTTCAAACTGTAGATCTGAAGGGGAGGGAACAAGGAAATATGAGCACAGAGTGGAGCTTGTTGTGTTTGAGATCAGGAAGAAGAGGGAGGGCTTATCAAGCGCTGATTCATTCCAGGTAGAGGAGCAGTTTTAAAGGGATACTGGCTGCTTTTCGTTTGGCTAACGTGGCTCCAGTTTAACCTGTTACTTAATAATTTCTACATATTGATTGCTGGAAGGAAAGCACCTGATAACAGCTCCAATGTTTTATTATTTGATTATAGATCTACAGCAGCGTCTCTCTGTCACAGAATAAGACACAAATAGACGATTAAATCTGTTAATTACTGAAAGAACAGAACTGACGTAAAGGAGCAATAAAAACAGCTGCAGCCTGCAGAATATGTTTAAATCAAATATTGCTCATTTAGTTTAGTTAAAACAAAAATCTTAACACAATACTAATAATCAGTGGTACATTTATTCAAGTATAATTTTGAGGTACTTGTACTTTACTTGAGTATTTCCATGTGATGCTACTTCATACTTCCACTCCACTAGATTTCAGAGGGAAATATTGTACTTTCTACTCCACTACATTTATTTAACAGCTTTAGTTACTTTTCAGATGAAGATTTGACACAATGGATAATATAACAAGCTTTTAAAATACAACACATTGTTAAAGATGAAACCAGTGGTTTCTAACCTTTTTGGTTTTTAACGTCTCACAAAAAGCAGTGTGTAGTCGGATCATTTATTGAAAAGAATAATCATTTTGAGTCATTGTTTTTTTAAGAAAATAAAAGAAAACTTCCAAATTCTCTGATTCCAGCTTCTTAAATGTGAATAGTTTCTGGTTTCTTTAGTCCTCTATGACAGTAAACTGAATATCTTTGCGTTGTGAACTGTTGGTCGGAACAAAACAAGACATTTTTCTGACATTTTATGGACCAAACAATTAATTGATCAAAGGAGAATAATGGACAGATTAATCGATAATGAAAATAATCGTTAGTTGGAGTCCTATTCTACAGGTTTATGTAAAAGTGTGATTCCAACTTGAAATTGAAACACCAGATTTAGAAACATTTTTAAATAAAATAAAAATTTGACCATCTTTCAAATCTCATTTATCTGTTGTGTTGAGTGAATTTTCTTTTCAGCATTACCTAAAATTGAATTTTATGTTCCATGCAGTTTTTTTACAGCTGATAAAATTTGTCCTTTTATTGATTAGTCAACAGAAAATGAATCTGATTCACAAATGTGAATATCTGCTGGTTTCCTTATTGCTGTTTGATCTAAAACTTAATATATTTGTCTTTTGGACTGTTGCTATTACAAAACAAGCTATTTGAATATATCCACTTGGGCTTTAATATATTATAATAGGCTTTTTCTATTTTCTGATGTTTTGTTAACCAAACGATTAATTGAGAAAATAGTCTGCAGATGAATTGATAATAAAAATAATTGTTAGTTGCAGCCCTACACCTTTGTTACATGTGTGTAGTTAACCAGACTTACTAACGTTCATAACTAACATTTAAAATTGATATAATAACTCTTTATTTTTTGGTTGCATCATGTATTTTACATTATTTGATGTTTCTTTTTGCAGTTTATAGCATGCTATGTCTTTTTTTTTTATCTTGCTTTGCTCATGAAGAACTAATTAATCTTGTGCTGTAGGTGGAGGTGTGAAAATCCTCTTTGAGAATGAGCTCGGTGTGGCAGATTTCCACCTGCCCAACAAAAGCTGCATCCTGTACGTGTCGGAGTGCGACATCATAGCAGGAAACGGCTACAAGAGGAAACTGGTTCGCTACAGAAATGTGAGTTTAATGAATTTTTTGCTAAAAAGATGATGTGTTGTGATGTATCTGATATGAACCACCGTCCCTCCTGATTTGAAGGCCAGCAGCAGCTTCCAGCAGCTGGTGCTGGTGGAGAACACCAGACTCAGTGAGCAGTACTTCTCTGCTGTCCAGAAGTTTGTGGTGTTTGACCTCGGCCTGACTCTCCTGCCAGTCAGCGGGCAGACTGAAGCCTCACAGCTCATCACTCAGATGGTAAAACAATATTTTACACCTGCAATAAATATGAGTTTAATTTGCTGATAGTGTCAGAGGGAGATTCAACTCATCAGTCTTCATTTTAAGGCTGTAGTTTGACATAAAACTATGAACCGCTCCCATGCATGTGTCTGCTCCATTGTTGTTGTTTCCATGGTGACCAAGTAAACCCAAGAACACATTGACCCAAGTGAAAACTTTTGTGAGATCTCATAAATATTATTTATGGTTATAGGTTACACAATGATTGCTCGTTTATGTAGCCGGAGACTCATTTAGTCTCTATTTGTTTTTGTATAAAAGAGTCAAACACAGATCTTTGGTGTCAGAGGGGTAAACATGTATCTAAGAAGCCGAACCTACAGCTGTCTGATGCTGCTCTGATCCTCTGCAGGTCCATGGGGAGAGCAGGGAGAACCCTTTCAGGCGGAGGAGTGCGTCTGGGCTGTTGGACCCCCTGGTCCTGGCCCTTGTACAGCAGGTCCCGGGGGTGGGCAGGGTCAAAGCTCTGGCCCTGCTGCAGCATTTCCCCAGCATCCAGCAGCTCTGTAACGCCGCCCCCACCGAGCTGGAGACCATCGTGGGTCAGGCTGCTGCTCAGCAAATCCACAGCTATTTCCACGAAGCCACAGCTGCTGGAACCTGAAGGCGCTCCGCATGGATCCAGTCTGGGTCTTTATTTAACCAGAGAGGTTTGGATCTAATGATACTGGTCACCTGAAACATGCTCCCTGGTCGCCGTGTCTGCTGCACAGGATGTGAGGAGCTTTAGATTTAAATGACTGCTGGGACACCACCAAAAACTTTATCAGAAGCACTTTGTCTCACATGAGCATTATTTACTTGAAAGATTACAATGTTGAAAATCAATATTTGTCCTGTTATAAGTGTACAAACTTTAAGAAATATTTATTTACTGTTGATGTCACTTTGTGAAACTGACGTATGTTATGAAGTCAGCAGATGTTTTACATATTTTGTGCTTTAAAATAGAATATTTTACTTTATTTAGGGATGATGTCCATATTCAGTACCAGTCAAAGGTTTGGACACATTTCCTCATTCAGGAGAATGGAAGCTGTGTCCAAACTTCTGACTGTATATGTGATTAAAGATAAAGCAGTGACGGGGAGTCAGTGGTTTGTTGATATGTGGACTGATTGGCACAATAAATCTATATTAGAGGTCTGTCCCCTTTCTTGTTTTCTTATTAGTTCTGATTAAAGGATCAGGCTGTGATTTTCTTATTGTCAACAAATCTCATGTTTGGATCCAAACCAACAATGAACTGATCTACTAACAAGTATTGTGTGTGTATCCAAAGCCTGATATATCTGATTCCTCTGTGTTGTAGACCTCCGTTGTTGTCCAGAAACTATTAAAAACACATCAGTGAACCACACCGCTGCACTGGGTGACATGTTCCTTCATTATGAACAGAGTGATGATTGTAGTTTATTTAGAACCGGCTCCAAACACTAATGACCGCGATAAGATTGTAACTCCTTGCACAGCATTTCTAATCAAACTACGGTAACCAGGCTCTTCAGGGATGAAGGTACATGTTCGGGGCTGTATGTGCTCTGCATGACTAATGTGTTATTAAACGGCTTGTTCTAAGACATATGTTGAAAATTCAGCCTGTTTTGATTAGAGATAATTTATTATGACCTGAAGCTTGGTGGAGGACAGTTTACCTCCAACATAAAGGGGCAAAAATGTGACTCGACCTTTTTTCTGCTCACATTTTGACTTTTCAATCACAGTAAGTTGTACAAACTACTGTGTTAACATTATTAATTGCAGTATTGTGTTGCAATAATTGCTGTAACAGAACCAATCCTTAATGTTATTAGTTTCACCTGTGCTTTTCCTGTTTTGGCAATTCAAAATGTCTGCTTTAAAAAAAGGACAATAAATTGGGTTTATTTGGGAATAATAAAGAAACGACTGGCAAGATTCATGTTAGAGAGATTTACTCTGGATGGAAAATGATGTGGGACATTTTTGCATCTTCCAAAGCAGCCATGACAGGGATGTTTTGGGAATCACTGGTGTAGAAAGAAACCTGATAACTGATTTTTGTTTCATAAGCTGGTTTCCTCACACACTGATCAGACATTATACTGTCCTTTTACATTATGATTTAATTATTATTGATAAAACAACAAGACAGCAACAAATAAGGCAAAAAGAGCTGAGCAATCATGCTCATAGGTGGGAAGAAGTAAACTGAACTGCAGGGGCACCTTTACTCCACTATATTTGTCTGATTGCTGTAGTAGGATTTTTCATGCAGGACTTTTACTCTTAAAGGAGTATTTGTACATCGCTGTATTGGTACTTTTACTTCAGCAAATGATCTGAATACTTCTTCTACCACTGATTTTACTTTTTTCACTCTTATGACCTAAAAAAGATTAAATCACTCAAACAATCTTGGAGCTTTAAGCTGAACTATGAAGACTGGATCCGGAGAAATAGAAGATCCGGAGTCCCTGAACGCCTCATGGTGAGTCCTGGGTATTTAACATTCTACCCTGGACAGCGGCAGGTTGTTGCGCAAGCGCAGCCCATTCAGTGTGCATGAATACGGAGTGAGGAGAGGACAGGAGCACTGGGAGCATTGGGAGTACTGGGACTGGGAGGACACAGTGGACTGGACGGACCGGACCGGACCCGGGCAGGCGGACATGGATGGACAGAACGGCAGCAGCAGCATCTGCTCCCGGCCGCAGGGAACCGTGACAGACCGTAAGAAGAAGGAGAAAATCCCCGACAGAGTGACTCTGAAGAAGGAGATCGGGCTGCTGAGCGCCTGCACCATCATCATAGGTGAGGCAGGAAAACAAGAGCTGCCAGTCGGCATCAGTTCTGCTTCTACTTTATTACTGCAGAACTTTAAAAAAGCTGCAGTTAGTGTTTGACTTCTGCAGATCGCTGCAGGACTTTTACATCACAAATAAGTGTTAAAACGCTGCTTCAGATGGTTTATGAACTGCATGAGTAGGCTGGGGAAACTTAAATAAAAGGCACTCAGAGTTTTGTGGCATTGGTCATAAGAAAATGAGGGACTCCATGTTTGTTTGCATGTGGATTCAGATGAAACTGAGCGCTTACGTGGCTGAAATATATGAAGTCCAGAAGCAGGCTGGTGGTCAAGCAGAAGAACATTGTCTGCTGGAGCAGAATGAACAGCAGGGACCTTTAAACACACCTAAGCACAGTAAATATGAGCATCATGCAGGCTGGAAGGAGAGGGAGGCCTGCATGCAGAGGGCCGGCTGCTCTTAGATATCAGCTGGTATTGATATTAACAGCAGTGCAGCTCAGTGATGGTGAAATGTCAGAGTGACTGAATGTGCTGTCAGGAGTCCCCAGACTGCAGCACAAAGGTCACTCTGACAGTAGTGGAAGAAGTGTTCAGATACTTTACTCAAGTAAAAGTACAAATACAGTGATGTAAAAATACTCCATTACTAGTAAAACTCCTGCATGAAAAATCCTACTATAGTAAAAGTACATAAGTATTATGAGCTTGATGTAGTTAAAGTATTGCAGTAAAAGTACATAAGTATTATGAGCTTGATGTAGTTAAAGTATTGCAGTAAAAGTACATAAGTAGTATGAGCTTGATGTAGTTAAAGTATTGCAGTAAAAGTACATAAGTATTATGAGCTTGATGTAGTTAAAGTATTGCAGTAAAAGTAGTGGTTTGGTCCCTCTGACTGATATATTATTATATATGACATCATTAGATTATTAATAGTGAAGCATCAGTGTTAGAGCAGCATGTTACTGTTGTAGCTGCTGGAGGTGGAGCTAGTTTACACTACTTTATATACAGTGAGCTAGTTTACTCCAGTGGTTCCCAACCTAGGGGTCGGGCCCCTCCAAAGGGTCAGCAGATAAATCTGAGGGGTGGTGAGATGATTAATGGGAGAGGAAAGAAGAAAAAACAAAGTTCTGATACACAAATCTGTTTTCAGTTTTTGGACTTTTTCTCTAATCTTTGATTTTTGCTGAAATATTGGATCATTTGAACATTTATTGAAATGAAAGCATGTGAGAGGTTTAGAGGGAAAAATCACTATTTGGTGGAGCTGTTAACAACTCATAGACATGTGAAATGTGACCCCGACTACACACTGCTTTTTGTAAGACGTCAAAAGCCAAAAAGGTTGGAAACCACTGGTTTCATCTTTAACAATGTGTTGTATTTTAAAAGCTTGTTATATTATCCATTGTGTCAAATCTTCATCTGAAAAGTAACTAAAGCTGTTAAATAAATGTACTGGAGTAGAAAGTACAATATTTCCCTCTGAAATGTATAAAGTAGCATCACATGGAAATACTCAAGTAAAGTACAAGTACCTCAAAATTGTACTCAAGTACAGTTCTTGAGTAAATGTACTTAGTAACTTTCCACCACTGCTCTCTTATGTAGTAATCTTATAAATCAGACTTCAAAAACGTACAAAAAACAGGATTTTCACTGACAAGAAACCTTATTAAAGTTTTTGGGGTTTTGTATGTTTTTACCAGAGCTGAAATGATTAGTCAATTAATTGAATACATGATCAGCTGAAATTAAATTGACAACTGTTTAGGTGATTAATTCATTCATTTTTAAGCAATTGTGCCTCAAAAATCCCTTTAAATTGTGAGGATTTGCTGCTTTTTTGTCTCATGTGACTGAAAACTGAATGTTTTTGAGTTGTGGACTGTTGGTTGGACAGTTGATGTCACCTTGGGCTTAAAGAAATTATGATGGGCATTTATAGACGAATGTTTGTTAGATAAATCAGTAAGTTGCTACTCTGGTTTTCATGTAACTAGCAGTATGGCTCTGTATGATACTGTCAGTCTACAGTATCTATCGGTCCAGACTGAAATATATCAACAACTAAGAGATGGTTTGGCACAAAATTTGGTTCCCAGACGATGTATCCTAACGAGTTAGGTGATCCTCTGACTTTTCCTGTAGCGCCACCTTAAGGTTGACATTTTCGTTCCCTTTTAAAATATCTTTCCATTCATTATTCAGTGCACAAACACTGTGAGTGGACTTTACAGTGAAGGAGGAGACATCTTGTGTCCAACAGTTAAATTTAAGAAATTAAAAATATTTGCATATTCAGAGATTTTGGATTTTTTAGTGAGGGAGAAACAGAAGATGTCATTTTAAGAATTTTAATGTGGTAATTGTACTTTTTTTGTGGAAAAACCACATGACCCTGATTCCAAGCAGAGTAGTTATATGTCTAAACATGTCTGGAGGGGGTCTTTAATAATGCAGAAGTGCCTGTTATCATTATCCTTAACGATCCAATTAGCTGAGAACCAGAAGTCTTCCAATCACAATTCAAAATGCAAAAGTCACTCCGAATCGTTAAATAATGAATGAAAAACTCAAATTATTAATGATATAGGCTGTAGTCTCAGTTTAAAGCGTGTTTCTATGAGCATGATTTGTGACATCACAACTAGCTTGGAGCCAATCACGGTCCAGTATTCAACTTACACAAGTGTGATGTGGAAACTTGAAGCCTCCAGTGAACAAACACTGAGGATGAATTCGGAGATTCTGGATTTTTACATGACGGAGATAATGTTGCTTTGGGAATTTTCTTTTCTGTGAAGAAAAAAAAACATATCAAACACAAATAATTATTTTATTTAAGGCATTTAATGTCTTAAAACATGCATGAAGAGGATCTTTAAAGTGCTCAGGAAAAAAATGTAAGTGGGAACATCTACAATTCTATGAAAACTAGTCAAACTCCATCTGCTGATGAAGATCTTGTGATATGGTCGTAAACTACAGAACAACTACTAAATGGAGCTTGTAGTGAGATTATTTTGGCAACGTAATTATTTTAGTTTATTGTGCTCACATGGTTCATGTTCTTAATAAAGTGGTGTTTAATCAAAGGACCACAATGACTCCTAAAAGGTTAATCCAACCACCTGGATCAATTCATATATATATATATAGACAGAGAGAGAGGTTGTTTTTTTTTTTGGCTGAATAAATAGCAGTGATTATGAGCGAACATGTCGAGCCTGAAAAGATGAATTCACCCTAAAATAAAAACTCTCTTGTCCCTTGTCTTTGTATTGACAACCAGTCTTTAATTTACTACAGCAGTTTATTTTTTCAGCTTCGATAAAATCAAAATATGTCCATCAATATGTCTACAAACCTTTTTACCTCCTCTCGTTTATTCACTGAACATATTTTTTCAAGTCAATAGATGCTCAGTCTGTATTGTGTTACCAGAGTGCTGTAGGAGGAATATGATTATCATCATCATCATCATCATCATCAGAGGAAAACAGAGGGGATACTGACGTACTCACTAGACTCTCAGTGCAGTCATTTGGCTGTGAAATAATTAGATTTTGCTGCACAAGCTTTTTTTTTTTTTCATGGGATCTGATCAATACAGAATATATTGTTGAACTTGCTGTCATCCTGTCTGTTGTTTGTAGACGGAAAATCCGGGAAACTATGAGATGATAAGAGACATGCAGGAGCTGAAGTATGATAAGAAAACAACAACCACCATTAAAGAATAAAGCTGGCAATTTTCTAAATTGTGTACGTCAATGATACGTCAATGAGCCACACCGCTGCACAAGGTGACATGTTCCTTTAGAAACAAATCCAAAGACTAAAACAACGATCACGTTTTCAGCCACTGGAGACTAGTTCTGTGTATGGCAGACGCCACTGAGCATGTGCGTGAAAGCAACTCCGTTTACAGCACTAAGATACCTTCATAAGTACAGAATTTCTGTCAGTCTCAGCTGTGTATTGAGCTTAAAGGATAAGCTTATTGTCAACAAATGTCAATAAAATATAGGATCTACAAATGTGTTAATCTGTCTTTCAATACTCTCTGACTTCCTGCTCTGTCTGTGACTCTCAGCCCCGTAAATCCTTAAAAACAGCTCACAAATATATAGTTTCAGTTTTAAAATCAGGAGGAAATAGTGCATTTGTTGGGGACTGTTTCCAGCGGCGGATGAATCCATATTTGGTGCTCTAGTGAATGTGTGTGTGGGTGTGGGATTGAGTCAAGATAAACTACAGAGTGTGTGTTCATGGCGATGAAGGAACATATTACCCAGAGGCAGCTCCAGGCTACATTAGCCACTACTAGAATAACACACCACAATGTGTATATTTGAGTGAATCGGGATGAGCTGCATTGTGGGTAATGTAGGCCCCAGGTTTGACAAGGAATAAGAATGTGTGGAAGAAAAAAGATGATATTTCTGGTTCTGCTGCATCGATTTTGATCCTTTTTTTGACTCTTGATTGTGAGTCTGAAAATGTTATTGGAGTGCGATGTTTAAAGGACATGTTCACAATTCTTCAAGTGTGTCTTAAAACAACAGTCAGGAGCCCAAATGAACAGTGAAAGAGGTTTTCCTTGCTGTAATCATTCCTCCTGTTCATACTGACCATTAGAAGATCCCTTCATAATGCACTTACAATTTAAGTGATGGAGGACAAACTCCACAGTCCTCCTTCTGTGTAAGAATGTATTTAAAAGTTTATCTGAAGCTAATATGAAGCTTTAGCGTCCAAATGAGTCAAATCAAGTAGATATCTTTCAACATTACAGTCTTTTTAGTGCCAAAGTCCCTCTTTTTGTTACTATACTTCCACCGCAGCTCAACAGGGAAACACTGTCCGAGGAAACACAAAGAGGGAATTTGATGCTAAAAAGATATCACCTTTGACCTCCATCACTTACATTGAAGGCACATTTGAAGGGGATCTTTAATAGTCAGTATGAACAGGAGGAATGATTACAGCAAGGAAAACCTCTTTCACTGTTCATACGGACACCTGACTTGGTTTAGAACAAATTGTGAACCTGTCCTTTAAGAGCTAAATGCAGCAGGGGAGCAGACTGCAGCTGCATGGTCCTGCTGAAGGGCTTTTTTTTATCAGTTGAAGGATACGGCAACCCATATAGGGGTCGGACCTGTGTCCTGCTTGGTTTCGGTGCAGGTATTGGCTAATCGGGCCACGTTCCCTGCTGCCCCGGCTCGGCTAAGCTGAGTGTTCTCAGTTGCTCAAGGCGGACATTTTTGTGAAAATCCTTCTTCAGAACAAGAGAAAGGTCCTGTGTGCAGAATGCTGAAGCACCTTTCCATTCACAAAGAGACGGAGAAAACAAGCTGGCTGCTCTGTACACCGAACCGGGCTCAGCCTCAGAAGTCATGTGTCACTGGATTATAGAGAACAGAACTTTTTTTTTATAGGTTTTAATCTCTACAGCACCAATGTGTTTTTTTTTTCACTTGTGTGTCACTTTTAAGAAGCTGCAGGAATAAACGGATGCAGAAGGTGAGTCGGTCACTTCCCACCTCTGCAGCCCAGAGTGGATAATTTATGTCTGGTTATGTAACGGCTGTCTGTGCCACTTGGCTGCCTTCTGCCGTGCTACTGGTAGCGCTGTAGTCTGAATGTGTCGGATCTGCTGGTACTCTACACTGCATACTGAGGCTTTGGGCAGGAGGGATTGTCCCGGCCTGAGTGATGGCCTTTACCTCCTTCTCTAACTCACTCTGTTGTAGAGCTCTTTGTGTTTTAATGCCCTCTGTATAGACTCGCAGGGAAACAGTTTGGATTGTGTGACTGAGGTTTGCTCAATGGGTCGTTGGGTGTTTTTGAAGGTGCAACAGTAAACGCTGGAGACGTTCTGGGTGAAGTGTACCATGTGAAAACCCTTCAGAGCAAGTCACATGTGAAAAGCACGTGTGCTGTTATATGTAAACATATGTAAACGTGTTTCCCACATCCTGACCTCAGAACACTCACAGCTAGCTTAGATTCACAGCTGTTTTCATCTCCATCTGCGTTTACACTTGATATTTCAGAAATTAAGACATAAAGAGTCTACAAACTAAAAATCACTGGGTTAAATTCTTACCCAGTTTGGGTCGATATAGCACCAACACAACACTCGGTTAACTTTACCAGTCTTACACACAACAAGCTCAGGTGTTGGCTAAAGACTGTGCAAATTGATGTGCATATGACATTCATAAGATACACAAGTTATTAACAATCAATAACCAACAATGACATGTAAATTTAAAAAGAGTAGATTATAACAAGCTTTAGATTTGTTCAGTAATATAAAATAATAAAAAAAACACTAAAACTGGGTCAAAACAACCTCTTCATGGTAATCTTTCCAATATTTGTTGAAATATTTGAAGTGGTGGACCAACAGAAAAAGAAAAATTACATTACATGCAGAAGTGGGATTAAGTAATTGTTTTGAGTCAAGTAAAAGTCCTGCATGAAAAATCCTACTATAGTAAAAGTACATAAGTATTATGAGCTTGATGTAGTTAAAGTATTGCAGTAAAAGTATATAAGTATTATGAGCTTGATGTAGTTAAAGTATTGCAGTAAAAGTAGTGGTTTGGTCCCTCTGACTGATATATTATTATATATGACATCATTAGATTATTAATAGTGAAGCATCAGTGTTAGAGCAGCATGTTACTGTTGTAGCTGCTGGAGGTGGAGCTAGTTTACACTACTTTATATACAGTTAGCTAGTTTAGTCCAGTGGTTCCCAACCTAGGGGTCAGGGCCCCTCCAAAGGGTCAGCAGATAAATCTGAGGGGTGGTGAGATGATTAATGGGAGAGGAAAGAAGAAAAAACAAAGTTCTGATACACAAATCTGTTTTCAGTTTTTGGACTTTTTCTCTAATCTTTGATTTTTGCTGAAATATTGGATCATTTGAACATTTATTGAAATGAAAGCATGTGAGAAGTCACATGTAATGGAAGCACAATATTGTCCTCCACTGTATATAGTCTATAGAAAACTGAGAAAGATAAGAAGGTAAAGTAAGACATGTTGAACTCAATGTCAGTATCTTAAACCCACTTCCTCTTCTCCACAGGGAACATCATTGGCTCAGGGATCTTCATCTCTCCTAAGGGGGTCCTGGAGCACTCGGGCTCGGTGGGTTTGGCGTTGGTGGTCTGGTTATTGGGAGGCTGCATCGCCGCCTTGGGCTCCTTATGCTATGCTGAACTGGGCGTCACCATCCCCAAATCAGGGGGCGACTACTCCTACGTCACTGAGATATTCGGTGGTCTGATGGGGTGAGTAAAGACGAGGACGCTTGAAGGAATGATGAAGAGGCTGAAGAGGTTTTCAAGTCTGAAATGTTCTGCTGTGAAGGATGTCGTCAGTTCAACAGTCTGGTTTAGACTGAAATATCTCAACAACTGTTGGATGTTTTACAAAATAGTCTTAAAGGACAGGATAACAATTTTTCAAGTGTATCTTAAAACAACAGTCAGGTGTCTATATGAACAGTGAACACAGTCATTTAGTGCAAAAATGCATTTAAAAGTCTCTGTGAAGCTTATATGAGGCTTCATCAGTCTGAGTTAGTCATATCAAGTGGATATCTGACACATTTACAGTCTTTTTAGCATCAAATTCCCTCTTTGTGTTTCCTCGGACAGTGTTTCCCTGTTGAGATGCGGTGGAAGTATAGTAACAAAAAGAGGAACTTTGGCACTAAAAAGACTGTAAAGTTGAAAGATATCTACTTGATTTAACTCATTTGGACGCTGAAGCTTCATATTAGCTTCAGATAAACATTTAAATGCATTTATGCACAGAAGGAGGACTGTGGATTGGTTGAGATGTGGTTGAAAGCCCTGGGAAACCCTGAAAAATTGACCTTGTGTTAAATTTTTTGCTTCATTAAATTATTATTCCCAAGAAAGTCAAGAATGAATTTTCCAACTTAGAATGGGATTGCAATTAGGGCTGCAACTAATGATTATTTTCATTATTGATTAATCTGCCGATTATTTTCTCCATAAAATGTCAGAAAATAGTGAAAAATGTTGATCGCTGTTTCCCAAAGTGACATTTTCCTCTTACAAAAATGCCTCAAAACAATTAATTGATTATCAAAATAGTTGGCAATTAATTTAATAGTTGGCAACAAATCAATTAATCATCTAATCGTCATTTAATACAAACACTCACGGTCCCCATGGAACCGTAATAACTTTGGTGAGCCCCCGACTTTTCATTCAGCACCATCAAAACTTCCACTCGTCACACGTTTCAGTTCATTAGACCCAAAACTAATGAGTGACTTCCTGTCAGCCTCAGCTGTACTGGTGCCTTCAGATGTGGTTGCTATTATGAGACGCATCCATATGAGGGTCCAGGTTATGAGTTACATATGCTGATGTTTCTAAAGATTCACTCCAGACATGTTTTAAGATATACAAAAATACTCTGCTTTGATTAATGATCTGTTTTTTTCCAAAAAAAAGTTGAATTACGTTGATAAAAACTCTCCTCATCCATCACAGAAAATCCAGAATCTCTGAATATCTAATTATTTCTTATTTCTAAAGTTTAACTGCTGGACACAAGATGTCTATTCTCAGTGTTTGTGAACCGGAGGCTTCGAGTTTCCATATCACACTTGTGTAAGTTGAATACTGGACCACAATTGGCTCCAAACTAGTTGTGATGTCACAAATCATGCTCGTAGGTACACGCCTTTAAAGGATCTCCCTACATTAGCCGCTACTAGCAAAACATAACTGCAATCTGTATATTTGAGTGAATCGAGTTGGGTTGCATTGTGGGTAATGTAGGCGCCAGGTTTTGACATGTAAGGAGAATGTGTGGAATAAAAAAGATGATATTTCTGGTTCTGCTGCGTTGATTTTGATGTGTGTGATGCTAAATATGTGGAGCGCTGTTTTAAAGGATGTGTTCACAATTTTTCAAGTGTGTCTTAAAACAACAATCAGGAGCCCAAATGAACATTGAAACATGTTTTTCTTGCTGTAATCATTCCTCCTGTTCATACTGACCATTAGAAGATCCCTTCATAATGACCTTACAATGGAAGTGATGGAGGACAAAATAACTAACAAACTAACTCAGACTGCTGAAGCCTCATATAAGAAAAGAACAACATCCAACTGAAGGAACAAGAAGAAAAACACATTTTTTTAGTGAAAAAGCTTTAAAAATTTCAATTGAAGTCACTTGTGTGCTGCATTTAAGACCCTGAAATAACATTTAGTCGTAGTAGTAGTAGTAAAAATAATGCATATTCATGTCTGGAATCAAATCTAAATGTTTTTTAAGAACCATTTCAGATGAGGATATTCTTTAAACCTTTAAATATCTTTCTGTCGTCCAGGTTTCTCCTGCTGTGGAGTGCCGTCCTCATCATGTACCCGACCACGCTGGCCGTCATCGCCCTCACCTTCTCCAGCTACGTCCTGCAGCCCGTCTTCCCGAACTGTGTTCCTCCATACATGGCGACACGGTTGCTGTCCGCCACCTGTCTCCGTAAGTGTCTGATTTGACACTTTTAATTTGTGGGAAAAGCCCCTTTAGATGCAACTAGGTAGTTTTCAAAGGAATCCTCTGGCACTAAAATATGGAAATTAACAGATAAATAAACAAATAAATAATACTAATATGTAATTAACATAAAACAATCAATATTATAACAACATAAAACACACAGATGCAAACAGGGCTCTCCCATAATCCCAAACTGCAACATCTCTGTAAGAAGCATCATCTGCACAAAACTAACAAGAAATAAATTAAATTCACCCCTCATAGAGGTGTAATTAAGGCCTTTTCATACAAAATAAATATTATTAGAGATGCTGAAAGGCTACAACAGCTCTCCACTAATACTGTAATAATGTTCCTGCAGCTTGGAGAAATGCTGCATCTTGCTGCTGACTGGCCCACAGCACGCTTGCATCATTCATGAAGGATGACATGTTCTTGTGGTTGTTCTGCTGCTGCTGGTGGATGCTGATCTTTCCTCTGTACTCGTCCCCAAATGACTGCTCTGACATCATATCATAACTAAAGTCATATCTCCCGTAATGCTGATCATAATCCACCTCAGGTTCCTGCATCATTAGAAAACAGGTCTGTTCCTTTAGCATACGTGTGAGAAGGGAAGTGGTCGCATGTAAAATTTCTCTTATGTAACCGCAGGCTGAAGGCTTTTTAAAATCTCTTTTTAGCAGCTGTACTAAAAAATGCATCCCAGGAGGAAGGAGGAGAACAGGATCAGGAGACGGGATGAGGAGGAACATTTGGTTTGTGGTTTGGAATACGAAAGCTTGTGATAAATACTGCATATCACCAGATACTATAAACCTGCCACAAAAAGTTAAAATATACAGCAAAACTGTTCCCCGGAGAAAGAAAAAGACACTTATTGGTTCACATTAAAGGACAGTCAGGTGTCCATATGAACACCTGACTATGAAAATATGATTTTGTCCCCCATCACTTCCATTGTAAGTGTATTATGAAGGGATCTTCTAATGGTCAGTATGAACAGGAGGAATGATTACAGCAAGAAAAACATGTCTCACTGTTCATTTGGGCTCCTGACTGTTGTTTTAAGACAGACTTGGTATACTAGTTTATATCAAGTGTATAAAATATTTATACCTGTTTACGAATTTTCTCCTCTTGAGTGCATTTGTGTGGTCTTGGGTCAGGTGAACAGCGCTAAATGCAAGTGTAAACGACCACCAAGAGGCATTACGAGCCGATCACTCAAACCACTTGCCGAGGTGGTCTGGGATGCATTTGACCACATATCTTTTGTATTGTAAACGCTAATGCGTCCTGATGCGTCCCAGACAAGGAAGTAACAGAAAAATACGTCATCAATGCAGGACGTGGTGGTTGTTTTGGTGACAGCACACCAACACCAAATGACTTAGTCCGGCTAACCTCGACAGTTGGAATAGCCTGTACATGTATATTAATTCTTGAAATATTTTTGCTTTCTTAGCTAGCCCATGCGTAACAAATACAGCGTTTGTCTGGCAACAGACTGACGTATTTATTGTGCGCAGGGTCCTTTGACCTTCTAGTGGTATTGAAGTAGGTTGTCCATTGGTGTTCAGATCACTGAAACACAGTTTAAAACCAAGTGTAAACAGCCTCAGTGGTGTTTAAAGTGACAGAAGAAGTTGTGTGAAGAAAAAGAGAGCTTACTTTCTTACCTCATACCTGGCCGTTTGCTAAGCCCCGCCCCTCTTAATTACTGTTGCTACACCGCACATAAGCAGTTTACAGTAATAACAGTAGGAGACAGTAATTTTTGAAACAATGGGTGTTTAATTTCAGAAGGATGTAGACAAATGGCTGAAATGACAATTTCGGCAGGACATTGCACTGAAAAAGGAAATGCATGCTGGAATTCGTCCGTCGGAGGAATGAAAAACAGAGCAAATATTCACAGGATAGAAGTGAAATGTGACCATACTGTACCTGAGCATTGATGATTGCTCAGCTCACCCCCACCACCAATCCCAATGTTAGAAAGGTGTTAGTTAGGTGTTAGTTGGGGGGTTTCAGACACTTTGTTTGAAGCAAACAGACGTCTTTATGAAACCTGAGGAGCTTTCAAGGGTTCAAACGTGACAAAAATCCACTCTGCATGTAAATAATCAGAGAAAGTGTTTAATGAAAGAAGGAGAAGAAAAGATAATAACAGTAACTCCACCAAAACTGAAGAAATCTTTGAGTTCTGATGAGATGTGAAAGCTGCAGAGAGCATCCTCACTCCTCAAAAATTTAGATGTTCATATCAAAGATGAATGAATGAGGCTGCTGCAGCAGGAGTGACTGTGACAGAACAAGCAGACTTCATCTCCTGGTTGTACAGCCCACAGCTGACGTTACAGTCGTCCGTGTGGACCTGTCAGGCTGCCTAATTGCTTGGTGTCTTGCCTGAGAGGGGTGGGGGTGGTGGGGGTTGGGGGGTGGCGGTGGACATCGCCACGTTTTGTTGCCCTCCGCAACGGAAGTGTTTTGTTTTGTGGGGCTGACAGCTCGTCTTTGTGTCGGAGAGCGAGGCCACCATGAGAGCGAGCAGGGCAAAGTTGGTGACAGTGATGGACGAGGTGAAACAATCACGCCCTCCCTCGCTTTCCCCCATTTCCACATTCCTGCCTCCCATGGCAACTGGCTGCTGCCGCCCACTGAACTCCAACACCGGGTCCCCGATGTAGGGATGTGGCTTTATGAAGGCTGATACAGATATATTTAATATTTAAAGGGGCATTACACCAACTGTATGTCTCTAGGTCTGTTAACCCGCCATGGTTAGTTCTACTCAGCCTGTGAAAACAGCTGTATGACGTCTTCTGTGGCTGCGGAGGATCTTTATCAAATCTGTGAAAGTGACCCTGATGATGTCATGATGATGTCATCAGGGTTATCTCAGCTTAGATTTAGAGACTACAAATTTACAAGAGAAAGCCTGCGTGACAAAGTAGAGGTTGAAAGATGTTAGTGTCTACCAGGCAGGGAGGGTCTAATGAAAGATGCTGTTAAGTTGCATTATGGGAAATGTAGGAACTTAAAACCCTACTAGAGACCAGTACAAGATATATCAGCCTTTTCTGCTTGGGTTTCAACATCTCTTTTGAAAATGTGGCCACCAAAAGTCCCCCAACTCTGTAGAAGTGCAGCACTAAATCACTAGAGTACATTAGATCGAAGCTGCTAATTGGTGATAATTAATGACAAAATTCAAAATCCTTTAGATTTAAACCTGTAATACCTTTAGAGCATGATGAGAAAATAAAAAACTCTCACTGAAACCTCCAAAATCATTTTTTTTTGAAGTTTTGATTGAAGTTAAGTTTGCACAGATATATGACATTTCATTCGTGACCTTGGAAACACACATCCGTAATAAACCCAAAGTCCACTTACTAACTTTTCTTTAGCTTTTGACTGTATCTCACAGCTTTCTTCAGTGAATGGCACTTTCTCAGGTGGTTAATATTATTTATGACTATGTTATTGTCAACCTTTAAATTAAAAGTTTTTTCTATGGCTGTATTGATGCTCTTTTGATAATATACTCTACAGGGCTGCGACAATAATAAGATTGGTGCAATTAATAATAAGGACAACAGTCAGTATTTGTTACTCTTTTTAAAAACTGACAATTATATTTTCATTTATTAATTTAATCCTTTATTTAAACCGTCTCAATGTCTTATTGAGATCAGGATCTCTTCTTCGAAGAGAGACTTGTTTACAAGAATAAACACATACAGTTTAAGTGTGGACAGACACACATTAGACATTATTTTCACATTAAGAAAAACAATTACAAGCAAAGAAAAGCAAATTACAAATACATAAGTTCATCTTTTAAAATGTTCAAGTGAAATAAGAAAGTGTAACTTAATATTTTTCTGCAGCTCAAGTATTTGAACCCACTTTTTCCAAGTTCAGTGTGAACAAGAGGTACAGATAATGATAAACAACAAGTGTTCTACAAATCAATATATTCTACTAATCTAACTAATCAGTATTCTAATCAATATTCAAATATTGATCAGCAATTAGAGTTGGATGTCTGTCACAATGACAAAAACCCTGAATGTCACCAACGTTATAACTCTGTTTTTTCAGAGAAAAGAGAAAAAGAAAAAAACAAATAAACAGAAAAAGGAGGGGGGGGGGGGGGATGTTGATACATCATAACTGAGTTTTTTATTCATATGGAGCTTATATTCTTTGCATGACAGTTCCTTTTGTGTTGTGTGTCCTGAACCTTTATCAAACTACATGAGGAAAAAAAGCAATTAAAAAAGTTGGTCACAAAAAAAAAAAAATTAGTTCATAATTTTGGTAAATATGCAGTCAGATGTCTTTTAGAAATAGTCCGGTATGTAACCTCCTGCAACAACAGCAAATTGTCGTTTTTATACTTTTCTTTCTTTGGGATAAACAAATGAGATGTAGCGTGTCAATTAATGAGCTTTACAGGTGGATTTTGTGTTTCCCAGAATGTTGCACTTTTGGCTTTTGCACGATTACAGTTACACCACATTATCCATAATGACTTGATCCTGTTCATCCCTCTCTGTGTGTCCTCCTGGTTTGAGTGTGATCTGAGTGTTCCTCTGTTTCCTGCTCAGTGCTGCTGACCTGGGTGAACTGCTCCAGTGTTCGTATGGCCACCAGGATCCAGGACGCCTTCACCGTGGGGAAGCTGATGGCTCTGGGCCTCATCATTGTGGTCGGCCTGGTCCAGATCTGCAACGGTAACCTCTAGAGCCCGTAGCTGAAAGCTTTACTGCTCCCCGAAGTGAAAAACAAACTCAAACAAAGTGTGATTTATCTCGCAGGGAACTATGAGGCGCTGACTCCTCAGGTGGCGTTCTCCCAGGAAAGGACGCCGTCGGTCGGGCAGATCGCTCTGGCCTTCCTGCAGGCCTCCTTCGCCTTCAGCGGCTGGAACTTCCTCAACTATGTTACAGAAGAAGTGGTCGAACCCAGACGGTGAATATTTATGCTTTTAAACATCTTCCAATGCTGTGACGTTATTCAGCTTCCATCTCAGCTTGTTGCTTTGTCCTGCTCGGCCAGATTGCGGGAGACATTTGGGGCATTTTCAGGGGAAAATCTGTCTTCACTCTTCTGTTGAGTGATATAACATATTGTTAGGACTCATTATTTTAGGTTTTTATTTTTAAAAACACCGGTGCACCGTAACCGAATTTTTAAAAATGAATAATATTACAATATGTGTACATTTTTTGACTATTAAGATACTATTTACAACACAAATACTCTGTGGTCTAACAATTTCTTGTTTGTAGAGGGAGTCTGGTGCAGAATTAGTGGCTAATTTGTTTTTTCCCTTCTATTTACTCTTCAGTTTTTGCAACCAGACAATTCTCTGAGCTTTGCTTATCCCAAGTAAACCTTGTTTACCGTAAAACATATTGCTCATATCCTCTCGCAGCAGCAAACACAATATCGTTTGTGAGTGGGGGATCATAGAATTTTGGTGAAAATCTACAATTTTGGGGGCGAAATTTGGGTAAAAACTAAAAATAATGAGCATCATTGTTAGTTGTTGTAGAGATTTATGTTGGTTGGGTTTTTTTTCTGATCATAAACTGCTAAACATGAATATTTAATGTTAAAAATTAAATTAAAAACTGATTTCTAGTGCCCTTTTTTATCAACTTTCATGCATGTTTATTGATTTTTTTGGGGGGGGTTTTGACTGTATCATCTGTGCATGGTGTGTCGCCTCGGTCAGGAATCTACCTCGTGCCATCTACATCTCCATCCCATTGGTGACCTTTGTGTACACGCTCACCAACATCGCCTACTTCTCCTCCATGTCGCCCGAAGAGCTGCTGTCATCCAATGCTGTGGCTGTAGTGAGTAACGTGGCCGAACGACGAGTCTGACGTCACATTTCAGAAGATCAGAATCTGTTTAGTAGCCAATTATGAAGCATACAAACAGTGTGTCAACATAGATGATGAAATAAACAAAGAACAACAAACAAATTAAGAATGGCATAATAATAGTTTTGAAATGGGATATAAAACTTGAAATGAAGTATTGACTGTACAAAGGAAATATTGACTGTGCTATGGACAAATGAATGATGTGTATGAAATATATGAAGGTGACAAGAGCAAAAATTAAATATGAGGTGCAATAAATAATTAAATTACATAACGGTGGAGGTTGAATGCAATGTACAATGTAAAGTCCAGTTTGATAACAGTTGCTGTTTAGTAGCTGTGTCTGTATGTGTTTCCATAACGAATGTTGATTAAAAAGAAAAAAAAAAAGTTGGTAATATAATTTTTTTCTTTTGACAACAACTGTCCACAGTACAGAACGTAGATGAACAGAAAATTAAAACAGATTTACAAACTTTAAATTTATATATTTAAATTTAAACATCAAATTATGATTTTAGCAAGTCTTTCTTGCTTCAGTGCACCTCCAGCGTCCAGCCTCATGTTGCAGTGAATTGTGGGAAGGCTTCATACTGAAAGTCAGCATTTCATACCCTTGATTGGAGGACGGCAGGGGTGGAAAGTACATTTACTCAAGTACTGTACTTATGTTCAATTTTAGGTACTTGTACTTTACTTGATTATTTCTGTTATTTATTACAGAAATGATTATTTGCAACTTTATACTTCCACTCCACTACATTTCAGAGAGAAATTTTGTACTTTCTACTCCACTACATTTACTTTACAGTGCAAATATCACTATTAAAAACATTATTTTAGCTCCTTGACCCTATAACTGTTTCGGTTCACTCTCAGCGCTCTCATAGCGTTGTTTTTCGGCACCAGCAGGCAGCTGTTTTCAGAGAAAAAGCTCTAAAAAGTCACTGTTCACTACCTGCTCAACACCAAACGGCAAACAGACACAGTTAGCTGTAGACTAGCTGGTGAACATAGTGGAGCATTTAGCAGCTAAAGAGCCAGATATTTCCCTCAGGAGTTGGTAGAGAGCAAAAACAGAGTGAATACTGGACTTAGATTCACCAGGTGGACAGAAACACGACTCCAAATGAATGATAATGTTGCTCCGTAACTGCTGGATGTGGAAATAAGCAACTGTTTGCTAACATGTTCAACATAACAACTTAAAAGCTGATTATATATCAGTGTTGTGTTCACTACTTGATTGCAGGTTTAACATGAGTACAGTAGCATTTGTTCATTGGTACCCTGATACAACTCAAGTGTTGTACAAGTCTTAATTTTGACCCGTTGGTGGCGCTAGAGGAAAAGTCAGGGTCTCACTAAAGTCATTATGATCTACCTTAAACATGCTGTTTCCAGCAGAAATATTTTCAGATGAATCACACGAGTCACCCAGAATCCATGTTGTAGTGTTTTTCATGTCTGTACGCATCAGTGATTCTGTCTGTTGTGCTGCTGTTCAGACGTTTGGAGAGAAGCTGCTGGGAATGTTCTCCGTCATCATGCCGATCTCTGTGGCTCTGTCTACCTTCGGAGGAATCAACGGCTACCTGTTCACCTCTTCCAGGTGAGCTCCGCTTTCTGTTTCTGCTTTCTCTTAACTCTTCACGTCGCTTCAGTCTGGCTGCTGACGGCCTGTCTGATGATGTTTCTACCTGCAGGTTGTGTTTTTCTGGAGCCAGAGAGGGTCACCTGCCCAGCCTGCTGGCCATGATCCACTTCAAGAACTGCACGCCCATCCCCGCCCTGCTGGTCTGCGTACGTACAACCTCACCCTGAAAATACGGCAATCTCAGTTTTCTATGGACTTTATACAGTGGTGGAAAATATTGTACTTCCATTACATTTGATGCTACTTTATACTTCCACTCCACTACATTTCAGAGGGAAATATTGTACTTTCTACTCCACTACATTTATTTGACAGCTTTAGTTACTTTTCAGATGAAGATTTGACACAATGGATAATATAACAAGCTTTTAAAATACAACACATTGTTAAAGATGAAGCCAGTGGTTTCCAACCTTTTTGGCTTTTGACGTCTTACAAAAAGCAGTGTGTAGTCGGGGTCACATTTCACATGTCTATGAGTTGTTAACAGCTCCACCAAATAGTGATTTTTCCCTCTAAACTTCTCACATGCTTTCATTTCAATAAATGTTCAAATGATCCAATATTTCAGCAAAAATCAAAGATTAGAGAAAAAGTCCAAAAACTGAAAACAGATTTGTGTATCAGAACTTTGTTTTTTCTTCTTTCCTCTCCCATTAATCATCTCACGACCCCTCAGATTTATCTGCTGACCCTTTGGAGGGGCCCCGACCCCTAGGTTGGGAACCACTGGACTAAACTAGCTAACTGTATATAAAGTAGTTGAAACTAGCTCCACCTCCAGCAGCTACATAAAGCTTCGTAAAAAAAAAAAAGACATCACTATGACATCATCAGGGTTATCAGACTCCTACAGCAACAGACTTCGACATCACGTTGTAACACCTCGCTGTGTTTTGCAGTGCGCTGCCACTCTTGTGATACTCTGCATCGGAGAAACGCACAACCTGATCAACTACGTCTCCTTCATCAACTACCTGTCATACGGCGTCACCATCGCAGGCCTGCTGTACTACCGCTGGAAGAAACCCAACCTGTACCGACCCATCAAGGTACCGACACCAGACAGCTTCCCATGTCACCACATACATGTCATTTGTTTTATATCGATGAATCATGAATTATTGTAAACTTTTAACTACATGTTGTGTTCAGGTGAACCTGCTGGTTCCTGTGTTTTACCTGATGTTCTGGGCGTTGCTGCTGGGTTTCAGTCTTTACTCAGAGCCGGTGGTTTGTGGTGTCGGCCTGGTCATCATGCTCACCGGCGTACCTGTCTACTTCCTGGGTGTTCACTGGAAAGAAAAACCAAAGTGTATCTACGACTTCATTGGTGAGTTTCTAAAGAAGGTCTTAAGCTGCGTTCAGACAGGATGAACATCACAGGAGGACGTGGGGAATTAAATTTATCCGTGCTTCTCGGTAATTCAACTCATGGCTCTGGATGTCATTTTAACCAGGGGGGAAATAACAGGATATGATCTGTAATAGACATGGACATTGGCGCCGGAGAGATGAAGGTGAGACAGACACTGTGTGAGCTGAAGAAGAGCCAAAAATGGTCCTCCTTCTTTAAGTCATAACTCAGTCAAATATAAACACACAGACGTGAAACGCATGTTGATATCACTCAGTCTGACCTACACTTCCTGAAGATATCATTATCTCTGATGTCCATCAATAATAAACCTCCATATTATAGAAAAAAGAAGCTGCAGAACTTCCCTGAGAATCATCACATTTTTAAGTTTTCTTCAGTGTCAAAGTAACCCAGTGATAGTTGTCTGTACATCCATGTTACACTGCAAACAGGAACTGCTAACAGCTAATTCGGCACACTTTTAATTGCGAAAATTTAAACAAATATCATCTGAAAACCGGGCCGAAAGAAAACAGCAGTAGGCCTGTATGTCTGTATGTTGGTGTTAGCATGTTTCCATGTATCAGATTAGCAAAAACATGTTTGACTTCCTTCATTTTCAAACAAAAGTCAAATTTCCCACTGAGCGGATGAAATGAAACAGAATCAGAGATCCAATTTAAAATACAAGGGTTTTGCTCCAGATGGGATTTAAATGACAGGAGGAGCAGCAAGGGTGGTGGTAGTAGTGGTGGTGATGGGAGGGGGGAAATGTTCAAATCACAAGTTGGTGAAGGAAGTCTGCTTAAAGTAACAATCCCATAGATCTGTTTCGTTCTCTTCGGTGTGTTTTTGGACATCATTTCCCAGAGATCTAAGCAATGTCGCCTGTGTAACGTCAGTCAGTTGGCAACGCTAGCAGAGACCATAAAAAAAGGGTACGCAGCTTCACACACGTGACTTGAAGAGCGAGTCTGTTGCATCTCTGGTGGACCAACCAGTGCTCGGTGATGGAAAACGAGTCACCAACTATGCGTTGCTTGTGATTTTTCCCAGGAACGTCACCACCGAAACCCAGTTTGTAATACTAATAATACTGCAAAGGGCTTCATCACCTCATTCAGCGATAGATAGTGACTCAAACGACATTTATTTAAATGATATTCTTTGAGATTATTACTTTAAATGACACAGTTTTTGTCTGTTTTTTTCTGATGTATAACTCTCGACCCGTTGTGTCTTTTCCCGCAGAGACGGCGACGTTCGTGGGCCAGAGGTTGTGTTTCGTGGTCTTTCCTCAGTTTGACCCCATCGAGATCGCCGAACCTTCAGAATGGACTGACCGATCATCAGGCAGGAGCAGTTTTTCTGCCAACTCTTAAAACTCTTTTCTGAATATATGAAGATCTTTGTTTTTGTCTCCTGTTTTTATTCCGCCACTGTCTAAGTCCAGACACCTGCTCCTGGTATGGGAGCTTCCTGTCTTGACCTTTGACCCTCCGAGACTCTGGTTTCCCTACAATCGACTGGAAACGCCTTTTTTTCGTCACGGGCTTCTTGCACTTTTTATTTTCTCTTTCTTTTCTACTAAGTCGTCAAGTACAACAACCTAATGCCAGCAGTGTCACACTTTGAAAGTGACTTTTATTACCGTTTTTGGACCCATTTGTTTCCTCTTCTGTAACATGACAGAACTCTGACCGACTGACTGACAGCGCACGGTTATTTCTTCTGAATGTTGCTGGTGTTTTATCGTGCCTTAAAGTCTTTTCACACCAAGTCTGAAACACACATTTAGAGTCAATATTCTGCTTTTTAAACCAAGTCTGCTGCAAATTATTTCAGAAGAGAGTTGGAAAGACTCCAAACACTACATTGCCAAAAGTATGTGGACAGCCAAACGTGTGATTCTGACACCATGTTCATTAAAAGACGGGTTCAAAATGTTTCAAGTTTGTCTTAAATCAACAGTCAGGAGCCCAAATGAACATTGAAACATGTTTTTTCTTGCTGTAATCATTTCTCCTGTTCATACTGACCGTTAGAAGATCCCTTCATGATGCACTTACATCTGAAATGTGACCCCGACTACACACTGCTTTTTGTGAGACGTCAAAAGCCAAAAAGGTTGGAAACCACTGGTTTCATCTTTAACAATGTGTTGTATTTTAAAAGCTTGTTATATTATCCATTGTGTCAAATCTTCATCTGAAAAGTAACTAAAGCTGTCAAATAAATGTAGTGGAGTAGAAGGTACAATATTTCCCTCTGAAAGTATAAAGTAGCATCACATGGAAATACTCAAGTAAAGTACAAGTACCTCAAAATTGTACTTAAGTAAAGTATTTGAGTTACTTTCCACCACAGCAGCTTTGAATAGAATTAAAAAGCACCATCACAACACGACACTTGTTATTTTTTCTGTGTAAATTTCAGACTTGGTGTGAAAAGGCTTTTTTTACTGGGGAAAATATATTTCAAATGTTGTTTATTAACTGATTCACTATATTAGATTTTTAGTATATTTTGCGAGTGCCTTTTTGCTTTTTGTGTGTGTATTTGCATTTGATTATTTGAGAAGCACTTTGGTCTTCCATCGTCTCTTTTCCTCACTGTTCAGTATGAACTGGACTCATTTTTGCACAAAGCACCGTCTACGACCAAGGGCGAGCTCGACTTTATTCATTAACAGAGTAGTTTGTTTTCACTTTACCCGCTGCTACTCTCACCTCGACCCTCATCACTCTGGTTTGTTAGAATTAACTGATTTACTGACTTTGATTGTAATCAGATGTAGAAATACTGACAAATTCTTGCAGCTCTTTTTAATGAGAAATTAAGATTCTAAAATGCTGCTGTGTCAGCTTATTGTATGTTAAGTCTAATGCAGTATGTGACAGAGACAGAAAATAGCTCTTTTTTTCATAAATATTTCCCACGTCGTCCCACTTCTTCTCAGCAGAGTATGAATCTCTTCTCACCATCACTATCAACATTACAAAGCCGACTTCCTGTAACCTCTGACCCTTTGTGATCACTTATTTTATGTTTCAGTATGACATCAGTAACACTTTGTACAATAAAAAAGACTTTTAACAGCTTCCCAAGTTGCGCCTCTGTTTCAGAATCAAAACAAAGGTCGGAAACAGAGTCGCAAATCAGGAAACGGGGTTAAAAGTCTTTTTTTTTATCGTGCAGCGGACTGAATATTTTTTCACCCTGATGGTTAGAAGAGTCTTTGAGGATTTTGGAAAGTATTTTTTAAAGATCTTCTGGGTTTTTTTTTTAAAACGTTAATTATCTTTTATAGAAACTGATGGTTACCTCTGTGACCTGCTCATACATGAGAGGCACAAACCGAAGCTACCGTTATTCATGCCCCGGGCTGTTAATGTGACCTTTTTTTCCTCTTTGCTTCACCTGCTTCTGCTTGAATGTAGAGACCAGCGGACTCTGAGTCCTTTACTTTAAAGGACGGGCTCACAATTTTCCAAGTCTGTCTTAAAACAACAGTCAGGTGTCTAAATGAACATTGAAATATGCTTAAATCTTGCTGTAATCATTCCTCCTGCTCGCACTGACCATTAGGACACCGTCAGAGGAAACACAAAGAGGGAATTTGATGCTCAAAAGTACTGTAAATGTGTCAAAATATCCACTTGATATGACTAACTCAGACTGCTGAAGCCTCACATCAACTTTTAAATGCATTTTTGCACTACATGACTGATCTTTCAATAGCCAGTATGTACAGGAGGAATGATTACAGCGAGGAAAAACCTCTTTCACTGTTCATATGGACACAGACTTGAAAAATTGTGAACCTGTCCTTTAATATTTTCATGCACTATTCAAGCTACAGAAGATGCCCCCTAATCTGAGGATTTCTTGGTTGCATTCTCTCCAAAAGCTGCCAAATGATTGTGGGGCAAAAATATGTGTGATTCAGGTCATAAGATATCTAGAAAAGTTGGGTCAAAGGCAACTGGACCTGTTGTAGATTCTTGAAATGTCTTCAAGATTAGCACATTTGGTTTTCTTTGACTCAGCACTTCTAGATATAATAATCAGATCTCATTTTTCATACCAGTAAGTGTTTTCTCAAATGGTGGAAACTGTACTTTGTAAGAAAAGATCTCTAATGGCCTTATATAGAAACATCAGTGTTTCTATCTTCATTGACTAGAGAGGGGGGAGTCATTCTGTTGATAACTGTTGATATACAGGCTGTGGGTGAAATAACATGTACAGTTAAAAAAAAAAAAGAAAAGAAAAAAGCTGAAATCCAGCTGTATTCCCATTGAAGAGGAAGAGGAAAACCACAGCAGGGATCTGTAGCAGCCGGCATCTTCACCTGTCTCGTTTTGCCTCGAAATAGACACTTTTTCACTGTAAATTATTTGTAAAGCATCGTGTTTACAAACGGGATCATTACATGGAATGTTAACTGGGATGTATTTTAGAGCACTTTTTGTAAAAATGAGTAAAATAACTGTAGCGGCACAATAAATCGAGAATGAATTGGAACATGACTGATGGTGTTTATCTTTTTTAAACTGTGCTGATGAATTAAATAACTGAGAATACTGAAGAAATTGATTTACAATTATTCTTCTACGGTTCTATATATTTCGGTTCTATGTTTTGCTGATCTACATGTTGTTTATCTATAATGGCACGATGACGTAGAAGTCTAAACAGGAAGTTTAAAAAGAGCACGCTTCATTCGCTCCACCCCCACGTGACCGCACGTTACAGCTGCTGTCATCAATAATAAACATCTTAAATGCCGGTGAGTTTATATAATTTTAAAGTTAAACGGTATGTAGATATCTGTGTGTATAAAGAATAACGTCTCTGGCGTATTTATGCCTAATTTAAACGACGTTATTTGGAGTATGGATGGAGCAGCTACAGTATTAGCATTAGCATAGCCTCCCATCGATCCGAGCTCCGTTCAGAAAACAAACATTTTAAAAGATGTTTGCTTGTCGTCTTGCAGACAGACTTGATAAAACATGAATTCAGACTTTTTTTACAAATTGGCATTATGTTGTAGTTATTTCGGCATCATTTTGAAACGTTTATTTCAATTAAATCACCGTAAAATCCAAGTTTATTGCGGGTTCACACCGCTGTAGTAAACCAGATTAATTGAGCCGACGTTTAGGAGCTGTTAGATGCATGTAAGTAGTGTTAAAAGTGAATATTACTCGTTATATATGTTGCATTGTGTGCTAATTGTTTTCCGGGTCCAATAATACATTTCTTAAATTCTGGTGTTAAGTTTAAGGTTTGTAGTTTTCGTCTGTTGAACAAGAAATTAAACCGCAGTAAATTAACGGATTTTTGAAGGGAGTTCTGTGTGACGGTCTTTCAGTGGAAAATAATGCGTTTTACCACAGCAAAACTAGCAGAGAAGAGTTAATAATATATATCTCGGTGTTCAGAGATAAGTGTCGGTGTGACTGTTGTTAGCAGGAGGACTGAGCCGTCATCATGGCAGGCAGGCTGAGCTTCAGCAATATCACCGCGCTGGCTCCCATGGTCCGGGTCGGGACTCTGCCCATGAGGCTACTGGCTCTGGACTACGGAGCTGATGTGGTTTACTGTGAGGTGAGGATGGAGGCTTTTAACAGGGAGAGAATTAAACTGGACTCTTGTGTTTATATCAGTGTTATTAACTCTGTGCTGTTTTTTCCAGGAGCTGATTGATATCAAGATGGCCCAGTGTCAGAGGGTAGTGAACGGTAAGATTTACAGAGATGGAAGAAGTATTCAGATCCTTCACTGAAGTAGAAGTACCAATACAGCAATGTAAAAATACTCCATTACAAGTAAAAGTCCTGCATGAAAAATCCTACTGCAGTCAAAGTACATAAGTATTATGAGCTTGATGTAGTTAAAGTATTGCAGTAAAAGTAGTGGTTTTGTCCCTCTGAGTGATATATTATTATATATGACGTCAGTAGGCTGGCAGCTGATGGTCCAGATGATATTGTGGTTTTCATAGTGTCTGTCTGTGTGTTTGTTTGTGTGTCAGAGGTTTTGGAGACGGTGGATTTTGTAGCTCCAGACGATCGAGTGATGTTCAGGACTTGTGAGAAGGAGAAGGACCGAGTCGTCTTCCAGATGGTGAGACAGAAAACATTTCCAACTAGACAACATGAATATTTCCCTCCTTTTTATTTGCTGTCAGTTTGTTGTACATTCAGAGTTAAAGCTGTGAGTTTTCTTTTCTTCTTTCAGGGGACTGCTGACCCAGACAGAGCACTGATCGTGGCTCGGCTTGTGTGAGTTCAACATCTTTGAACTTAGTTCAGTTAAAGCTCCAAACTAGAGCTGCATTGATTAGTTGATTAATTGAAACTGAAGTTGTGTCACGATCTATGAGATGATTTAAAAGTAATTACTTGATTTTTGGATCCACAGTTCAATCGTTTGTCTCTAAATCCATCTGATTGTTGCTCTGTGAGTCCGTGTCACACTTTCATACTTTTAAATACTTTTTTATAGTTCACAGTGTTTGCAGCTGATACTCAATAAATCAACACATTTTGTACCAAAATTCTACTGACAGTCAAACTTAATCAAGAGAAAAAAAAAACAGGACGAAAGCAGGACGAATGTCCAATAAAAAGTTGAGTTGTTGCTAGTTTTTTAATTATAATTTCATTATTTGTAGTCATTCACTCTGTTTATGTATTTATTATTTTTGTTTATCTATTTATTATTATTATCAAAAATAATAATTTAACATATGTAGTCTGCATGCCGACATCTATGAATATACTTTATATATTTATATTAATATATTTATATTATAATTTGTGTAGAATAAGTGTGTAGTTTGAAATTGAGATGCAGTTTTTTGTTGTTTTTTTTTTTTAATTTTTGGGTTGAACTTCAGTTTTGAGTTAAAATCAAAATTTGAAAAATGTTTAAAGAGCTCAAAACACTAACTGGGAAAAAACATTAAAATACACATTTATAGAGTCAAATACAATAGAACTAATAAAAGATAAATAAAAAGTGTAATGGAAACATGACTATAGTGAACTGTTCTCCTCTCTTGTCACACAGGGAACATGATGTCGCTGCTATCGACGTGAACATGGGATGTCCGAAGGAATACTCCACAAAGGTGAGTTTTCCTGTCAGTGACCAACCTGTTAGTGACCTTTTGACCTCCTGCTGACCTCTGACCTCTGCTGTCCTGCAGGGCGGGATGGGAGCTGCTCTGCTGTCAGATCCTGACAAGATTGAAGCGGTGAGTAGCTTTCATGATGTCGAGTTTTATTAAAGGGTTAAAACGGCCTGTTTCAGACAGAGGCTGAACTGAGGGGCTGCAGAAAGGACCAGTAGAAGATGAATAAGGAGTTTTTAACTGTAAATCATGCAAAGATATTCCAGTAGAGCCCCAGAATATAAATATAGAGCTGGAAATGTGCAGAATATGTGTCCTTTTAAATAATAATCACGTTGGTCATACAGTTTTATGCACAAACAGACTCTAGATTTTTAATTCCTTTAAGGAAACTTGAATATAACTTTTGTCCTCCTGTAGATCCTCAGGAAGCTCGTCACAGGAGTTTCTGTTCCAGTGACGTGTAAAATCCGAATCCTGCCTTCGGTAAGACCTGAAAAATTCATCACGTTCATCATCTCACATCCGTTTATGATCATATCTTCATTTTATATTTATATTTCTACTTATGGTTGCATGTATCAGATTATTTCCATATTTATTATATCATATTCCAACATGTGATATTAATGTTGATTGAAGCTGAAGACAAATTTCTACTTTTGTGCAACAAAGGTGAACAATAAAGTTTTGATTTTTTTTTTTTTTTTAAAAAAGTCTCTAATTTCATTCAGAACACATCAGATTTCTTTTTATCATTTTTATTTATTGTCTTATTATGTTTTACTGCTCTTATAATGTTTCACAAAGCTTTGAGATTATATAAATATCTCACTTTATGTTCTCTGTTGTTGTAATTGTCAGTTCATATTTCATTTTATCTTTCAAACACCTGCCTTAACATTAGAGGCAGACGCATCAGCTGTTGACTGGTTTCATGTCTTCACTGGTTTCATGTCTTCACTGGTTTTATGTCTTCACTGGTTTCATGTCTTCACTGGTTTTATGTCTTCACTGGTTTCAGTTGGAGGAGACGCTCAGTCTGGTTCAGAGGATCGAGAGGACCGGAGTCGCTGCTGTCGCCGTTCACGGCAGGTAAACCGCTTCTGTAACCGTGTTAACACGCTGCGGCACAAACACTCAGCGAGCACTTTATCAGGAACACGTGTGCAGTATAATACAATCTAATACAACAACAACTTTTACAAAGCTTATGTTTTCAGGTTTTGTTGACATCGTCATAAAGGTGATAATTCTACTTTATGTTTATAATTGAGGTCGTCATGGGTGGTGTACTAGAGTGCGTTATATTGAAAGTGTTGCTAATATTTTGTCCACCCCATTAACATACATGAAAATCTGATCTGGATCTTGCAAATTTCAATGTGTCAAAGAGCATATTGATCACAAATCTGCCGCAAATTTCTCTGGAATCACTCAAACGTGCCACAAATCTGTTCATACAAGCAGTTCTTGCATATCTGGTATTTTAACTTTTAGACTAATTAGTTTCTCTTTCTCATTTTCTGTCTAATAAAGGCCTAAAAATGCCCCCCCAAAAAAAAAAAAAAAAATATATATATATATATATATATATATATATATATATATATATATATTTCATGTAGCTGCCTGTTTAACTGGTGTCTTATTCATGACTGTGTTGTTCAGGTTTAAGGAGGAACGTCCCAGACATCCCGTCCACTGCGACTACATTCAGGCCGTCACTCAGGCTGTTTCCATCCCCGTCATCGCCAAGTAAGCTTCAACTCCTGCTGATCTGTTTGTCCTCACATCAGAAAACCGGTTTAAGATGTTTGAGCTCTGGTCGCCAACCTCAACATCAGAGCTTCTGTGTCTTTTTTTTAAAAGCACAGAGAGTGTTTCTGCTCGCTCACATAACCACATTGTTACAAACTTTCAACGGTGATAATTAGTCGGTGTCTCGTTCGTTCTGCAGCGGAGGTTCTCTGGATCTGGTGAAGACCAACGCCGACATCGAGGAGTTCAGGAAGGCGACGGGCGCCTCGTCGGTCATGTTGGCTCGATCCGCCATGTGGAACCCATCCGTGTTCAGCGCCCGGGGACCGTTTCCTGTGGAGGAGGTCATGGAGGAATACCTCAAATACGTGAGTCTCCTCATGATCACACAGTTTTTAACTAAGTATCTTAATTATTTTCTGGTGCAATGACAGTTTTTTTTAGCAGAATCCAGACAGTCTTAAAGGGATAGTTTGCATTTTTTGAAGTGGGGTTGTTGTTGAGATACTCATATCAGTTTAAGTGTACACTATATTTAGAATATTTTCACCGCTTTACTTTGCCGTCAGACAGCATTTCTCAACCGTAGAACTTCTGTTACTGACTGCTGAAAACGGTGTGATGTTGAAAATGGAGCAGGGATTATTATCTGGGCTGAAGATTTGACCGGTCCTCTTGTGTTTCCAGGCGATTCGGTACGACAACCACGCCTTCAACAGTAAATACTGTCTGTGTCAGATGCTGAGAGACAAAGTGGAGTCTCCTCTGGGGAAACAGCTGCAGGCGGCTCAGACCAACGCTGAGATCAGGTAGGATGTTATAGAGCGGAGGTGACACGGCTGATTATTAGTGTTGACACCATTTATACCTCACATTAACATCTGTACCTGGATTTCCTATCTGGATAAGGAAAAAGGTTTGTTAATGCACTCAGATCGATCAGAATTCGATCCAAACCACCGTCTGTACAGCCTGACCACATTCTTAAGAAGAAAATCCATCCAGCAAGTTTAATGGTCACATAAAAATGAATGATGCCCATCCACGACTCTGCTTCCCATGCTCCATGTTCGTCTGCCGGTCCCATCTAGCTAATTTGCATATTGATCACAATGCGGGCGGAATCGCGGTGAACAAGAGCACTTATAAATGCAAAAAACTGTTTTTTATAACCTTTTTATTGATATGGGTTTGTGTTGCAGCGAGGCGTACGGGCTGCAGGAGTTTTACCAGCAGACTCAGGAACAGCTGCAGGCCAGACGGGACGCCCTGCAGAGCAACAGTCAGCCTGACCGGCCCGTCATGGACGGAGACGTCACCACCATGGCCGTCAAGTTCGAACGGTCAGTTTAAACCATCATTTATATTTAAAAACAAAAAAACTCAAACATTTACAGTATTTGTCTGTCATCTTAATACACATGTTGTCAGACACTACACACCTGAATTATATGTATGAACTTCTTTTTTTTTTTTTTTTAATTGTTGAATTTGTGGATCCAGATCTACATTTCAGGATTTCAAGAGCTTTTATTGTCACATTCTTTAGATTGCACATTTGGTACACAAGTATGGTATTGCACATAAGTAATAAACATGTTATTAGTTATTTTTCTGATTATTATCAGAATTCTTGCTAACATTTAGCATATTTACTGTTGGTGGAAATATTTCACTCAACATGATTAAGATACTGGACTGACCGAAATCAGATCAATCAATATACACTCATACATTCTTACTTTGTCCACCTCATTAACATACATGAGGGAGGCAAAATATTAGGAACACTTTTCAGTATAATATACTCCAGTAAACCACCACCACCCACTACGACCTCAATAATAAACATAAAATAGAATTATCCTTTCTGACAATGTCAACAAAAACTGAAAGTGTATGAGCTTCATAAATAGGAAAATGACATGAAACATGAAAGGTTTTATGATCTGACATGTGTGTGTGTGCTTCCAGGAGGGAGTATCCGCCTCACATCACTCCAAAAATGTTCCTGTTGGAGTGGAGCCGCAAGGAGAAGCTGGAGCAGCCGCTGTATGAGGTGGTAAGAGAAGAATCCAGAGAAGAAAATGTACTGAAATCTGTTTAGAAATGTTTCAGACGGAGAAAAGAATCTTTTTTTGTAGTGATACCATCACGTCCACCCGCTTCCACGGTTTCTGTCACACCAGAGTTTGTGTTTGTGTCTCCAGGTGCAGCGCGCTCAGGATCGAGCCTTTCAGTCCACTGTGACTGTAGCAGAGAAGAAATACAGATCTTCACTGTGGTCAGTACACACACACACACACACACACACACACACTCACACACACAGAGTCGTGTTTCCATCACTTTAGAGGACATTACATTAACTTACATTCATTTCCTGGAGACTTATCCTAACCTTAATGTTACTTTAACCTTAAAGGACAAGTTCACAATTTTCTAGTGTGTCTTAAAATAACGGTCAGGTGTCCATAAGAACAGTGAAAGAGATTTTCCTCGCTGTAATCATTCCTCCTGTTCATACTAGATATTAAAAGATCCTTCAAATGTGCTTTCAATAGAAGTGATGGAGGCCAAAATCCACAGTGTGTCCACACAGTCATTTAAAAGTTGATGTGAAGCTTATATTCAGCTTCAGCAGTCTGAGTTAGTCATATCAAGTGGATATCTGACACATTTACAGTCTTTTTTAGCATCAAATTCCCTCTTTGTGTTTCCTTGGTCAGTGTTTCCTTGTTGAGCTGTGGTGGAAGTATAGTAACAAAAAGAGGAACTTTGGCACTAAAAAGACTGTAACGTTGAAAGATATCTACTTGATTTGACTCATTTGGACGCTGAAGCTTCATATTAGCTTCAGGTAAACTTTTAAATACGTTTTTGTACAGAAGGAGGACTGTGGATTTTGTCCTCCATCACTTCCATGGTAAGGTCATTATGAAGGGATCTTCTAATGGTCAGTATGAACAGGAGGAATGATTACAGCAAGAAAAACATGCTTCACTGTTCATTTGGGCTCTTGACTGTTGTTTTAAGACACACTTGAAAAACTGTGAACTGATCCTTTAAACCAAGGCTTCACCATAAAATGTATGGGGACCTCATTTTTGGCCCCATAGAGTCCCCACAATGTGAGTAATACAAGTACAGTCACACACACATGCAGAAAAATGATCATCAACTATTTAGATTTTTTTTTCTAGATTGTTGAAGCATAAATTATTGAAAGAAAATCGTGACGTTCGTGATGATGTGACAGGAGACAGGACTCAAGTTTTTAATTTTCTTGTTTTTCAGGGAGAAGTCGAAGAAATTCGCAGAGCAAGCAGCCGCCATCGTCTGCCTGCGAGTTCTAGGAATACCGGAGGGTCGCATCGGTGAGGAAGACTCCGGCCTGGTCTGCAAGAGGAAGAGGGAGGGGAAGATGAACGGCACCACAGAGGAAGAGGGGAGCATCAAACGACGCGTCACTGATATCGAACAGGACACAGAAAACCTGAAGAGCACTGCGGTGGCTAACGGTGACCATCACAAACCAAACACGCATCCGAAACAACCGTAGAGTTGATGAAGATGACTCTTTTATGTTAAACAGGAGGATAAGAAGCTTCTCTAACGACGGATGAATGTTTGTGTGGACTAGAAGAACAAATCAAGCTTCCAGCAGAGGCTGATGGGAGTTTTAAAAAGTCGCCTTTATTGGTGGTTTTTGTTTTCTCTCCACCAAAAAGCTCGTCAGTTCATTTCCTGTTTGACTATTTGAGGATTATCAACACTGGCAGATGCTCAATTCTGCCTTTTTATGTTTCTTAACTTTTATTTTTACTGTCATCGGTTCAGTAGAAAAACATTTTAAACTGGAATCTGTCCAGTACAAGAGCAGTCTTCCACTGGATCAGCTGGGAGAGTCTTAAAGGTGCGATATGTAAGAACTGGCAAATTCATAATCCACACTCAAAACCAACTGGGGGCAGCATATCACCGTTATGTTACGCTACGCTACATTAGCGCCCAATCAATAGTTCGCTATCAGTGCTGTTAGCTAGCAAATTAGGTAACTAGGATTTTGACTGAGTATGATTGCAATATCAATTCAGTGCTAACGTTGAGCTAACGTTTGCTTGAAAAAATCTAACCTAGAGGAGGAAGTGCTACTTCTTCATCCTCTCATGTTGGACTGAGGGCAGACTGGATGCTACAGTGACTCAATATCGCCTCTTAAGGTACAAAAAGGTATTACGAGACAGGACGGGCCGGTGCTAGCTGGTTAGCATGCTAACTTAAGTAGATATCTCTGCAACACAATATGTAGATGTCTTTAACATCACCTCAAAACTGTTATTTCTTCACATTCTGTTGATACTTTTTAGTTCATTTTTGAATGTTTTAAACTCAAAATTCTTACATATTGCACCTCGTTAAAGGACAGTTTCACGATTTTTCAAGTGTGTCTTAAAACAACAGTCAGGAGCCCAAATGAACAGTGAAACCTGTTTTTCTTGCTGTAATCATTCCTCCTGTTCATACTGACCATTAGAAGATCCCTTATTCAAAATCCACAGTCGTCCTTCTGTACAAAAATGTATTTAAACGTTTATCTGAAGCTGATATGAAGCCTCAGCCGCCCAAATGCCAAAGTCCCTCTTTATGTTACTATACTTCCTCAACAGGGAAACACTGTCCGAGGAAACACAAAGAGGGAATTTGATGCTAAAAAGACTGTAAACGTGTCAGATATCCACTTGATATGACTAACTCAGACTGCTGAAGCCTCATAAAAGCTTCACATCAACTTTTAAATGACTGTGTGGACACACTTTGGATGGAGGAATGATTACAGCGAGGAAAACCTCTTTCACTGTTCATATGGACACCTGACTGTTGTTTTAAGACTGACTTTAAAATTGTAAACCTGTCCTTGTTCAGCCTGGGATTCAAACCTACAAAACATATTTTTATTTCACATTTTATCTGGAAACTGAAGATGTATGTTTGCAGCCAGCAGAGGGCAGCGCTGAACCTTTTTATGCAGGTTTCATTATATCAGATAAACACATGTATGAATTTTGACCTTGGTGCCTTATAGAGGAACTTTTTTTTTTTTTTTTGTTAAATCCTGATATTTGAATGAGTCTTAAACCCATTGTTTGTCCTCTTGTGTCATCTCTGTTCATGAAGACTGACATAGGATTAAATAAGTTTAAGTCAGTTATCACTGTTCACTACAATACAGTCATGGTGCCATATGTTTGTTTTCATTCATTTGTAAAATGTTACAGTAAACAGACTTCTAAGTTCTCCAGACTTTAACTTTCATTTGAAAGAAAAAGGCCGGTATTGTTTTATATTTTTTTAATGTCAACAGTTTCAATTAAAAGACCAAAATTATTCATGAACTTATCATGTGAACTTGCACGGTCGGTGTCGGTGCAGCCTGATGTAGCTGATTCCTCAACAAAAAACTATTAAAAACACATGAAAGAGCCAAACTGTTGCATTTAGATGACATATTCCTTCACTACGATGAAAGCCAGTGTGTTTGACATCATTAACATTATGTAATTAATAGTATGATACAGTCTGTTGATATAAATAACACCAGTCTGATGTTTTCATTTCAAACTGTAATGCTGATCTTAGTTTGACCCCGAGTTTGGGGAAAGTCCTGAATTGAACCTGAGAGGTGTAGACACCCAGCTACTGACGTCACCACAGGGCTGGTTAATGGTGCTTTCAAGTACGCTGGGAAATATGGCAATCACGATCCGTTTGAGATCACCGAGGGGAACCGACGAAGCCGTTGATTGCAATTCTGGGACAAAACTTTTGTTACGGTACTGTACGCAAAAGTTATTATCATACCTCGTAGAGTTTACTGACTAAACTTAAAGCTACTGAATATTTTGTGCAAATTTTGCCTTTGAGCTGGTATACGTTTACATTTTCATTTAAAGAATTTCGGTATAAACATTTCAAAAATGTTAAAACATGCACACCCACTGATCAATTAAGTAAAAACTACAAAATTTGTGTCACAGCAGCAAAAGGAAGTATAAAAACAGATGCAGAGTATTCATAAGTAACTAAATAAAACTTAAACATAATAAACATCGTGATCATCTACACTATTCATATGATATTAAACCTTGAGTCTTCAGAAATTACAACTGTAAACTATAAATTTAAATACCTGAAATTTAATCATTTTGTTTCCTTACTCTGTTAAATTATGGATGAAAACTTTTGGTTTTCCAGTTGTAAAAAGACTTTTTAATTTTACCTTTTGGTTATTGTGTTTACTCATATCTGCCCATCACATTTCACCTCACAGTTTACGTGTCTCCTGCTTTAACATTTATAAATTGCATTTTGTGATTGCTTAAATTATATAACTCAAATGTTTTGTAATTGTAACTTAATCTCTATAAAGTTATTTATTCGCAAGTTAAATACTATTTTTTGACTGCAAGTATTGTATAATTTAAAGGTAAATCTGATTAATTTTGGCTTTTTAAAATCTATCAATTTATGAAGGTAATAAAACACTGTTAAAGTGTATAATTATTTTGGTGGCATGCTCTAGGCTTCATACATACACAGAGCAATACAAAAAATAAATAGAGAAGAAGTACCAGATATAAATAAACCATACATATTAAGTAAATAATGAATTGTTGACACACAATTAGCCTTTTTTTTAAATTGGGGGAGGGGGAGGGGGGGGGGGGGGGACAAACTTAACACCTTGCTGCTTGATTTCCAACTTTGACAACAAACCACGGACGGTTTAAGTAGTTTATATTTACGAGGAGACCATGAACGCAGCAGCATACGGATTAACCTGGAGGAGAGTAAAACTCGCTGCAACCGACCAACAAACCGCGAACACGACAAGTTCACGCAGTAATGGGACTTTTCTGCTTAAACTACGGAGTACGAAGGCGTGTTTATTGATCGTGTTCATGTCGTTGAACAACTTTTAATCGGGATTTTGGTCGACGTATTGTTGGCGCTTCAGTTGAAACGGAGTTCTGCTTTCAGTCGGATGGAAGTGAGCGAGACAGGTCCGTTTTAAAGACAAACAGGTCGGTTTAACGGCTCCCTCGGAGGACTTTTGCGGTGTCTCTCCGGTTCAATGTCCACAGTAAACTTCGCGGAGGAGCTGGACTTCAGACTGATCTTTGAGGAGGACGGGAGACAGACAGCAGGTACGTGTCATTTTCGGCGACGTTAGCAATATCTCAACAGCGTCAAGTTGACAAGAGCGAGTATCGGAACTGAACCGCTGCGGTTTTTTAACAATAAAGAACGGAAACATGAAAATCAATGTTTGAAAAGGGTTCAAGAGGTTTTTACTGTCACATGCAACAGCAACACAGCAAATAGAAACATTAAAGTAGGGCTTGGCGATATGGACAAAATCAAATATTACAATATTTTTTGACACAAATACCTCGATATCAATCTTGGAAACTATCAGCTATTTTCTAACGACGATTTAGTCTCTGGGGGCAACTGTCAACGTTTGGGGGCAACCTGCAGTGTAGCAGACCTATACAACACACCCACTTTACTACATGACACACCCACTTTACTGCAAGACTCACATCCCTGATCCCAGACCCCTAACTCCTAACCATCCCACTGCTCATGCCTAAACCCAAACAAGTGGGTGTGTCATGTAGTAAAGTGGGTGTGTTGTGTAGTAAAGTGGGTGTGTCGTGTAGTAAAGTGGGTGTGTCGCATAGTAAAGTGGGTGTGTTGTGTAAAGTACTGCATGTCCGCAGATAGAGTTGGAGACGACGTGTACGACCGGATTGTTTCACAAGTAGCCAGTTAACAGTTTAAAACCAAACTAACATCGATACTTGTTGTGGGTGTTAAGGTCCAGACGACATATCGGTCATTGCGTTCCACCTCTTCTGCTCCCCACATGGACTGTTGACCTGCGTCCAACCAACGCATGTTCCTGTAGAAATGAGGAGGGTCTGTCTAAAGTCTGCAGACTTACATGACATACACCCCTGATCCCTAGCCATCTCACTGCTCATGCCTAAACCTAAACAAGTGGGTGTGTCATGTGGTAAAGTGGGTGTGTGGTGTAGATGCTGGTAGTCCCACTTGGGATATCCGGGCCAAGACTTCCCCTTCTGTGCGCCGGTCATTGTTTACAGTTTGATTAGCAACTGGAGAGGTGAGAATGGAGATGAGAGATGATGTTCATGACTGGATTGAAGTAGCCAGTTTACAGTCAACAGTTTAAAACGAAACTGGTGTTTAGGTCCAGACGACATATTGGCCATTGTGTTCCGCCTCTTTCGCTCCCCACATGGACTGTTTACCTGCATACAACTAAAACATGTTCCTGTATAAATGAGGAGGGTCTATCTGCAGTCTTGCAAATTTACATGACATACCTACTTTACTATACGACACCCCTAACCTTTAACCATCTCACTGCTCAATGCCTAAACCTAACCAAGTAGGTGTGTCATGTAGTAAAGTGGGTGTGTCGTGTAGATACTGCAAGTCCGTAGATAGACCTACTTGGGCTATCCGGGCCAAGACTTCCTCTTCTGTGCGCCAGTCATTGTTTACAGTCCGATTAGCAACTGGAGACGCGAGAATGGAGTTGAGAGATGAAGTTTACGATCGGATTGTTTCACAAGTAGCCAGTTTACACTCAGTTAACAGTTTTCAAAGCCAAACTAACATAGATACTTTTAGGTCCAGACGACATATTGGCCGACTCTTTCGCTCCCCACGTGGACTGTTTACCTACCATCTCACTCCTCATGCCTCTACCTAACCAAGGTGTGTCGTGTAGATACCGCTAGTCCTCACATAGACCCACTTAATAGAAAACGCCGAAACGGAAACCAGAACACTTCGGATCCCAAAATCTTGTCCCTTGCCTACAGATTCTGCATTCATATGCAGATATCTGTTTATAGAGATGACCTCAATATCTATAGTGCGACAATATTGTAGGAATGATCATTGGTGCTTTCACAAAATATTTACACAATGAGATTTTTGATAAATAATCATCAGTAATGTGGATATAATGACTAAGTGGTTAAAGGCAAATAATAGAACAGCTACAACAGTCTGGTAAGTTGTAATGCAGCCTTAAAAACCAGACGAAGACGACACTTATGTCATATCACGATATTACGATATCCACAATCTAAGACGATATCTTGTCTCATATCACATTAATGATATAATATCGATATATTGCCCAGCCCTACATTAAAAGCAATGAAATTTGGCTTCTTCAAGTCTAGTTCCAATTAGAGTATATAATAAAATATTTACAATTATTTCTTCCCCCTTTTTTGTTTTGTTTTTGTTTGTTGTTTTAATTAATTAATCAATCAATCACTCAACGAATTAATCAACAATTAATTAATTCACTTATTTCTTTTTTCTCCTTTCTCTTTCTCATAGAAGTGTGTGTGTGTTTGTTTCTTGTTTCGTTTTGGTTTTGTGAGCAGAAAGCAGCACGTCTTGTCTTTTCTTTTGATCCATTGAGATGCACAGTAGTTTGATTATACTATTATTACTATTATTATTATCATCATTATTATTATGTTGCTATGTTTTAATTCTGATTCTCATTGTTAAACCAACATTCCTCTCATGTGCCATATTTCCTAATGAAAATATTAAACAGAAGCTATATTTACCACGAGTAAAAAAAACAGGAGAGAGATAAGAGACGAACATACTTTCTATTGCACATTGCTGCACAAGTGCAATATTGCACTTGATGAATAGATTAGTAGTGTATTTCCCACAAGTGATAAAGGCTTCTCAAAAAAAGTAGAGCTGAACAATTAATTAAAATGTTATATAAATCACAATATGGCCGACTGCAGTTTTCAAATCGAAGGAGGCGCAATATATTTTTTTATGTGTCAAAATATCATTTTAAATGAAATATCTTTCTGCTGCAGAGATGTTCTGACCTACAGATCATATTCTACAGACTTAAGAAAACATCTGCTTGGTTCAGATCCCTGCAAAAAAAAAAATCACACTATAATAATATATAATATATATAATAATATGTTTTTCAATTAAAATGAGAATAATGCTGTAAAAATGATCATCCCCTCTAATATTGCAAATCATATCACACTTGATCTATCAGTCAAAATAATTGCAGTTAGATATTTTTTAATAAAAACAAAAATATTGTCTAGTAGGGAAGAGAGTGTGTGTGTGGGTGGGTGTGAGTGATTGCGTGTGTGTGTGGGTGTGTGTTGGGTGGGGGTGAGAGGAAGAGATAGACTGTGTGTGTGTTATGTATGTTCACAAATGTCATCACGTTGTTGACGGTTGTTTAAAAAAATGATCTTTTCCAGATGATAAACTACTTTTTTTTAAAAAAACTTTTAAAATCCAAGTTACAAAGTGTTTCACATGAGGCAGCAAATTCAAATCAAATGATCAAATTAACCATATATAATCTTAGTTAAAGCCACTTCCTGTGTGCAAGATTAAAGAAATGTCATGTAACGTCAATTAAACACGCGCGAAAGTCAAATGATAAGCTCTCACAGTGAAGTCTGTATTGTAGAGGAGATTTAAATGATGATACTGACTCTAGTGGTGAGATTGCAGATAAAAACAAACTGAATACTCCCCCTCTCCTTCCAAGCGTGTAGGAGAACCTACGGTGGCTGCAAAACTTGCAAAAAAACAAAACAAAAGCCCCTTTCTAGAGCCAGTGTTCGGTTTGTCCTTTCTGGGCTACTGTAGAAACATGGCGGCCTCTGTAGAAGAGGACCTGCTCCCTATGTAGATATAAAGGGCTTATTATAACGTAACAAAAACACAATGATTCTTATTTTCAGGTGATTATACACTAATTAAAACATACTTATGAATATGATCCTCCTAAATCTTACATATGGGTCCTTTAAAGGCATAATTAAAACCGTAATTTAAATAAAAAGGGGAGAGAGAAAAGGAGGAGAGTGTTTGTGTCTGTGCACATAATCACATATCTCACACGGCTTAAATTCGCCTTATTAACATATGCTCTAAAAAAAAGGCTTTTACTTTGAAAATGGTAACAGGAAGTCATTAGGTCTTGTGGTGGACGTGACACATCCAGCTGTCTGCTGTTAAATTTAGGTGAGTTTTTGAACGTTGGATCAGGAGGGGAAGAAGAGAATAAATCAGCCTCCACTGAGAGCTGCAGGCACTCTTTACTGAACTAATCAGTGTTATTGATTAGTGGGCTGTAGTTTGAATGTATTGATTAGCAGCAGTAGTTATTTGGGATCAGCGCATATCAGTCATGTTTTATACTGTCTGAACTCCTGATGCTGACTAAAACTTTATAAAAATCCTCACAGAGATAAAATAGTGACAATGATATGAAGTATGGCTTTTTATTTATCACTCACTTTTAGAGCTGCAACAATTAGTTGATTAATTGGATTGATCGACAGCTATTTCGCTATTTTTTTGGTTTAGGCGCGGGGTGGTGCTTCGGTAGAGTGAGCAGGCAGCAGGACACGACACAAAAAGTACGCTGCAGTTGTAATTCAGATTTTTAAGCTTTTCACCAGAAATAAAACAGCTTTTATTTTATGAGAAATCACAGGAAGTGCTCTCTCTCTCATTAAGCGCTGGCTTCACGGCGGAGCGTTCAGGCTCAGTCCTGCTGCGTTTATCCAACGCCAGCCGCATGATAGAAACGTCACGCCCACTCGCTCGCTGTGAAATCACCGCTGTGTTCACTCATGGGCTCAACTGGACATTACTTTGTAGTAGGGAGCCTGCAGGGTAAAGTCTGTTTAATGTCCGGTCCGACTGATTCGGACATTTGCGTTCACACATACGGCTCCGGGTAATGTCTGGATAACTTCAGGGTCGCAGTGCATTATGTGAAAGGAGCTTATGACAGTAAACTGAATATTTTTTGGGTTGTAGACTGTCGGTTGACATTTGAGGACGTCATCTCGGACACTTTCTGGACCAAAAACACTAACTGATGAATCGAGAAAATAATCGACAGATTCATCGATAGTGAAAATAATTGTTAGTTGCAGCCGTAGTAACCCCTACACATGAGGAAAACATTTAATGTGAGGTTTAAAGGAAGAGTCTAATGACTTGTTAAGAGTCTAAAATCACATTAAATGGATCAGATTTGTATTCAACGTGTAAAAGCTCAGCTGGAGAATCTCGAAATTGAGAATAAAAGAGTCCTCGTCAGTTTCTGGTGGCTTGTTGCCTAACAGTAATATTTCACCGTCTTTGTTTAACCGCAGTCAGTAGTTATTGTGGTAATAAACCTCTGTGTGTGTGTGTGTGTGTGTGTGTGTGTGTGTGTGTGTGTGTGTGTGTGTGTGTGTAAGCTGTATGCAACCAACCAGATGATGCTCTGATCACATTCAGCAGCATAGAGAAACAGATAGATAGTTAGATACTGTATATGCGTGATGACTGGTTATTTTCAGACACTGTGTCGCCCGGCCTGTCTGCCAGGAAGATTTTACTTCCTGGTTTTCTAACCGCCTTGTGGCACGCAGCTGGTGGTGGGCATTGTCTCCTCCTCCTCCTCCTCCTCCTCCTGTCTGCCCTGGAGGGGGGACAACTGTTGCATCACATGTCACGTATTTGTGTTCAGCACATGCAGGCTGATTTGCACAGAGGTAGCGGGTAGAGCCGGCGAAGCAGATCGCAGTTGCCGCTTTGACGCCTTCTTTGCATGTAGCACGCAAGGTGTGTGAGAGAGAGAGAAAGAGCGGTATTAATAGTCATGTTGTGGTGAGGAGGGTGTGCAGCTGTGTGAATGAACCTACTGAAGTGTTGTAGATATTCTGTCAGTGTGCACGTGCTATTAACTGCTGCTGTAGTTTCACTGAACCGTTGCTGCAGCCGGATTAACATTAAAGGGTGATTTCACACCTCAAGAGTGTGTTTCCAAGTGTTAAATGTGTAAAAAAAAAGTAGTATAAAACCTTTTGTTTCTCCAGAGGAAGCTGTATGAAATCTGATAAATTGCCTCAAGTGATGTTACTCGAGTGGGCGTCGGTTGAAGACTACAAGTTTATAAAAATAAAAAAAAACCTCTCCTCATCTCTGCTGGAGGCTACATTAGCAGCTACTAGCATAACACACCACAATGGTGTGAGTCGAGTGAGTTGCATTGTGGGTAATGCAGACACCAGGTTTTGACGAGGAAGAAGAATGTGTGGATTAAAAGAGACAATATCTCTAGTTATGCTGCATCATTTTGTAACTGTCCATCAGAAGTAGGGCTGCAGCTGTTTTCACTAACAATTAATCTAAAATTCTTAATTGCTTTGCTTATAAAATGTGAGAAATTTGTGAGAAATGAGCCCAAGGTTACGTCCTCAAGTGTCTTGTTTTATCCTCTCAGCAGTCCAGTTATCCAAAGATTCAGTTTACTGTCATGAATGACAAAAAAAAACATTTTCACATTTAAGAAGCTGCAATCAGCAAATTTTTGGTATTTCTGCTTAAAAAAGGACTAAAACAATTATTTGATTATCAAAATAGTAGCCGATTAATTCCTGTTGATTGACTAATTGATTAACTGACTACTTATTGCATTGATGATTTCATTATTGGTTAATCTGCAGATTATTTTGTCAAAGAGAGACACAGATATTTATGTGTAAACAGTCTAGTTAACAAATATTACAACTATCTGTTAACTAGTTAAATAAAGAACAACATGTTCTAAAGACGGCAGAAGCAGCACAGTAACATTTAGATTTTACAGCTTGTGTTGTGAGACTCAGTGAACAGAATGTACTGATAAGCATTTTCGTTTGATTTGTTTTCAGAGTACTGCTGTCAGCTGCAGAACTCTGAATGCTGAAGGCAATAAAAGCGTGTTTGCAATGCAAATGATCACATTGATTTGCATACTGGTTCATCTCTCACGTCTCGCAGGTCCAGATCTCCATGTGAGGACGCCTACCTCCTCCACACAGGCTCTGGCTGAGCAGCCCATCAGCCCAGAGCTGCAGGGTCACCCTCCATGCCTCCCCACCGCAAACGACTACCAGCAGGTCGGCTACCAAATCCAGGGGCCCCAGTATGGAGCCCAGGGGAACCCCAGAGCCTTTGACTGCCCCAGCATCCAGATCACCTCCATAGCTCCTAACAACCATGGCGAACCATGCAGTAGCCAGCAGGGTTTGGTGGTGGGCGGGGCAGAGGGGGGTTACCTGGAGACCTCCTGGTCCAGAGGCCAGCTCTACCTCCCTCTGGACCCCTGTTACCGGGACCCGGTACTCTGCCCGAGCCCCTGCAGCAGCCTGTCCTCCAGGAGCTGGATGTCCGACCTCTCCTCCTGCGAGTCCTTCTCCCACATCTACGAGGACGTGGACGGAGAGCTGCGCGATGCCGCGCGCCTCGCCCTCGGGTCCCCTGTGGGGTCACCTGTGGGGTCCCCGGGCTGCGGGGGCGGGGCTTTTGGGGTGGAGCTGTGGCAGCAGAAGTATCAGCATCCTTCAGCCTTCAGCCCGGCGCTGTCGCCTCATCAGTCGCCCCGCCAGTCACCCTGCCACTCTCCTCGCACCAGCGTCACAGAGGAGAGCTGGCTGAACCGCCGGCCCACCTCCAGGTAGATGTCACCATGGTTCCCAAATATCTAATCACTAACTTTAATTCATTTAGTGTTACTGAGATCTATTATCAAGATCTCTTCCTCAGGAGAGACATGAATGTCTGACAACCACAATACAAAAACAACACATATACATAAAGCTACACAAGTACAAAGAAGTGACAGAAAGCACATAGATTTAACTTAGATTCACAAGATTAGAATGACAAAACAAATGTGAAGTAGTTGGGAAGATGAATATCAGGGGATGATTATTCCTTCTTGACAGCCAGGGAGTCCATCCAGTGATTTGTCAGTAGTGATAAAGTGAAAAGCACTGTGATAAACCGGCTTTAATTGCTGCAGCCTGACAGTACAGGATATCTCTATAATCAAGTTCAGACATAGAAGCTGCTTTGCAAAGGCAGACAGCAGTAACTGCAGAAGTGGTGAAGTTGAGAAAGAAAAGGTTTTAAAGTTTTATGGTCTAACAGCTTTAAAAGTTTCCTCCCACCAAAAAAGAAGTCATATAAAATCAAATACTGCACTCTATGTTTGGACAATCTAAGCTAGGCTGGTTAGCTTTTAGCAGGACTAGTATGTCTGGTATTACTTTTTCTCCTCATGACTTCATTTTGTCATTCATTACTAAGATGTTGGAGCATCAGAATTGATTTTTCAATTATAGTAAACAGTTTGGATAAAGTTGTTAGATTAGCTTTAGCGAGGGCTAGCTGTCGGCTAGCCGTAACTAGCTAGAGTGCCATCAGTGCGGTTTGGTTTTTACCTGTTTTGTAGGGGTTTTTTGAAGGTTTTTTTCCTATGGCGTAATAATTTTTTTAGCTAAATAAATCAATTTCAACCAACGATGTAGTTACTGCTGTTTTGGCTTTGTAGTGCAGAATAGTGTTATGGTTTCGAAAAGACAGATAACCTTTAATTCTACACAGGAAGTCAAGTTTAATTTAAAATGTTTTTGGTACAAATGTTGAATATGAGTCTTGCATTGATTCAACATTGACCTGGTAATATTCTGATAATCCCAACCTTCCCTGCAGGCCGTCATCCAGACCGACGTCCCCCTGTGGGAAGAGACGCCACTCTAGTGCCGACCCCCACGCCCGCTCGCCCTCCCCTCACCACTCCCCCAGCCCCACACCAGGTGCCTCCCCACGGGGCAGCGTGACGGACGACACCTGGGTGGGAAGCCCCGCCGGCGCCATGGGGCCCCTCCTGATGTCCAGCTACCAGGAGCTGGACGTCCCCTCAAAGACCAGGAGGACGTCTGGGAGCCAGCTGGGCCTCCTTGCCAGTCAGGGGGACCCCGGACTGGAAGAGCTGAGAACCGTGATACCTTTCCAGGATTCTCCCGGGGAGGAGACACGAGAACAGGACGGCCTGGCCGAGCTCTTCCTTCAGGTGCCCTCCCACTTCAGCTGGAACAAACCCAAGCCGGGAAACCCTCCTCTGTTCAGGTTGGCTTCATGACTGCTTTCATTCTCTGATAAGTGCATTCTGGTAGAGCTTATCGGCCTATCACAGAGATATCAGGATTGGTGTATATGTTGGCCAACAAGCATCAAGAAATACCAAAGATGTGTTATTTGTAAACATCACATAGTTTGTCCACCAGAGAGCACAGACAAGTTTATTTTTACACTGTAAGATGTCTCAGCTAGAACTTATATTGATCACAATTATTTAATAGCAGAATCCTTATCAGTCTGTATGTGTTAATGCAAAAAGATTCATATCTGCTGCTATATTGTTATTGAATTTTTTAAACTCAGATGTCAGTACTGGTATGGGGTCTCAAAAATCCAGTACTGCCGAGCTTTATTTATGTTCTTTTATCATCTTGATAACGAATTCTGAATGACTGCTCAAATGCAGAGCTGCAACAAACAATTATTTTTATTATTGATTAATGTGTCATTTATTTTCTTGATTAATCAATTACTCGTTTGGGCCATTTAATGTCAGAAAATGTTGAAAAATGTTGATCAAAAGCCCAAGGTGACGTCTTTAAATGTCTTGTTTTATCCTCAACAGTCCAAAGATATTCAGTTTACTGTCATAGAGGACTAAAGAAACCAGAAAATATTCACATTTAATTTAATAGTTGGCGATTATTCGATGAATTAATTAATTGTTGCAGCTCTACTCAAATGTCTGCTGTCTCTGCCTCCAGGACCTCGTCGCCCCCTCCTCTGGACTGGCCTCTGCCCAGCCAGTATGACCAGTATGAGCTGAAGCTGGAGGTCCAGCCCAAGTCCTACCACAGGGCGCATTATGAGACGGAGGGCAGTCGAGGGTCCATCAAGGCGCCTACTGGAGGACACCCTGTTGTCAAGGTAAGTCCTCACTTATAACTGAGTAAACAAGCAAACATTTCTCTCAGGTTTTTTACTTTAAACTTAATTGTATTAGATTTACATTATATCAGGCACAAGGTTTGAAGACATATAAAAATACAGAATGTTTTAATGATAATTTTCACCTGATGTAGTTTTTCTCCCTCATCGAACAGACTGTAGCCCAGTAATTAAGATTACCTGCTACCATCAGTGCTGAAATCATCATAATGTGATTCTGTGATCAACAGAAAATGAATGATTAACTATTTTTATAACCGATTAAACGGACTGTATTATGTAGTGCTTTTATATGACTACTCACCCTGCGATTAACACATGACCCTCTCTACCTCCTGAGTCACAGCCGCTCTGTCTAAGTCATTTATCAAGAAAAATGCTAATCACTTTCCGGTTCCAGCTTCTCAGAAATGACCGTTTATTTCTGTTTTTCTGTTTTAAATCATTGTTACTTGAACATCTTTGGGAATCGGACTGTTTTATAGGACAAAAACACCATTTGATGATGTACCCATGGTTTCTGGTTAAGGGCAACTTTCGCTATTCTCAGACTTTTTATAGAGTGATGCAGCAGTTACGTCATACGGGATGGATGGCAGAGATGTTTATGACTTGCGAGCTTTTATTTTTATTAAAAAGAGATAAGTCGGATACATCTCTGATATGGCATGAATGTGAAATAAATGATTCATGGATTGATAAACAAACAAAAGAGAAAATAAACATTAGTTGCAGCCTTGTAATGAGATTGAAAATATTCTCAAACTGCATGTAGACTCCTGCAGGCTCCACACACTGAAGGCCATACTGATTGAGCCTCTGATGATCTACCAAAGATAAAAAAAAACCACAGGGCAACTGTGGTTGTGTCGGTCGTCTTTTGCTGATGTTGTGGGCGAACGACGCCGCGGATCCTCTGGATCAGAGAACAGAGGCAGGCCGAGACCAGTAAAGCTCCGTCAAGGCCTCGTATGTAACGGATACCAGCAGGGCTATTCTGGGTGTCGCATTCTCAGGCCGCTGCTGAGGCCAGATGAGCTTTCTGCAGCAGCATGTGTAAAAACTGACAGCGTTTACTGTCAAGAGAAGGGCACAGGTTATACAGGAAACTGAAAATCATACTGATGGTGGGAGGTGAAGAAAAGATGGTCAGAAAGCTACGGAGGATCAAACGTGACTTGATGCACTTCGCTAGACCAGGCCTTTTATTGTATAGTGATTAAAATAGATCCTGTTAAATTAATTAATGTTTTTACACAATGTGTTTGTTATTCATTCATTCATGTTTAATCAGTCTATTTTTTATGTACTTGTCCGTAGATACGGGGGCCCAAAAATGACACAGGAAATAAATAAATAAATAAATACATCACTGTGATTATTAGAAAATAAATAGATATACATTTTGCCAAATAAAAGAATAAATAGATAAGTGTGCAATAAATCAATAATCTGTCAATAATATGTATTTTTTATTAATTATTTCCACCTTTAATATTTCATTTATTTAAAATTTCTTTTATCATCCGCGTTTCTTTATTTATTGTTTTTTGGCAAATTTTAAAATGTATTTATTTATTTTTAATCAATCACTGGCATTTTTTAAATTTATTTCTCATTTCACTTTCGGGCCTCCATATCTCACCCAAAACACTTTTTTGCTTACTGTTGTTTTGTTTTATTTATTATTATTGTGCAAACCAGTGTTCTTTGGTCTCATGAATTGAACATGGGGCTAACAAGAAATGCAAATAAATATATATATATAATATAAATATAACATTTATTCCTTTAAACTTTAATCATATTCACCAATCAGACCAGTCAATATACTGTATGAAAACACCAGAATTTCCTGCCAAACAACATCAATGCGTCACACTGCGTTTAGTCAATTTCACATTTCAGTTTCACATTCGACCATTTTATTTTAAGACTCCATTCAGCTTTTCATCAAATTTGTTTGTATCATTGAATTTCTGTCTTCAGTTGAGCGGATACAGCGAGCAGCCGGTCAGCCTGCTGTTGTTCATCGGCACGGCGGACGACCGATGCCTTCGCCCCCATTGCTTCTACCAGGTCCACCGGGTGACGGGGAAGACGGTTACCACCACCTGCCAGGAGAAAATAATTGAATGCACCAAGGTTCTGGAGATCCCTCTGCTTCCAGAAAACAACATGTCTGCCAGGTAACAACGGCAACAGTATCACACCTGGATTTAGTATTACAGTTGATTTTTAAGGCATTAAAATCTTAGTTTACCCTCAGTGGTGGAAGAAATATTCAGATCCTTTACTTAAGTAAATGTACCAATTCAGCAGTGTGAAAATACTCCATTAAGTAAAGTAAAAGTCCTGCATGAAAAATCCTACTTAAGTAAAAGTGCATAAGTATTAGCAGCAAAGTGAAGTTAAAGTATTGCAGTAAAAGTAGTGGTTTGTTCCCTCTGACTAGTATATTATTATAAATGACATAATTAGATTATTAATACTATTCATCCCAGATGTTACAAGTCATTAAATACTAACATTTTTGAAAGATTTCAGCTTAGAAACTGCAGTTACTCGTGACATTTTTATACACGTTGCTTATAGCCAGTGTTCTTTGCTAGTGGTTCTTGACCTTAAGATAAACTTCGACAACGTGACCACGCATAGATGTGCTTGATAAGGAGGCTAAGATAATGTGCGCCTCTCAGATCTGATATGCGTCTCTCTCAGCACACATTCTTTCCTCTTTTACTTCAACGTTCAGTTTTGGAGTACCCCAGGGCTCAATTCTTGGCCCAATCCGCTTTTCATTATAATCTTAATGTTAATTTTTAGCCTGATCATTGTACTGAAATGACATTATAGTAGTAGCTTCAGGCTAGTAGTAGCAGCAGCAGCAGCAGCAGCAGCAGCAGCAGCAGCAGCAGTAGTAGTAGTAGTAGTAGTAGAGGTAATAATAAGGTTTAACAGTTGTCGTAGAAGTACGGGTAATGCTAGCAGTAGTAATAGTAGTAGGTTGTTACCAGTGCTGATAGTCTTTTTGAGATTAAAAATGCATTTTAATCTGTTACAACAATCAATACAAACAGCACAAACACATTTAGACAACTCTCACACATTACAAATGAGTGTTATCTTTTTAGTAGTCATAGTAGAACTAACAATATGCAGTGTTGCAGTACTTCTGCTTTTAGCATCTGTGGGCTGAAGAGAAGATCTGAGTTAAAGGTGCCATGTGGAGGTTTCTTGTAACAAAGAAAGTTGTGTTTGCGTTCAGTGTTTCTCATTAAAGTGGCCAAGTGTTGAAGGCTTTTCCTCTCTCATAAAACAGATATTAACAAAGCCTATTTCTTAATACCAACATTTGTAAACCTGCATTATTTACATCCGCATTAGTATTGTCTATCAGTCTTTTACATGTCTTGGCACATAACTGCCACCAACTGTTGATCAGTGGAATAGTGTAAAAGGGCGTGAAAGGACATATATGGCTTTGCTTTTATACAGGCCCATTTTTTTAAGGTGAATGCCAACATCATTTAACATCACACTGAGTGATTTAACCTGTCGTCCAAGTTGAGAACCACAGATGACACCTGGGGAAGGTCAGCAGATGACACCTGCTCAGTCTTCCTTTTCCTCCTGTTTTATAGCTTGCAGGTATTACACATTTGCATCACTTCCCTCTGCACGAATACAACCAGAACGAGAGGGACTCGCTCATAAAAACACTGCTTTAAAGCCTCACTAGAAATCAAAAACTCCACAGCATCCTTTTTAAAGTAGATAATGCATTATGAACAGTGTGTCTTTTGTTTGTTTCTTTTCCGATAGCATTGACTGCGCCGGCATCCTGAAGCTGCGTAACGCCGACATCGAGCTGAAGAAAGGAGAGACGGATATCGGGCGGAAGAACACGAGGGTGCGAGTTGTGTTCAGGGTCGCCTTGCCACAGCCGGGCGGCCGGATGTTATGGCTGCAGACGGCATCTATTCCTGTGGAGTGCTGTGAGTCACTCTGTAATATTTAATGCATCACATTTACATCTGACTTTGTTGTTCACTGTGTGACTTCCAGTGAGGTCAGCAGCACATTATATTCAACACTATATTCACATTATATTTTGAAACTGGGTTATAATAGAAGAAAACACAAGAGGAAATTCAGAGGGTGTGAAGTATTGCTTCATCTTGCTTAAATTTGACAAACACAGATCATAATCAGTGAGGTTTTTTCTTCCTGTTGTGTGAATGTTTCCTCTGTAAGTGAATGTGCCGCTCCTGTAGTCTGTCATTTAACGTGGAGAAACTACAGACATATTTAAAGCTATAATATCTAATTATTCCGCTATAAATGTCTAAAAACGACCTATGTTATATATTTTGTTGAGTTATGTACCTAAATTATCCCAAATGTTTCCAAACAATCTTCAAACCCAGAGAAATCTGTCATTTTAATCAAGGTAACGGTCTGTTTCCTTTGGTCGCCTGTCAATGGTGTCATACATCCCTCTACCGAAGAGTAAACATGCACAAGATGATGCATCAGCGTTGTGGTTGTTTGCCACAATGGCATCTAGCAATGAGTATACACATACAAGATAATGTGCTAGCATTGTGGTTTCCTGCCAGAAATTCTCATAAATTGACTCTTATCCAGTTCTAAGCCAAATTTTTATGATTAACTTTTTAGATCTCGGTCGTCTTAAAGTGTATCTTTTAACCAGATGAAGGGTTTTAGTCATCAGACATCTGGATCTTAAGTTATCAGAGAAACAACTCTACTTCACGACGTCATCAAACTCCGTCTTTTGTTATTATTTTGATTGAGAGACCCCTAGTGGCAGAAATTGCATATTGCATGCGTTTAAATACCCAAACAAAAACCGTGTCGTGTTGTGTTTCAGCCCAGCGATCGGGCCAGGAGCTTCCTCATGTGGAGAGCTTCAGTCCGACCAGCTGCTCGGTGGACGGAGGAGAGGAGCTGCTCATCACCGGATCCAACATCTCCACGCAGTCCAAAGTCGTCTTCATGGAGAAAGGGCCTGGTGAGATCACGTCACTATACGCTGAATAAGTTTACATCCCACCACCCGAATCACATGAAGCTGATTTTTAACCAACGTGTTAATGTGACTGATGTCTTCTCAGATGGGAGATCGCTGTGGGAAATTGATGCCAGAGTTGTGCCAGAAAAATGCAGTGGAGTAAGTAGAAATACTATTAAATAAAGAATATTTTACATGATATTAAAAAATGTTGCATTTGAATTGTTTTTTACAATATTTGCAATATTTCTTTGCAATATTGTCTCGTCATTATCTATTAATCTGCTGATTATTTTCTAAACTAATTGTTTAGTTTGCAAATTGTCAGAAAATACTCAAAAATTTCTGTTATAATTTCCCGCAGCTCTTAGAGATGTTTTAAATCATTTTGTTTTGTCCGACCTACAAAACCCAAACATATTCAGTTCAAGATTTTTCTTTTCATCAACTAATCGTTGCAGCTCTAGTCTTGTTTTTCATATTGTTGAATGTTGTCTGTCATCTTAAACAAATTTGAAAAAGTGGCAGATATGAAATATAAGTAATATTAAAAACATGATTTTTTTATATAAGGCTGCAACTAATGATTATTTTCATTATTGAATAATATGCCGACTATTTCGTTGATAAAGTGATAAACAGTATGTCTATAAAACATCAAGTAATAGTGAAAAATATAATTTATAATTTCCCACAGTCAAAGGTGGAGTTGGGTTCAATCAGAGAATCAGTTTACTGTCATGTGTGACGAAGAAAAAATTAAATCATCACATATGAGAAGCTAAAAGCAGTTACTGTTTTTGGCATTTTTTCTTAAAGAATGACTAAAACAATTATTAGATTTTTTAAATTAATTTTCGATTAATTGAATAATCATTGCAGCTCTTTATTTATTGATGAAAAAAGTGTTAAAAAGTATAAAACATTTGACAGATTAAGAGGAAATGTAATTCCACATCCAAACCTCTTGCTGCAGACCATCAATTTGTTTCACAAACTTTGCAACACGCAAGCTGTGACTTGCATCATGAGATTATTTCCTGTTGCATTAATTTTGACGCATTTCACTAATAGATAGATAGATAATGTTTTATTAATCTCAAAGGGAAATTAAACTGTTACAGCAGCCACTTACCATAAATCAAAATACAAAAACAATGAGGGAGATCAAAGAAACAAACTATTAAAGGTTGAATTTTATACATTAACTAAATAGACTAACTCAAACATAAAAATAAATAGAATAATAATATACTGTTGGCTGTCCTCCCACTATATTTTAATGGAAGAAGGTCATTTATTCTGATGCAAACTGGGAGCCTGTCTATGTAAGATCCTATAAACAGGTGTTTGGTGTTACTGGATTAATCTGACAGCAGCTGTTTTTGTGTGTTTGTGTTTCTGTGTTTCTGTCCTGCAGTCCAACATTGTGGTTGAGATCCCTCCTTACAATAAAAAGACAACGTGTCCGATCCAAGTCCAGTTCTACATCTCCAACGGGAAGAGAAGAAGAAGTCTAACGCAGAGCTTCACCTATCTGCCCGGAGCCAGACGCCACCTGCCTGCCGCGGCCGGAGCTCCGCTGGTCAAACAGGAGCGCTGGGAGCCGGACCACATCTCCCACAACCCCCCTGGCTTCTGTCAGGCGGCCCCTCATGACCGAGCCCTCAGCCCAGAAGTGGTTTATTATGATGCCTGCAACCTCCCAGTGCATTGTGGTCCTTCTACCCAGAACGCCCCTCGTCTCCATCACCCCCCTCCTTCCTCTGCAACGCTTCAGACCTCCTTAATGTTTCCTCACACCTCCTCCATCCCTCTCCACACCTCCTCCTCCATTCCTTCTCAGACCTCCTCAGTCCCCCACCAGACCTTGATTCCTCTTCAGACCTTCACCATCTCCCCTCAGACCTCCTCCATCCCGCCGCAAATCTCCACGATGCCTCCCCCGGCCTCCACGGTGCCCCTTCAGACCTTCACCATCCCGCCTCAGCCCTCCTCCCTGCCTCCTCAGACTTCCTCCGTCCCTACTCACACCTCCTCCGGTGGACCTCGGAGGGATCCGTCTCCGTCTCTGATTCCCAGGAGAGCCTTTGTGACCCCCGCTGAACCCCAGAAGGACTCTCTGCTCTCCCAGAGCCCAAGAGGGGTGCTGAGCATCAAGCAAGAGCCAGTGGACCAGCCAAATCCGGGATCCTTGGGCCTCCAGGAGATCACACTGGATGATGGTAGGAAGTTTGGTTTATTAAAACATCAGCTGGCTTATTTTTCACCAAATCCCATGAAAAGACCTCAATACTTCCTGACTTCCCTTCTCTGTATGTGGCTCTCAGCCCCAGGCTCACTGTTTCCTGTTGAAGATCTTTTAAAGGGGCCATATTATACTCCTTTTCCACAATTTAACACAGTTCCCTGGGGTCTTAATAAAATGTATTGGACATGCTTTGGTCAAAATACCACAAGGATCAAACAGCACAGCAGCCTTCTCCTCCTGTCTAAACAGCCCTGTTCAGAACAGCTGGTTTGAGTGTAAATAAACTTAGATTTTGCTGTGATTTAATAGCAATAAACAGATCAAAGGGATGCCGAAATAACTACATCATGATGTCAATTTGTAAAAATTCATCCTTAGTCAGGTCTGCCCGCACAACAAGCAAACTACTTTTAAAATGCTCGTTTTCTGAAGGGAGTTCAGAGGGAACAGAGCTACGCAAACATTATAGCTGCTCCATCCGCACTCATCTAAAGGCAAAAATACAGCAGTGATGTTTTTGTTTATAAACATAGATATCTACATACTGTGTAACTTAAAAACTATTTATTACCTCACCGGCATTTAAGATGGTGGTGTGTGACTCCGCTGTTAGCTTAGTGCCGGCTAGGTTGAAGATAAATCCACTTAATCCCAAAAGTTTAAAAACAAACTCCTCCTGCCGGTAAACTGCTTCGGATCAGAGAAGAATCAAATGTTTATTCCTCCAGAAGATGAAACAGCAGCAGCGACGCCGGCGTTCAGCAGCCGTCTGTTGGCAAGCAGTGGCTCTGTCCCCCGGTTCAGCCCCACGATATGGAAGTTTTTCACCCTTAGCTTAGTTTAGTTTAGCTTCGCCCCATGTGATGTAAGAAGGGGCGTCAAATCTGAATAGCTTGTTCAATCACAAGAGTACAGAGCCAGCCGACCCACACCAAACTGACTCATTCTTATTTCGCAGCTTGTGTTAGTAGGCTCATCAGAGTCCCAAATACATTCACACAAGCACTGAAAAGGTGAGTTTTCATAATATGGCCCCTTTAAAAACACCCCACACATATACAGTTCCATTTTTAAAAAAAGGCTCTGTGGTCATTTCCTAAAATTTTCCTAAAAAAAAACCAAAACAGCTGGACACTGTAGTTTTTAGCAAACGTTACTCAAACAGGCCTTTGTTGGGGACTATTTTCAGCTGTGGATTTATACACATTTTGTGCTGTGGTGAGTATTTCCTGCGGTGGGACAGTATGCATGACTGAGTCAAAATAAACTGACAAACAAACGTATCATTTAAATACATTAAATATTAAAGCTCAGTTTTCCGAAACAAAAACAGAGCTAGAAAAACACAACGGGGGGAAGTGCTATTTGTGTCTAACCGGAGTGATTAATTTTATTGTGGCTAAAAAAAATATATAAAAAATTGATACTGAGAGTGTTATCAAAACCGGTCCAGACCAGTCAACCAGGTCGATACATATTGGTCTTGTTTTTAATTATGCATTGATGAGGGTTAAGACAGTACTCCCCCTGTTTAGCATTACACTTCTGTAACAGTCATGATGAAGGGTTTTTTTAAAAAGGGATGAAAAGTGTTACAACAGAACCAGCGATATTTTCCTTTTTTTTTCTTGCCTACATTACCCATAATGGGTAACTGGACCGTTGACAGTTAGCTCGGAGATTCAAGCTAGTTATTCTAGCAGCAGCTAATGTGTCCTGAAGCTGGTAGACCGATCAAACCGCCTCCGACAAGAAGCTAACGCTAATGTTAATGACTTGTGGTTTATAGATAAAACCACTGATGCTAAAGTCACTTTAAACAGAGACACTTGGAAGCTTTGAGTAACTTACAAATTCATTCAAGTCAAACAGTTTTATGGTGTGAGCTGAGACTGGTTCTTCACACCTCAAACTGTGGTTAACATTGATTCTACATGACTTCCGGTTACAGCTGAGCGACTCTACGAGCATCGCTGATGCTACGTAGGACTTTCTATCTGGAAGGAACCAAGTGGCCTAAACAGACGGGGGGGGGGGGTCTGTGTGTAGCAGGCAGAGTTAAATACGGATAAAAACATACAGAAAAGTGATTCTTTCACTTCTAAACATCCAATCTCGACGCATCTGCATGCACGTAACCAGTAAACACATTTGTTGATTTGCTGGTGAAAAGGGGATTTCAGTGTGAAGTTGGTCCTAAAAATATAAAATATAGTTATTTAACTGCTGCTGAACCAACGGTTATGTGTAACTTAGATGACATCTTAACTTTTAAACCGAATTTAACCTGTTTTTTTTACATAGATGTCTTAATGTCTTATGAACTGCAGGAGACTCAGATCAGTGTTTAGCGGGCGGTGTTGACTGTTACTCTGCGACTGTATCACAAACTTTGTTGGCCGAATTGCCGCGACCTTTTACGCTGAGAGGTTTTGTGCATCATTCAGGAGATCAGTCACAAAATAGTGATCTCCAAAATTAAATGCTTTGACTTGATTTTCAAAATGTGGGAAATCCAATCCATCTGTGTGTGTGTGTGTGTGTCAGTCTGTCTACACCGTGCTGCTCTATGATGTTGGTTATTTATATGTCAGGCCTTGTGTGTGTGTGTGTGTGTGTTTGTGTGTGAATACTGTGTTTCCCTCTGATCTGGGTTAATAATAGCCGTGTGCGCTGGTTGCTGCAGACGGCGGTTAAATCTGTTGCCATGTCTCAGCTGGCGAGCAGCAGCTGTCGTCAGGCCTCCGACCCCTCCGCCTGGCCGCCGCCCCCCTCCTCACTTTTCAGCTTGACTTTGAACCTCGAAGAAACTTCAACCTCACACTTAAGTTACAGATTAAAGCACACGAGTAAAACCACTGTGACTGCAGCACTTTTAAAGAATATTCCTGCTGCTGCTGGTGATTAATTTAGTGATTTGAAGGCTAAAACATGTTTAGATGTTTACGTCGGTGCTTCGGGTTTTGACCCCTTAAAACAACGTTTTTGTGACCTCTTGTCTACATGTTGTGACAGTTCAACTTAGTGTTAGAGTAGATGCAGTTATCCAGTAACTCACAAGCAAAAAAGAAAAGATCAGAATAAAGATTAGAATGCTTTTTCTTCTTTTCTATCTTGTTGATCATCTTTTGAGCCCAAACATTTATCTTGAGATCCCTTTAGAGAGACTCTATGTTGGGAAGCCGTTGATCTGGTTTGAACCTTGGTTAAATGGTGCAAAAAGTTAAATATTTCTAGATGTCTAGATTACATATAACCATTTTTTCTAAACTATTTCACTTACTGTGTTTCAATGTGTTTTAGACATGCTTCACACTGAAATATAGAAATTAAAATGTATATCTAAACCATAGACTGTGTCCCAAAGCCATACAACACACAAATCCTAAGCAGGTTTAGAATGTTTTAAGATGTAAATAAAATACTCTGAATAATAATTTATGTCTGGACCAGTTGTGATGTCACAAATCATGACATTAGACAGCATGTAGACTAGACACAGTGGATGTTAAAGTTTGCTGTAGGTGGACGCTGTTGTCCTATAAAGCAAAGCGCCAGTTGTCTCAGATGATACGACGTCCTATGCAGGAGGTTTTGTATTGTTTCCGTTAAGTATGAGACATTTAGTAGGCTTCGTTTCTTGTACTGCTTATTGGAAGTAGTTAGTTAGTTAGTTAGTTTGTTAGTTAGTTTTGCAGGTATTTGGTCACAAACCAAAGTGTCGAAGTGCCAAAAACTGCAGTTCCTTGAATGGCCACTTGAGGCTCCAAAAGCGAGTCAATCCCCATAGACGCCCATGTTAAAATGCCCAACAGCAGAAATAAACATTTTTACAGCCTGCTACAAAAAACAGTTTTGGTTTCTATAGCCAATTTCCCCTTTCATGACAACTGTACGGGGGGTGATTTTTTTTATAACTCAGCTGTTTAAATTTTATTAAGACTTAAAGTTATGCATAATTAAGAACGTGGCTGCTTTGAGTGACAGGTCACTAGTTGCTAGGCAGCTTGTTTCAGCAACCAGGCTTCATTCGGCCGCCTCAGCTCCACCTCTTTGCCCATTTTAGATCACCTGGGAGTTAGGCGGAGTCAGGCACTGCCAAGATGGCAATGGCTGGGACGGCCCACTTTGAGCTTCAAAATGGTTCTTCAGAAACCAATGGGTGACGTAACGGTGGCTACTTTCATATTTCTTTTACCGTTTATGATTTTGATCTGATGATGATGATAGATGAAAAGTCAGAGGATCATCAAAGTTATTATAGATCATCCGGAAGGGGGGGGCATGAATGTGTGGAACCTAATCTCATTCTGATCCATTCAGTAGCTGTCGAGACATTTCACTCAAAACCACAAATGTCAACCTCATGGTGGCACCAGAGGGAAAGCCAGGAGATCACAGAAATAATTAGGTTCATCCTCTGGGGAACATGAATGTCTACAAAATTTCATGACAATCTGATAGTTCAGATGTTTCAGTCTGAACCCAAGTAGTGGACTGAAAAACTTTGACTTTTCAACAAAATTAAGCCAAGTTCTGACCTTAAAATCACCATATCAGTGTTCACTGTTACTACTATAAAGGCTACTTCAACCACTGCTGTATTAAAGGACAGGTAAAAGATAACTACTTGATTTGACTCATTTGGACGCTGAAGCTTCATATTAGCTTCAGATAAACTTTTAAATATAGTTATTGCACAGAAGGAGGACTGTGGATTTTGTCCCCCATCACTTACATAGTAAATGCATTATGAAGGGATCTTCTAATGCTCAGTATGAACAGGAGGAATGGGGGGGGTAGGAGGGGGGGTGTTTGGTGTTGGTTCACTTCATGAGCTTCAGGTTTCACAGCAGAGCTATGAATAGACTGAATGGAGCAGAGAAGGAGCCATTTGCTGCCCTGCAAATAGACTCAGCGGAGCAGCTTTACTACCGCTACGAATAATAATAATAAACATCACTTGTCACCTCCACTTCAGCATGTGTCGTAAATTAAAGTGCTGATTTATGATGTGGAATCAGTTAATAGTAAATAATGTATTAGTTAGTAGATAAAAAGCCAGTTTATCTCTTTTACAACCAGACAAACTTGTTCAGGTACATTTATTTTGCTTCAGGCATCATAGAAAGTTGAATGTGGAGAAAATATTTAAAGCTGAAAGTCACAGTTTGTGTCCAGCTGCGCCCTCCTGTGGCCCTGCAGGGAACTGAAGAAGTCTAGTAATCGCTCCTTAAATTAGGACATTTCATATCTACTCAGTAATTTGAACAAAAATCCAACCCAGCATGCATTTGTGCAAGAAGCAGGGGAAACAAAACAAAAAAACATAACTAAAGGTCCACTTACTAGCTTTTTTCACAAACTTTCAGCAGATCTCAAACCAACAGGGCTGAAAGCTCAAAAAAAAAAAGCAAGTGATTGGACCTTCAGTCAGGAGTTATTTGTTGTTAAAACTAGGGCTGAAACTAACGGTTATTTATCGATGAATCTGTCGATTATTTTCTCAATTAATTAGTTGTTTGGTCTATAAAATGTAAGAAAATGGTGAAACATGACGATCATTTTTCCCAAAGCTCAAGATGACGTCCTTAAATGTTGTTTTGTCCCGACCAACAGTCCACAACCAGAAAATATAAGAAGCTGGAATCAGAGAATTTGGACTTAATTTTTTCTAAAAACGACTCAAATCGATTATTAGAATAGTTGCTGATTAATTTAATCGTTGCCAACTAATTGATTAATCATCTATTAAAAAACTTTAAAAATTAATAACTAACTAACAAGTCACCAACAATAAGCGAGAGACTTTTGCTTCACAGCCACAAATTTCTGCAGAAAATTCAGATGAATATTTTTTATCATGTTTTCAACTTTTCAGATTTTATAAGTTTAAGAATCGTTTTCTGTGTATCGGTAAATAGAAATGTTTTAAAGATTTTTGTCTCTCGCTTCTGTTTTTGTTGCAGTGAACGAGATTATCGACAGAGACATCTGCAGTCTGAGCAGCGGTGCCCAGCCCGACCAGTTTGACCAGTACCACCAGTACGACTGGGAACACAAGTCCAGTGACGCCGCCTTACCGTTCTGCGGAGGTCCGCAGTAGTCTCACTGCCCTCTCAGTGCTTCTTCTACTGTTCGCTCTTTGGACAAAAAAATGAACCGACAGTGACGTTTGCACAAAGTGCATCGAACTGATCTTCAAGTGCCTGAAATCCAATCAGCAGCCTCCGCCGGGCCTGTGGCCTCGTTTATCAGGGTATCACGTCAGGTTACTGTCTCCTCATCTGTCTCAGGAATTAAAGCGTGAAGACGACTCATACCTCACGGACAAACCAAAGATTTTATAACGTTTCACAAGAGAATTGGATGAACTGTAGAAAACAACAATAAAAGGGCTGTAATTCAACCATCACATCCTAACAATCTTAATGCCGTTACAGAGGCTGAAGTCGCACACGAATGAGAAAAATCCTGACATTATTTATTGGCCAGTTAATTAAGAAATCTATTTTTGATACTCTGGATCTTGTCCAGTAAAAACTAAAAGTCCTCTAACTGATTATTTACATTTTTTATAGCTTGGTTTTAACTCTGTACGGTTTACATTTCCTTCGCTGAATTACATTATTGCTGTTCAACCTGAACTGTTTTTGGTGTGAAGCTTAAGACACTGAATTATAGAAATGTATCGTAAGGTTGAAGTAAAAAGTCAAGTAAAATCATGTGTGTTCTGATGATTGATACAAAGGAGATACAAGTTTGAAAATAATTTATTGTGTGAGCTGAGATATCAGCGTTTCCAACAGTCCTCGGTCGTCTTTGTAGCACTTGTGTGACTTTTCGGTTCTCATAGCAGCAACATTTCATTACAGGGAGGTCAAAGGTCAAGGCTGGTAATATTAGCAAGCTGCAGGACCGAACCAAAGAATGTTATTGAAGGGTAAATCCGCACTGAATCACACAGGGAGAAAACTGCTGCTGCACTGCTCTGTAAGAAAAAAAAAAAAAGAAGCAAAATGATCCTAAATATTACAAAATTAGATTTTAATGAGATTAAAGGATCAGTCTGGTGATTTTCTGTGTTTTTCTTATTGTCAATAAATCTCATGTTTGGAGTCAAATCAGTGATCCACTATCAAGTATTGTGTGTGCAAAGCCTGATATATTAAATATATATACATATTTGAATTTTTATTCCCATTACACTCTGTTTTAGTGTATGAAAGATACTACATTGTACATTAACTTTAGTACAAAGTCAAGAGGTTGTGATACGTAGCACAACAAGCTAGCGAAGGTGAAAACAAAACAGTGTTCCTGCACATGCTAAATGGTGTCTTCCTTTTACAGAACTGCTTTCCAGACAAACATGATGCTGTTATTAGTCTTTCTAAACAAACTAACGTGACCAAACTCTTCACAATAGAGGAACATGTCACCCAGTGCAGCAGTGTGACTCACTTTTTAAAAGTTTTTGGACAACAACAGAGGAATAAAATATATCAGGCTTTGGATACACACACAATACTTGTTAGTAGATCAGTTCATTGTTGGTTTGGCTCCAAATTTATTCTTTCACTTCTTCTCTTGTTTGATTGATTGGGTGTGTTTCCTGTTTAAAGTTTAAAACCTGTAGCAGCATATTTCTTCCGTCTGTGATTCAGTGTCAATCTGCTCTTTAACATCTTCGGCTCTGTCAGACTTCCTCTGCACAGCGTGTAAAACAACGGATGTGATTTAATCGGGGGATTTCTTAGATTCTTTGAAAACAAAGAAAGAAGAAAGAATCTAAAACCGAATATAATTTCTATTTTAGTGCACAAAGCAAAATAAGACTAATGTTCATTCCAGTCATTTAAAAAGCTGCTGGTCTGGGTCCATCTGAACAAAGCAGAACTCCTCCACAGGTGAGTGTGAGCCGGCCGTCCAGCAGCTGTTGGTGCAGGTATAAACCAGCACCGTCCCGAACTCCAGCTCCACCTCAGCGCCGCCGTCCTTCCCCCGCAGCAGACTGACCAACGCCGGCATCAGCTGCAGCTCAAACGTCCTGGATCCTCCGCAGGAGCCGCACGCCGACACCACCTGAGCCAGGTTGGACGGCGGCTCGGAGATGAACAGAGGTTTCCCGCCGCGGCAGTAGCGCAGGATCTGTTGAGGACACAGCGAGATCTTCTTCATGAACCTAGAGAAGACGGCGTCTCCATGTCGGGCTTTGGTTTTCTCGTATTTCTCCTCCCCGCCGCCCTCGTCACCTTCCACCTCTCCTACCGTCACCCCCTCTCTCCTCTCGTACTCCCTCAGCAGCTTCTGGGCGTGTTCCAGGTCGCCTTCCTCTCCACACAGATCCGATTCCTCCATCACGCTGATGAAGAACGGACGGAAGACGGGAACGTCTTCCTGTGATTCTCCCAGACGGAGGTCCTGAAGTCTGCTGCTGACATCCATCTCACTGACTGCTGAGCAATATGGGAAAAAATAATATGAGACCTTCTAGCAGATATATATCATGATATGATTTCCTACATTGTCAATTAACCCTCTAAACAAGCTCAGTCTAGTCTATAAATGTCAGAAAATAATGAAAAAATGCTCATAATTGCCTAAAGCTGAAGGGGACGTCTTGAAATGTCTTTGTTTTGTCTGACCAACAGTCTGAAACCTGAACATATTCAGTTTAAAATGAAATAAAACAGAGAAAACTCATATTTGAGAAGCTGGAACCAGAGAATGAAAAGTGACTTAATCTATAATCAATTATCGAGATGGTTGCCAATTATTTCTAAATGTATTAATGCTTTTCAAGAAAGATCAATACAGTGATTTCCAGAGGAAAGTAAATATAATGTAGGCATGTTTGTGTATATTAACTCTAACAACTTGATAAACTGTGTGTCAGTTTGTTTTGGTGTTTTTTTGCTCCCTAGTGGTGATAAATGTTAATGCAGCTTTAACTTAAAGGAAAGATTCACAATATTCCAAGTGTGTCTTAAACCAGCAGTCAGGTGTCCATATGAACAGTGAAAGAGGTTTTCCTCGCTGTAATCATTCCTCCTGTTCATACTGGATATTAAAAGATCCTTCAAATGTGCTTTCAATGGAAGTGATGGAGGCTTAAATCCACAGTGTGTCCACACAGTCATTTAAAAGTTGATGTGAAGCTTATATGAGGCTTCAGCAGTCTGAGTTAGTCATATCAAGTGGATATCTGACACATTTACAGTCTTTTTAGCATCAAATTCCCTCTTTGTGTTTCCTCGGACAGTGTTTCCCTGTTGAGCTGCAGGTGGAAGAACAGTAACAAAAAGAGGGACTTTGGCACTAAAAAGACTGTAACATTGAAAGATATCTACTTGATTTGACTCATTTGGACGCTGAAGCTTCATATTAGCTTCAGGTAAACTTTTAAATACATTTTTGCACAGAAGGAGGACAAAATCCACAGTCCTCCATCACTTCCATTGTAAGTGCATTATGAAGGGATCTTCTAATGGTCAGTATGAACAGGAGGAATGATTACAGCAAGAAAAACAGGTTTCACTGTTCATTTGGGCTCCTGACTGTTGTTTTAAGACACACTTGAAAAACTGTAAACCTGTCCTTTAAAGTTCCCCTCCAGATACGTTTTAAAACATAAAAATACTCTGCTTGGAATAATTATTTGTGTCTGATATGATTTTTCCACAAAAAAGCGAGGCTCAAACTTTCAACTGAAGTTAGAATAAGCAAAACACATTTTTGAGTGGTGAAGGACTTTAAATTGTTTACCACCAATTTTGTATAAAATATGGATATTACTCAACCTTACCTTCTGTCTCGGGAGCTGCTGCCTTCTCCTGAACCTGGCTTTCCTTCTTCAAGCTTCCTCCCCACCCATCATCCCCTTCCTCCATCCCCCAGTCATCAGCGGCTTCACACCAGTCAGTGGCCGACAGAGACGCCTCCTGGGCCGGGGCGGGCCGGCTGGATGTCTGCGCTGCTGTCACCTCAGTCTCCAGACACTGAGAGCGGAGCACCCTCCAACAGTCTGCCCTGCCACTGCACTCAGCACCCGGGCAGGCGAACAGGTGGAGGTCCCTGTGGTAGGGGGACGCCTCCAGCGGGCAGTACACTTGCACCACCTGTGCTAACGGGGCTCCGCAGCGGCCACAGCGGGGAGGCTGCCGGGGGACCACCGGCCACCAGTCCGGCTGACCGCCGACTTTGTTGGTCAGATATGAGGACTGGTATTTCTTACAGTCCAGCTCCCCATCACACAGACCGATCAGAGTCCCCTCCTGGGTAGCAGAAGACATCTCTCACATGTTGGAAACACCGACCGGAAGGGAACTTTAGCGTCAGAGGTCCGTCATCAAAATATAACCGCCAGTAAAAATATATCTGCGGTGTTGTAAAAATGCAAGCAAGCTGCAAAATAGTGAAATAAATAAAAAACGAACCACACAGCTGTGACAAGACGGGAAAAACAATTTGAAGCTTATATATACATTTGTAAACGAGAATGAAAAAGGTTCCCACCGGAACTCTACAGCCCGGCGTGTCAAGACCGGTGTTACACCGTATTTGGTATCCATTCATCATATTCTGTGACCTGCAGTGTTGGAAGAATCCTTTACTTAAGTAAAAGTATCAATACCACTTAAAGTACTAAATTAGTAAGACTGTAACATTGAAAGATATCTACTTGATTTGACATTTGGACGCTGAAGCTTCATATTAGCTTCAGATAAACTTTTAAATACATTTTTGCACTGTGGATTTTGTCCCCCATCACTTACCTTGAAAGCACATTTGAAGGATCTTTTAATAGCCAGTATGAACAAGAGGAATGATTACAGCAAGAAAAACCTCTTTCACTGTTCATATGGACACCTGACTGCTGTTTTAAGACTGACTTAAATCATTTTGAACCTGTTCTTTAAAGAAATTGCATATTGGTTGAGAAACAAGGGTAAAACATTGTACAATTCTTGGCGACTTTCTATTAATTATATTTTTATTGACTGCCTCTGTGTAAATCAAAGTTCATAATGTAATTATGTTTTAACTTGCTATGATATAAATTCCCTATTGATGGTCCCAACAGTACCTCTCAGCAATTGTACTGTTTTTTTCATGTTTTTTTTTTTTTTCTTCAATTTTAACTTGGCTACCTTTGTTACATACGTGTTCTGTACTTTTCTTACATATTGTTTTTTTTATACGTATGTAAATTTTCAATTTTGAAAAATCAAAATTAATTATTTTTTAAAGCCTTGAATTTGCATTCTTCTTCTTCTCATTATTATTATTATTATTATTATTATTATTATTATTATTATTATTATTATTATTATCAGCATCATCATCATCATTATTATTATTATTAATTGCACCTGCATATACTGTTTACTCCTGGTCAATATTTTGTACATTTCATCTCATTCTCCTCAATTTAAAATTTAAACCTGTAGCAGTTCTTCTCACTTAAAATATATTTTACATCTTTTTTTAAATTGTAAATTCTTACTTTCTTTTTCATATCATTTAGGACTACTTAATTTTGTGTATGGTTTTGACTGATGCACCACAACACCAAGGCAGATTCCTTGTATGTGCAAACCTGCTTGGCAACAAACCTGATTCTGGTTTTGTTTGTAAATGTCTTCAAAAGAAGTCAGTTGTATTCTGAAAAAAGGTAACGCCTGCTAACTTACTCCAAGCCACAAATATTTAATGATGACAACATTTCGATCCGACTTATCTTCTTCAGGTCAGAATATTTGTAAAATTGGAAAACACATCCATATTTATACATCATAGACACGAATAGACTGACAGGCTCTATGATGACAGCTGTGGTTAACCATCCTAGCCGCCCAGGGTGATAAACATCCCAAAACAACTAACAATTCAATATAGTATAGAAAAAAGCAGTAAAAGAAGGCCATACTTAAAAAAAACAACACACCAAAAGCATCACAAATATCAACCGTACACATTATATCAGATTCATCATCCCATATATCAGAATCTACGTCACCAGCATTCATTAATATATTGTATTGTTAGAAAAAAGAGAGTACAGAAATTGGGTAATAACACCTTCTATAAAAAGTTTACTAGATCACACAACAATAAAGAACATTACACACCTGTTGAATTTACAAAATTTACCAGCCCTGTAACCTCCCGTGACTGACTGAGTGATGGAAGTTACATTTGTGTCAACTCTCGCGAGACTTATCATCGCGCAAGACTTGGTTAGGCACAATAACAAACAGACTAGATCAAGCGAAAGGTAAAGAAAAAACATTTCATTTCTCTGTAAGGATCCTTTCCATAATGTTGTCAGACACTTAAAATAACAATCTGAGCATGTCAGTGGCAAAAACAAGCACTTTTTGTGGATTCACACTGGCGGGCGTAATTTCTCCAGAGGATTACATTACAGCCCTATTATCTGGCTGAAGCGCTCTCGCTCAATACTGGACCAATTTCAAAAGTCGTTGACCCCATTAGTCACTTCGATAGAAAATGATGGAAAAATAGGATCTAGGTTGGAAAATCCCTAATTTTCCTTTTTAAATATGTGACAATATAATAGAAAGAATTTTGTCTTACTTTTGAATGGCACTTTGAAGGCGGGACGTTTCTCTAGCGCCACTAAGTTCTTTGATAGTAGTTAATCGCTTTCACTCCAAAATGGCGGAGGCGTAACGTTAACGGTCTGCTGAGGCGCGCTGAGTTTGCGATGAAACGATCAATCAGCTTTCACTTCTTGATCAATGTAGTCAGTTCAGCAAAACTCCACAAGCTCGAAAATACTTAAAGAATGAAAACGGAGCCAGAAAAAAAATCTGCATGATGACCCATTTATTTTAAATATGTCTACGAACTCTGACGGTGACGGTTTATGGGCGTTACTACTCCAGCTAGTAACGTAACTTTGGCATCGAATGGAAAAACGTTACAAGAGAAGGTAGGAGAAAAGAAACTGCCACAACTAAATTACTATTTACATGTTATATTTAACTAGCGGGCAGTTTTAGCCGCATAATATGTAACCAACACCAGTATGTGGCATTTAAATAATGTAAACAGCGGTTTTCGTGTTATCTGGCACCATAAACCTCCGTTACCTTCACCGTCATGACTTTCTCGTTCCAGCGGCGGTTCCCTGCTGGCCCCGCACATACACGGCCGTGGGTGCTGCCCTGCTGGCCTGGACTATCCTGACCGTCTGCTCCTCTAGCCCGGAATAGACGCACATCTACTCGGCCCACAGCTCCAAAGCAGCCGCCTCCTCAGGGACGGCCGGACAGTACCTGAGTGCAGATGCTCCCCTGCACCTGCTGACTGACAGCGTTGATGCATGCGTGAGTAAAAACTGTAATGTATGTGTGTGTGCAGATATATATACTGCAAAATAATACTCTGAAGCAGTGGTGGAAGAAGTATCCAGATCCTTTACTTGAGTAAAAGTACCAATACAACAATGTAAAAATACTCCATTACAAGCAAAAGTCCTGCATGAAAAATCCTACTTGAGTAAAAGTACATAAGTATTATGAGCTTGATGTAGTTAAAGTATTGCAGTAAAAGTAGTGGTTTGGTCCCTCTGACTGATATATTATTATATATGACATCATTAGGTTATTAATAGTGAAGCATCAGTGTTAGAGCAGCATGTTACTGTTGTAGCTGCTGGAGGTGGAGCTAGTTTCAACTACTTTATATACAGTTAGCTAGTTTAGTCCAGTGGTTCCCAACCTAGGGGTCGGGCTCCTCCCCTGATTAAAACCAGTATTCATGAAGGACAGTATTTTTATTTTTTTTAAATCATTTCTCAAGACTCAGTAAAGCTGTATTTCTTGCCCTTTATTTGATGTCTTCTCACTTTTCACGCTTTCATCCTGTGTGATACTCTTCTTTGCAGTTTGACATGTGATAATTCGGGCACTGTGAGCTCATTTTAATAATTATTCTGCAGCTCTGTGTGCCGGTGATGGTAAACATCGCCTGCTGTATTTTGCCTTTGACAGCCAGACTAATCCAGTGTGTCAGGTTCGTGCCGCTCCGTGTCGGTGAAAAAAAGGTTGGTGTTTCTGTTTGCTGTTAAGTTTGATATTAATATCATATTGATATTACATTCAACTCCAGATTTCTGCAGGATGGCGTCTGTGATTTGGCCCTGGAAAGGTAAAGCTGTTCAGTTCTGAGCTTTTTAGGTCACTCAGATAGAAACTTTGAATCCTGGTTACACAGTTGTTGAGTAAAATTAAGACCCAAAACTAAACATGTGGAGACCCGGTGGGCTTGTGGTTAAGACACACAGAGTGTGCCCTCACATTCCCCTTGTTTCCTGTCTATTTATACACTCATATCTACTACAAGTAAAGGCAAAAATACCCAAAATAATAATAAAAGCAAAACTGAAGTCTAATAGATTAAAAAATGTATTGTAAGTCAAACCTGTGATCAGTGTAGGGCTGCAATGATTAGTCAATTAATTAATCGGTAGAAAATTAAATGGCAACTATTTTGATAATTTTTAAACAAAAATGAAGTAGAGCTGCAACAATTAGTTGATTAGTCGATTGACAGAAATTTAATCACAAACTATTTTGATAATTGGTTCATTGTTTTGAGTAATTTTTAAAGCAAATATTTAAAATTCTCTGGTTCCAGCTTTTCAAATATGAATATTTTCTGGTTTCTTTTATGACAGTAAACTGAATATGTTTGGTTGTGGACTGTTGTTTGAGACAAAGGAAGACATTTGAAGACATCACCTTGGGATTTGGGAAACAGTGATTGACATTTTTTATATTATGACATTTTAAAAGGTGCAATATGTAAGATTTGGCCACCTGCACCAAACAAACAAGGGGCAGCCTATCACCATAAACCACCAACATTCTCATAGAATTATCACTCACTGAATGTAGCATAAAGCTTACTGTTTACAGTGAATCTGCGCTATGGCGTTGTCAAGATAAAGTGCTATGGAGACATTAGCACCAGCGGTAAATTACCAAAGAGCTTCCCAGATCAGTTCATCAGATCATGCAGCTGAGATCTGGCCAGATGACGTCACACAACCTTAAGACGGTGGACGTGATCTGGCGAGATGACGTCGCACGAGATCCAAGATGGCTGACGTGACATGCCCCCAGACCCCTCTAGGTGTCTTCGCTCGTCACACAACCTGGACACAAGCAAAAAAAAAAGTTCAGTCAAAAAAACATTTTCTCATCAGCACCCATGTGCATTCTCTCTTTAAAAGTCAATATAAACAGATTACTCCATTCAGTGAAATAAACAACCAAGCCAGCCACCCATTCTGTCAAATCTAAGTGAGGTCGCTATCGAGATTAGGTCTCGACCCACAGACTCTGTTTCACATAACAATACTTCAACTCAAGGAAGAAAACTACAAACTCAAATCGTTTAATAAGACAAACTAGCTGTGAAATTAAAACTGAGTTTTCTGGAAGGTCAGATGAAAGTTTCCAGCAGAGCGAAGGAAAAACAAACTCTTAGTCTACAGATTTAAAGAAATAAACAGGATATCTCACAGGAATAGGAATTGTATTTATTTATTTTGGTGAATTTCTCTCACCATAGAGCAGGATTGGTTAAAGGGGGGTACACTCTTACCACTGGCATTTCTCTCAATGTTTCAGTTTATTTTTAAATGTCAGCTTGCATTATTGGTATGGCATTTAAATTAATTCTGTATTGCTAAGGACCACAATGGAAATAAGTCTCGGACTCAGAATAAATAAACCTGAAACATCCACTAACGTAAAACAACAACAATCAAAACAACAGTACGAACAGTTAAAACGTAATCATACTACATATCCCATCCTTTTTTTAATCATATAAATAATCTCTCTCTCTCTCCCAGCTCTTGCATTATATCACAACGTCAGTGGTGAGTTTGGTGACCTGGTTGCATTATTTGTGTGTCACCAACAAATGTAAACAGTAAAACAATTTGTGACTAATGCACAAGAGTTCTTAGCATGTGGTGAAAACACAACCTAAACTGCATCAGTTCAAACATGGCTGAAAATAGTTTTTGGTGCTCGTCTATAATAAGTCATATTTGAATGATCCAAGGCAGTCCTGGCGTTCTGATCATTGTCTACAGACCTTTCAGTGTGCGCCAGGTGTTAAAACAGTCCCTTTGTGCCACAAAGCACAAGGGCACATCACATGACACGCAGCCAACTGGTATTTTCTGGTGGTGGAGCATACAGTTCCTTCTATCTGCAGTTCCATTTAGGCACATCAAGTCCCTCTGCAAAGTACTGCAGCTTCTGTGAAGCTGCTGGGTTAGGGGGTGCAATGTATCTATTGCTAGAAGCTTGAGACGTTGACTGGGAGCCGTGGTCTGCAAGCTTCTCAACAAGGGCCTCCTTGAATTCCTTCTGGGTTTATTGGTGGAGAATGTGTCTGTATACCACAGCAATGGAAGAAAATAGTCCTGTACCACTTCCCGATCTTGTGCATGACACTGTAGGACCCAATGAGAGCATCAGACAGGTCAACTCCCCCCCCCATGTGCTGGTTGTAGTCTTTGACTGCGGCTGGAACAAGGACATCAGTCTGCACCCACTTCCCAGCTGTCTTTACTCTCCTTTGGACTGTATCACCATTGAAGGCCTTGTGGATGTTGGAACGCATGAGGACCTCTTGGGTGTCCATCCACTTCACAAAAAGCACTTCACTGTCCCTGATCCAAAATATGGTGCCCCGAGGACTAACCCTGGTGAAATCGTTGGCCTTGGTCTTCGGGAAACAAACTCTGTTGGAACAAACAGTACCACAAGCCCCGATCCTCTTTTTCAACAAGTCCAGGAAAAGGTTCAATGTGTAGCCACAGTTGGAATCAGCCGGTACAAACAGCTTGTATCCCCACTTTGTAGGCTTGACTGGGATGTACTGTGTGATTGAGATCCTCGCCTTTGATGCTACCATTTGCTCCTCAATTGAAATGTGCTGACCAGGCTGGAAGTGTGACTTGCACGATTCAACAATTTGGTTGTAGAGGGGCTTTATCTTGCCAAGACGGTTGTATCCGGGTGTCCCTCTCTTGGCATCATTCTCCTCATCAGCTTTGGTGTCACTTATGTGCAGAGCACGGCAAATGGTGAAGAATTTTTACCGTGACATGACAGAGGAGGGGAATGGAAGACTGTAGGGTCGAGATCCTTTCCAGAAGTCCACCAGTGTAGAGCACTTCACCAAGCCCATGTAAATCACCAAAGCAAGGAAGGAGAATATGTCACTGATGGTGATGTTGCACCATGCTCCTCTCTTCCCTTCTTGTTCCTTCGCACAATATGCATTGGTGTTTGCCAACAAAGTCCCAAGCACAGGATCTGTAAAGAACAGTCTAAAGATTGCAATGGACTGCAAGCAACCCTGGTCCCCTGCTGCGGTCCAGGCTGTTTTACTGGCATGGAGACCAGTAGAGCAGGTTCAACCTCCTCTTCATCTACAGTATGCCACAGCCGTTCTGCTGTTTGGGGGGCATGAAAAGAGCCTGATGCACTGGGTGTCCTGCCTCTACCCTGAGCGCCTCTGGCAGCACGGGACTGTGAAAGTCCAGCAGTGGATGTGCTGGAAGCAGCATCCCCCGACCCAGCAAGGGAGATGGCGCTGGTTGCTGCAGAAGAGGAGTGTTGCCGCTTTGGCCTACAGTCAGGCTCCCAGTCAGAACCACTATCTTCAGCTGATGACCTACAGTGGCGTCAAAGATGAGATGCCACAGCCTATTGGCCTTCCAAACTGGGAGCACTTGCAGTACTTAAGGGGCTGTCCCAGGGTGAAAACTAAACTGAAAAAGGTAGGGACACTCATTTTGTAGGCAGCAACGTAATGAAAAGAAAATATTTTTTAGTCAGGAGAAGTGCATCTTTTGTTTGACAAATGAAGTCAGCAGACAGTTAGCAATGGACTTCACACAGCAATATTTACAGGTTGGATTAATTACAAGAAAAATCCTTTTGATTTTTTTGATCGATGGATCCTTACGGACTGAAGGAATATAAATAATCGAGGAATGGACACATATTCGGACTTAATGTCCGCTTCAAAGGTAGGGAGTCACCCCTTTTTTTTGTCTCTTTTGTTTACCATGCTGGTAAATCTGAATGAATTACTCTTTGGTGGTCATTGTTTCCGTAAAACGATCTGAACGGTTGAATTGTGGAGAATCTTATCGATCTAATGATGTATAACATGTCCATATTGAAGTTGGTGATAATTCTCTGTGGGTTCATCAACAGATGACTATTCCAACTGAAGAGTCATTAGATTCAATTCTAACAGGAAATATATTGATTAGTGGAGCTCTACATTCTTTTTAAAGAAAACTTTATTGACAAACAGAACAGGAGGACGACAGACACACTTCTTCTGGACGTACATAGCATCTCTATAGTCAAATTATGAGTCAGGGCTAATAAAAAAGTAGATCACACAACTACTGCTAGAAATAAAGATGTGCGTCACAATGTTTTCTTGTGCTTTTCGATTACAGAGATTGTTAATGGATGCATAAAAAGGTTTTGGACAAACATTAACAGTTTAAGAAAGAAAGAAAACACACACACACACACACATATTAACATTAATACTCTTTCTGCACCAGAGAGACAACGAGGAGGCTGAAAAACAATATTAAATCAAATCTTTGTTTGGAGCAGAAGCTTCATATCTGTCAGAACGGCCAAATCAAGTCGACAAAAATATCCAGATCTGTTAACACAGTAATACTGAAGGGCAACATACGCACACACCTATGCACACACACACACACACACACACACTCATAACTCTGCTGCAGTTTTAAGTCATCAACCTTTTAGCAAATAACGTTACCTACAAAACCAACAACAAGAAAAAAAAACATTGCTGACTGCTGCTGCCTTCATGTGCTCTGGGAAATATGGTAATTATAATTTGAGAGTACATTAGTTAGTTAACAAAGAGCTTAATCCTGCTGGGAAACATAATGACGGGATATACTGATGAATAAATAAACACCTCTGGGAAACATAATGAGGAGATTAAATGATGGAAAAATAAATGCAACTTGGGAATCATTACAATAATGAGATACAGTAAAGACTAAGCAAATGACTTGCAAGCACAATGATGATGTAATGAAGGGAAATGAGATTTATTTGTATGCATGAGTCAGTTGTGACATTTAGTGAAAGTTTTATTGAATATTTTATGAATACAGATAGTTTTGTACCGGTAAACACTGAGTGTTTGTGTGTCCTCGACTTGTGTCTGTGCTCCTGGCTCGAGCAGGGCACATCATATCCGACACGATGCCCCTGAACATGATGGAGACCAGGGAGGCCGCCACTGACAACATGGCTGCCGTCCCTGTAGCCGACGCTCGGCCAAACATCAACCAGATCATCATCATCATCCTCCAGAGTTTTCTATATTTGGACATCTTGAAGTTTATCAGTATGTTCTTAATGTGGCCACTTACAAAAAGAAACAAGACTTGGTCTGTAGCCACACTAGCAGCCCTGTAATGTTCATAGAAAACAAATGTTTTTCTCAGGTCTTTGCTGCTCGAGGGTCAAAAAATAAAGTTTGGCCTGAGGCAGGCACTGAAGGAAAGGTCATCAATAGGGATTCTGCAGTGGTCATTATAGGCGGTGTTGGAAGAAGTACTCAGATCCTTTACTTAAGTAAAAGTACAAATACAGCAATGTAAAAATACTCCATTATAAGTAAAAGTCCTGCAAAACAAAGTTCTGATACACAAATCTGTTTTCAGATTTTTGAAATTCTCTCTAATCTTTGATTTTTGCTGAAATATTGGATCATTTGAACATTTATTGAAATGAAAGCATGTGACAAGTTTAGAGGGAAAAATCACTATTTGGTGGAGCTGTTAACAACTCATAGACATGTGAAATGTGACCCCGACTACACACTGCTTTTTGTAAGACGTCAAAAGCCAAAAAGGTTGGAAACCACTGGTTTCATCTTTAACAATGTGTTGTATTTTAAAAGCTTGTTATATTATCCATTAAGGTCAGAAATTGCCAATTTCTTTCTATTTGTCGGACAATTTCACACAAAATTACAACTTAAACCTCCCTGATTTTGAATTTAATAATTCTCTGTCCTAATGTTTTTAAACCAAAAATATTAGTATTAGTCTTGTCACTTTAAAGGAAATAGCTATATATAAAGAAATATCTTAAAGACACAGTTCCCTCAGGTCCTGGAGCACCTGGCCAGCAGTGAGTCACAGCAGGAGAACGGTGAGATGGAGGACAAAGAGGAAGATAAGGAGGAAGAGGAAGAGAATGAGGTGGAGGAGCAACAGAAAGAGGAAGGAGGAGCTGTTGCAGCGAGTGTGCAAGAAAAGAAAAAAAAAATCACAATTACTGCACGAAATGAAGCTCCAGGGTCAGAACGTAACAAGGTGCTCAGAGCAAAAATGTTTTTAAAAGTTTATAAAATACCCATTAATTCATCAAATCCCACAGTAGATGTTCAAATCATCAGTAATATTTTGTTTTTTGAACAAGATTTAAGCTCGTTAAAGGCCTGAAGCTGAAAAAATGGCAAAAACAAAGACATTAAATAATCAAATTGGTAAAAATTAAATTCCTAAAAATACCTTTACACCACTTATTTGTTCCTTAATTTCTTTTATTGTACATGTATATGACCACAGAAAGTCTTCCTCGGGTAAAGATGAAGATGACAGTTAGTGTTGAACCCTAATAAGATCATCGCCCAATTAGACAGTTGTCCTCACTTCTCCTGGGGTAACTACAGAAATGTAAAGTATGTGAGCAATTTTCTCTGTGATATGTAACTGTCAGTCCACATAGAAATCATTCTTAGAAGTGTTTCTTACACACTGAACCTCCCACATTTTTTACGCTCTGAGCCTTTTCTCTCCTCTGTCATGTTTAGTGAAGCGTAATATGCACCTGTTTAATCCTATAAAGCTCCTGCTGTTGACTATATATGTTCTGAACTTATTAACACTTTCTATATTGATTGATCGGTTCCCACTCTGCCTGTCAGTTTGCCGGTCTCACTACAGGGTAATCCAGGATTCCCCTCGCCTGCTATAGCTGGCGGGGAAATAAAATCAGCGAATCAATAAACACAAACACTGGTGATTTCCTCCCGTGGAGCCCACATGAAAAATATTTTGGTTCAGTAAATTTCTGCTGTCAGTCAGTCTGTTGACGGCAGTTTGGCCGGCGGCTGTCCTCTCTGACAGACAGCCGGTTCAGACACGCTGAACGCAGGTCGTTTCAACAGACCCTTTTCACAGCAGACATTTTAACTCGTCAAACCAGAAAAAACTGGTGAAACTGATTACATTAATGATGGCTGCAGTACATTTAGGTGAACCAGTTCCAGGACTCTGACATGGCTTACTGGGACAATTAAAGGTGCAATATGTAAGAATTATTTAAGTAAGGTTTAATTTTTTAATTTAAAACATTCAGACATTAACTGAAATTAAAAAAACAAGACTTTTCCTGACTTTCTCAGTTGCCTTTATATATAAAAAAGAGATAATCCAAACAGTGTGACATTTATGTGTGCTCCCGAGTGCCTTGCCTCTCTCCCGCCACAGCACCAACAGGGTGCAACGCTAGCTAACGTTAGCTTAGAAATAAAGGGGGTCCGCTAACGTCAACAAACGACCAGCACCCACCACAACAGAGTCCAACACAAACTCCACCTAAGCCTAAAAATACAAAAGTTTTATCTTGTGAAGCCCGTCTGTCCAGGTGTAATTAGTCCACAGCTCCCTGGCGCTCAGCAGCCGTCTGTCGGCAAGCAGCGGCTCCGTCCCTCCGCTCTGTCCGGTCAGCCGCACACACACTCTTACACACTCAAACTCAGCGCTGCAACATCACTGATAGTATTTTTCGTGCTCCACCTGCTAGAGTTAGCTCGCTCGCCGCTGCTGGCTCGCAGCAGGCTACGGAGCAACAGGATGCTGACTGCAGCTCACATAATGGCCACCGGTGTCACTAATGAGAAGGAATCTCTGAAACTTACATATAGCATCTTTAATGGAACGCAGCCGTCGTTAACGTCATTAGTTTCACCTGTGCTTTTCCTGCTTTGACAAGTCAAAATGTCTGTCCGTGAAAAGGGTTTATAGCGTGTACGCACCACTCACATCTCACTTTTGATTTGTTTTGAATGTTTCCCTTCGCTGCAGCTTAGCAAAGAAGCACATTGCTACTAATTTGCTACTAAACAGACTGTAACTTTGGAAGACTGGCTTTAGCTAACTGAAGCTACATATTAGCTTGAAGAAGAGGAATTGTTTAGAGCTGCAACAATTAATCGATTAGCCAATTCACAAAAAATTCATCGGCAGCTATTTAGATAATCGAATAATCGTTTTTACACCATTTTTACAGCAAAAATGCCAAAAAATATGCTAGTTGCAGCTTCTCAAATATGAGCATTTGAAGCTTTTTGAGTCCAACATGATAGTAAACTGAATATCTTTGGAGTCTGGACTGTTAATCAGTATTTTTTAAGATCTTTAAGGGTTAAAATAACCCTCCACTCTGCACCAGTAGTTTCTCTTAATGCATGTTTTTTTTTGTCCTACTTTGGCTATTTACCTCAGGGCAGTTGAGTGAGTTTTAAAAATGTTTCTCTCCGGTGTTGAACTAGTTGTAACCTCTCGTCTTGTATTTGCTGCCGAACCGGCGTCTGTTCACAGCTGCAGCGGCTAATTAGCTCCAACACTGATGAGCCTCTGAGATGCAGCTCCATTAGTGAAACCACAGCAGAGGTTTTTAAATGACACACCAGTGATTTTGCATGTTTTAGCCAAATTGCTACAAATCACCTGCAATTTACATCACTGAAGACTTGAGTTTTTAAAATCATAGCAGCAGTTTTTAGATTGATTCAGCCGTCTGTTTCACCTCACGTCCATTTGCTGTTAAAATAAAGTTAGAGACACTTGACACAGATAGATACAGATAGATAATCTATCCCGGTGAACTGCCCTGTTTTATTTCTGTCAGTTACTGTACATTCATGGAGGTCTTCACTTCAGCTCTGTGCCTGCCAGCGACGTCTGTACTTTTAAATCTCAGCTCAAAAATCCATTTTTATAGAGCTGCTTTCCACAACGGCCGTTTTACTTTTTATTTCTTTCTCTTTTATTCATTCTGTCATCTCTTTTTACTGCTTTATTTCTCTATTTGTCATAATATTACTGTTTTATTTCTTTTATATTATTTTATGGTTCCACATAAACTGACAAAGTCTTGATTTTCCTCCTCTTAAAAGCACTCCTCACTTCTTGTTCAAAAAGTGCTGAAATTAAACTGTTTTATTTATGTTTGAAACCTTGATGTTGCAGATTTCAAGAGGCAAGAACTAGAGGTCTTCATGGGTCAAACAGACCCGTGGAAAACCTGTCTGAACCCGAAGTGCATAAATTAATTTTCAAAAGAGAGAGACTTCGATCCAAAATGTGGTCGACCCGGACAGACCTGTTAATATCTGTTAATCAATTCATGTAGACAAAGAACGCCTCCATTTTTCTCTTCACTTCACAGTTTACATTCTCATTTCTCCTCTAAACACACCATTTCCTCCCGCAGTGGTTGTAATGTATCACATGATCAGAGCTGATACCGCGTACTGAGACCCTACCTGCCTCGATTAGACCGACTACTGAATACTACTAGACCTCTCACACATACTGAGCCCGCACACTGTCCGGCACTGGTTCTGTTCTGGCTCAACTGGTCACAGCGGTTTATAGCACCTCTGCTAAAGCCAAGAAATCACTACAAATGAAAGCTTCAGCTAAAGATCAGAGATGGTGTTTCTGTCTGCTGAGGTCATAAATATCAGGAGCGAAGCTGCTGTTTAGATCATCATCAGGTGACTTAATTGATCTTAAATTTCAAAGAAAGACAAATATGGAGAACAGTTTAAATCAGCAAATATATCAGTTGTTATTGTTATTTATATTCTAAAATAAGCAGTATTGATATTATGAATCCAGTATTGTTCTGTTCATTTAAGGTGGACCTTTAATCTGCGATACGCTGGTTTAAGATCATTCTAGAAAGCTGATAAAACAACGATAGTGACAAATATGTGAAATGTTTTTAATGTCTGATATTAAAGTTATAACTGACAAAACAGTTTGATGCCTCCGTTCAGTGTGTTGAATTTATACCTATGTGGATATTTGTTACATGTAAAAAGTTTTTATAGTTCAGTTTTTATAGCTGAGATACTTAAAATATCTGTTCATACCGGCTTTAATGTTTTTGTTTTGTTTTGCACGTTGGCACCTTCAGGAAGAGTTTCAGCTCATTTTTTTGTTCTTCTACATCTGAACTCTGTTCCTGTTTACAGATTACATAAATACCATTTTGAAACAGATTTTTGGGCTTAAATTTTGTACAGAGATTGATTGTTAAGAAATAAATAAAACTGTTAATAAAAGCACTATTGCACAGTTTGACTGTAGGAGCTTGTTGTACCAATAAAGTCATTGGATTGGATTGGATTGGATTGGATTGGAAATGAACCTGTCTGTTTTTCTTTCTAGTGGGTACATTTGTGATGCTGATGGGAGAAGTCTGCTGATGGTGAACATATCATATCATATACAGCAAATACGAGAACAGCGGGGACCATATTTGTAGTTCTGTTTCTGAGAATCTGGGCACAGTTTGTGTAAATTCTAGATTTAAACGTTGGTTTTGAGTCCGAGTACCGAGTAAAGATGTCTTCCCATGCGACCACAAAAATATCTTGGAAGATGTAAACCACTGCTGGAAAACTATTGTATTTCCCCTATAAAGTTTGCACTGAGAAGTCAGAGAGTGTATGGAGAGCAAAGGCACATAATACGGGGCTGGTAAAGAGCCAGATATTTCCCTCAGGAGTTGGTAAAACAGAGCTAAAAGAGAGTGAATATTGGACTTACATTCACCAGGTGGACAGAAACACGACTCCACATGAATGATAATGTTGCTCCGTAACTGCTGGATGAGGAAATAAACAACTGTTTGCTAACAAGTTCAACATATCAACTTAAAAGATGACATGTCAGTGTTGTGTTCACTACTTATTTCTGCTGAAAACTAGTGGACAAAACTATCAGTTAATGCAGATTGAATGTTGTGAATATGAGCAAAAACTCCCTTAAAATGAGATTATCTTGTCAATTATTCAGCCAGTCTCCACCTCTGTTGGTTATTCTCTATATTTGTGCTCTTTTACCCAGGATAAGTACAATATACATAAACACAAAACATTTGAAAGTGAACAACAACATGAACAAACATTCATCCTTTCAGAATCAGCGGACTCCTGCAGCCTGCTCCAGACTCTCCAGCACTGATGAGACCGGGAGGGTGACCCCGTTACTGAAACTCTCCTCTGCTGTCTTGACCAGAGCAGCTGCAGGCAGGACGCCAACACCAACGCATCCAGACGACCTGCTGATTTATAATCAGCCTGAAACAGGGCGGGGGAGGTGAGGGTTTACCTTAACTGTGTCCCTGTAAATATGTCCCACATACGTCTCACTGTGGAGCACCAGGTATTAATTAAACACAACTGTCTGATATAGATCTGACTCACATCTTTGTGAAACAGTTTGTAACTAATGTTGGTTTTGTGGGTCATGATTTTCTAATGTCTATAAACCTGCAGTAACAGGAAATAAGTATTGAACACAACATTGACACATCATCTTTTAAATTTATATGTTGAACTTGTTAGCAAACAGTTGCTCATTTCCACATCTAGCAGTTATGGAGCAACATTATCATTCATTCAGTCGTGTTTCTGTCCACCTGGTGAATGTAAGTCCAATATTCACTCTCTTTTAGCTCTGTTTCTGCTCTCTAACATATATATATATATTTACATCTTAAAGCCTCTACTCTTCTGTTTTATAACAATAATAATACTGTACTTAAGTGCAATTTTGAGGTTCTTGTATTTTACTTGAGTATTTCCATTTTTACGCTACTTTATACTTCTGATCTTGGGACATATGTGGATATTGTTAGGTGGAGCGAAGCAGGTGAGACATCAGGCACAGAAACTTAAAGAATATCTTTATGTAGGCTCAAGTGCAGGCAAGAACTAAACAGAACAGACTGAACAAAACTGAACTGAAAACCAGAATTTAAATACAAACACTAAACTAATGAAACAACAAGGAACAGGTGGCAAGACACAAGGGCAGGCTGGGAGCTGATTTGCTGGGAAGACGCAGGGAGCAGAGCAGGACTAACGAGACTGATGCAGGGCAGGTGTGGAGGGAAGGAAAACAAGAAAAAAAACACAAAAGGAAATAGCTGCTGTGTACTGAGGACAAATCAAAAACTGAACTCCATCCATGAGCCAAATAAAAGTTTGCAATATAATCATCTACAATCCACTTCATATATAAACTGTCATTCATTAAACTGTCTTGGAAATAAATATAACTTAAATAAGTGAACATATTACACTGAGCAAACACAGCAAACAAACCTCAGTATTACCTTTACCAAAAAAACTAGAAATGTTAAAGGCACAATATGTAATTTAAGCCGCTAGGGGTCTCAATCAAAACAATAACAAAAGACAGAGTGTGATGACGGTGTGAAGTAGCAAGGGATCATGGGAGTTGTTGTCTTCGTTGTTAAATAACCAGCTTCACCGGGATAAGATTACTCCAGTGTTCATCATTCGGGATGTTTTTACCGGGAGCCGAATTATCCGCAGAGGTCTCCTCCTCTCTTGAAACAAACGTACACGCAGATTAAAATCATTAAAATACTAATTAAAGCTGTTTCACCTAAAAAAACAATATTTCTTCGACGATGTTTAGCAACCACCGGACTTCCTGGAGGGGCTGTTAGCCGAGCTGCCGCTAACGTTTGCCCAGTTTATTTCTCTGATAACTTAAGATTCAGACGTCCAATGACTAAAATCCTTCTTCCGGCTAAAAGATATAGTTAAAAGCGACCTAAATTTATCATGAAAATGTGGCTTAAAACTGAATAAAAGTCAAATTATAACAGTTTGTGTGGAGCAACCACAACGCCGATGTATTATCTTGTATGTGTGTAAGTTACTCTTTGGTAGACGCCATTGTAGCGGACAAACACAGCACCGCCGTATGCATCTTGTGTGTGTTTGCTCTTTGGTAGAGGAGGTATGACGCCATTGACATGCAACCAAATGAAACGGTCCGTTACTTTGATTAAATTACAGATTTCTCTGGGTTTGAAAATTGTTGGACACATTTGGGATAATGTAAGTACACAACTCAACAAAATATATAACATAAGTCTAGTTGTTTTTAGACATTTTAATGTGGAATAATTACATATTTTACCTTTTTAATTTCTGTCGACATAAACAAGAACCAATAAACCACTCTGCTACATTTCAGAGGGAAATTACTGTATTATACTTTCTACTATTTGACAGCTTTAGTTATTTTTTTAGATAAAGAAAGTTTTAGAAAGTTGACAGTGTAAACTAATCATAATTTGAATGTTTTTTTGTTTGTTTTTTTCTCATATTTTCTTGTTTGGATGTTTTGCTTGAAGTGATTTTATTGGTGATGATGTTGGTATCAAGAGTCAAATTTATTTATATAGCACATTTCATACGACAGGCGTAAACTCAATGTGCTTAAAAACAAGTAAAGATCATACATGACAAAAACATATAACATTACATTAACATTACATATATAAAACCAATAAGATAAAACATAAAATAAGGAGATGTTACATATATAAAAACATATAAGAAAACATATAAAATTAGAAGGTAAGAAGGTATTATTATTATCATTATTAAAAACAATGTGTCATCTTTAACATTTTTGCACTTGTGTGTGACACTCTGAGGCTGAATGTGAAGCCTCCTGCCAGCAGGGGGCAGTCACACTTCACTGTTGTCTTCAGCTCTTCATGTTTCCTGATAAAACTGTAAAATAGTATTTGACCGCATGCAGATTCTTTCTTTTCCTCTCGGTGTCTGTCACACATCTCGGCACCCGGAGGTCTCACTCAGATTACAGTCTCTGCAGGCAAGTCACCATTATAATTTCTAATTGCTATAATTATTATAGAGGCTTCAGGGTGGAATAATCTTGATCTGGTTCATGTGTCATACAGTCATGAACAACAGAGAAAATCTATTTGTTTTTTTTTTTTACTCATAGCATAATTAAGTCAACAGTGAATGGAGTCTGGTGAGGAAAGGTTTGGATCAATATATGTCCATTATTTTCTCTGTTTTTTCATCATTTTACAGACCTGCTGTATAATCTTACAGAGAGCCATAAAAAAAGGTATAACGCTGTGACACCACAGGGAATTTAAAACATATTATGAATACAAATACATGATTGAATATGCAACCCAACTGTCAGTGTTCGAGTTGCATTGTGGGTAACGTAGGCACCAGGTTTTAACGAGGAAATAGAAAATGTGGAATAAAAAAAGATGATAAACCGAGGACGTTAGTGAAGAAAAAATAACTAATCTGTGCTCTGAATTTAACTAATTCAACCTTCATGCCATCCTCTGGTCCAGTCTACAACCTCACAATGGATCGCTTAGATTTAATAAGGTTTTTATTTTGATCTTGAGCTAAGATATGTGGACATTGTTAGGTGGAGCGAAGCAGGTGAGACATCAGGCACAGAAACTGAAGAATATCTTTATTCAGGCACAAGTGCAGGCAAGAACTAAACAGAACAGACTGAACAAAACTGAACTGAAAACCAGAATTTAAATATAAACACTAAACTAATGAAACAACAAGGAACAGGTGGCAAGACACAAGGGCAGGCTGGGAGCTGATTTGCTGGGAAGACGCAGGGAGCAGAGCAGGACTAACGAGACTGATGCAGGGCAGGTGTGGAGGGAAGGAAAACAAGAAAAAAAAAACACACAAAAAGGAAATAGCTGCTGTGTACTGAGGACAAATCAAAAACTGAACTCCATCCATGAGCCAAATAAAAGTTTGCAATATAATTATCTACAATCCACTTCATATATAAACTGTCATTTATTAAACTGTCTTGGAAATAAATATAACTTAAATAAGTGAACATATCACACTGAGCAAACACAGCAAACAAACCTCAGTATTACCTTTACCAAAAAAACTAGACACGTTAATTAAAGCTGTGGAGTGTGGTGGTCTGCGTATTGAGGCTGAGTGTAACATTAATTGGCGACTGTTGCTCTGAGTTTCAGTTCATTTTTTGCACTCAGTTACTATGAGAGTCAATGTAGCAAGCAACAGTATCACAAGTGGCCCTTAAATATAATCTGCAACCTCTCTTATCTCTTCTACTCTCATTCAGTCCAGTCTGAAACAAGCAGAGAAGCCTGAGGGCATCTGGCAGACCGGTGGAGGAACACAGAGCCAGACTGGAACAGAACCATAACAGATATAAAATACTTTATTGTCACTGTACAAATACAATGAAATGTCGTTTGGAGCAAGCCTACAGATGCCTAATTAAGAATAAAAAACTATAAAAAGAAAAATATAGACACTATACAGTATAAGATACAAAAAATATAAAATATATGAGAATGAAATACTGTATATACACAGAATTAAAAAAAAAAGAAAAGGAAAATGTCCAGTACTGGGAGCTAGTAGGGCAGCAGTATGGAGAAATATTGCACAGAACAGATTATGGATGGGGGGCGGTAACATAAACAAAGGAACACAGCGGTTGATAAATAATTGCACTTTAAGAGAGGTAAGATGACTAATAAACAGTCACAGTGGTCGAGATGTAATGCAGTCAGCGCCAGTACAAACGGTTGCACATGATCAACATGTGTAAGTGTTTAAACGTGTGTAGTGTAGCTGAGGTCCAGTTCAGTTACAGTGGTGGTGTTCTTCAGCCTGGTCGTGCGAGCATACAGGGCTCTGTAGCACTTGCCAGACAGCAGAAGGGTGAAGATGCAGATGTTCATGGCGTTGCAGCTGCAGTGGGTTCTGTAGATCTCTTCCGGTGTTGGTGATGCGTTAGAGGGCCTTCCTGTTCTCAGAGGTGCAGCCAGAGTGCTGTAATCCAGTAGGTAATGATCTGACTCTATGGCGCACCTGTAGATGTTGACCAGCAGCTGTTGTAGAAGTTGTGCTTTCTTCAGCCATTGCCGTTGTGTTGATGGACCATGACAGATCCTGGCTGATGTGGACTCCAAGGTATTTGAAGCTCTGAACTGCCTCCATCTTCTCACCATTGATGCTGATGGGATTGTGGCTGTTATGTTTCAGTCTCCTGAAGTCCAAAATCAGTTCTTTTGTTTTCTTTCGGTTGAGAACGAGGTTATTGTCCAGGCTCCAGCTCTGTAGGTTCTTGACCTCTTCTCTGAAGGTAGACTCGTTGTTACTAGTGATTCTACCTATCACCATGGTGTCATCTGCAAACTTGATTATAATGTTAGAATCATAGATGGGTTTGCAGTCATACATGAAGAGGGAGAATAGGAGGGGGCTCAGCAAACAGCCCTGTGGTGCTCTGGTGTTCAGTGTTATGGGGGGTTAGAAATGCTTACCCATGTCCACTGTTTATGGTCTGCCTGTAAGAAAGTCCAGAACCCAGTTGCACAGGTGGGTGTTGTGGCCAAGATCGTTTAGTTTGATGATGGCCAGGTTGTTGGGTAGGGGATACATACACATACTGGGAACAGAGTGGTGCACACTTGGGTTAGCTACTTTAGCTAAATTGTGCTAACAGGGCAGGTATCATAACCAAGTAACATTAAACTTAGTGAAATATTGCAGGGCCGGGGAAAGTAACAGGTGAGCCAACTGTCAATCAACTCCCACACAGCAGACTTCAAAGCGTAGCTCTTCAAATCTTATTAACGGAGCGATAATTTCCAAAATGACCACTAGCACACTTATTAGAGAGCCTGAATTGAGAGATTGAGACCAGAATGACTCGCTGAAAAAACTGATCGACTTATTATGTCTAGAGAGAAGTTGAGGTTTTTTGAATGGGGGGTCAGTTGGAGCATCTAGTGGCCGTCGGTGGTACTTTAAGGTATTTCAGCCTTAAGACGTGGCAGCTGCTGGTTGGTTCCAGCCTGTCACAACTGTCAACTCTGGCGACTGCCACTTATTTTAACCCACCTCAGCATCTTCTGCTTTGTAATGAAAAAAGACAGTAGCCAAGCCGTGAAAGCCAAACTCCAGATACTCTTCAGTGACCTGTCGATGACGACACAGATGTCTTTCAGAGACACTCCTCTTAAGAAAAACAACAAAATCAGTCATTTCAACAGATGCCCCAAAACATCATATGTGTACATTCAAGTGACAATTGATCAAAGTAATTCTAACCCAAACTATGATCTTTTCCTAAACCTTAACCATAGTGTTGTTGTCATGTCATAAAACGTGATTTGGTCGGAAAACCTGGACTGGACCAACAATGTATTTAGTCATTTAATCTGAAAGACTTTGGTCATTCATGTATTTTTTACAGTGTGAAAGAGACAACATGATAATATAAATCGCCAACATCAAGTTTCTGCAGATTGTATTTGTGCACCTCTAATTGGACTTACATTGTAAGTTTTAAATTTTACTTTTATATGAATCATGTTTACCGCCGTCATACAGGGGTTTTAATGTTCCAGGTCGTGGGACACTAAAGGTTTGAATTTTCCCATGAAAAAGAAACTCTACTGACCAGCGAGTCCAGATCTCTGCAGGGTTTATCAGACTCCAGGTTGCAAGCTTTAGAGGTAAAAAGGACCAGCAAAGGTGGAGAATCACAGACTCCTTGATCTGTGGAGATTAGAGGCGAGCCGGAGGGTTCAGTCATGTTTTCTTTACCCTGGACTCGGTTGTTTCATCGCTCAGATGTGAAACGGTCCATAAAACACAGGTTTTTCTGCCTCTTCTGAATCTGTGATTCCTGACTCATGCAGCGGCTTTTTAGGATTCAGCCTGACGGTGGGCAGCGAGGTTCAAAGTAAAGCGCTCCTGGTGTTTGAAGTGAGCAAAATAAACTGAAAACATTTTGACAGAGGTATTCTCTAAAGAAACACAGAGGAGACATATTCATGGGAGGGTTTATTCTGACTGAATAAATTTGAGATAGATGTCAGTGAGACTGTTAACCTGCAGCTGGTTTTGTTTGTATCTGAAAGTGGTTTGTTTTCAAAAACTAAACATTATCTTTAAGCTTAAATGAAAGGACCTCAAAGGCTCAAAATATATAAAATTAACTGTCAAATTTTTTAATAAATTTTGTCCTTGTATTAATAATAAAGTGTTTGATCTTCTGTGTTTCATAGTTTGGGCTGCTACATCAAAAATAGTTTTAAAAGAAGTTCAAAAGCTCCATAAATTTTCCATCCCAGAATACGTCTCTACTGTGTCAGACACTATGAAACCTGATTCCCTTTAATTAAGAAAAGTAAAAATGAGACAGGAGCCGGAAGAGAAACAAGTTGTGTAGTTTATATAATCCTATAGTGTGTATGCTGAGCAAATAGACTGACTGCACTCAGAGGGAGGAAGATTCATCGTCCTTCAGAAATACAACTTGAGGCGTTATATATAAACCTGCATCAATGTTGCATTATTTACTTACATTTTAAATTAGATATAAAACATTGCTGTACAGTGTCATAAGCTGACTACAAAAGTCTGATATTTTCCCCACATTTGTGCATTAAACTGCAAACTGACAAAGACACGATGGAAAATAAGCATTACTTGCACTTCTGAAGAACTTTGCAGACCAGTGCAGATGATATTAAATAATTGTGTGTCTGTATGGCAGGATTTAATGAATACTGAGGTCATGAGACAAAGGTTACCAGTTTTTTTTTTTTTTTTAAACGAAGCCGTTCTTTCAACAACTTCTTTAACTTTAGCTGTAATTAAAATAACTGTCTCAGAACTTCGTCTCCATTTCCCTGCAGTTATTACCAGATTAAATAATTCTTTCCTCTTAGAAATCACAGACCCTAAAATAAAGTTTGACTGTTTCCCTTCCCAACATGAAAGTGTGAAAGCCAATTCAAAGTTCTCTTCTCGCTGCTGAGAAGCCGGCTGGACTTGGTTGAAACAACTTGAGATCAGCTCATTATCAAGTTTTATAGATCCTGTTTTGACCTGCTGCTGTGCGGCTGAACTGTTGTTACCACTAGATGTTAAAGCGGATTTAAAGTCGACGCAAAGGCTCCAGGTGTTTAAAGCTGACAGCATCACGTCGAGTCTGTAGTGCACATCTGACGCACGATACAGACTGTAGTAGAAGTCTGAGATGTACAGTGGCTGAGATGTGCCGATCCAGGGAGTGAATATGATAAAACTGCTGCTTTTCCAGGGAGTAAATGTGCACCGCCGCCAGTGTGTAGAGCAGACGTGGTGTTTTGAGTTGCACTATATTTCCTCTACCTGCTGATTGTGGCCAAAGAGTTCTAATTTAACTTCATCAGTCCACAGCACTTGTTTCCAGAACGCATCAGACTTCTGCAGATGATCTGTTGCATATTTCTGATGTTATGATGAGCACACAGGTGAGATTTTCTTCGACTGACTCTTCCATGAAGGTCTTGTTTGTGTGAGCGTCGCTACGCAGTGGAACGTTGCACCATTCCAGTCAAACGGGGGTTTTAATTCACATTTCTGACCAGCATACCAGCAGTTCTCTCTGAGAGTTTTCTTGGTCTTCCAGATCTCTTCTTGACCTCTACAGTTGATCTAAATTGCCATCTCTTAATTACATTTCACACTGAGGAAGCTGAGCAAGCTGACAACGCTTTGCTGTCTTCTTGTAGCCTTCCCCTGCATTGTCGGCATTAGTAACTTTAATTTTCAGTCAGCTGCTCAGAGGAACTCACGGTTGCTGAGTGTTCGCACAAGGCTTGAAGAGTCCGAGTATTTGTAAAGCTTTGAAATCGGCACCAGCTGACATTTCCTAATGATAATCGTTGACATGCCTCAGGCCTAACGAGCTGATTAAGGTCTGAGACCTTGTTAAAAAGAATCTGAGACTTCAGAACTCTTATGGTGCCCAAACTTTTGCACATTCCACAATGATGTTTTCATTTCTTTGATTTTTGTTCAATTCATGACATAAAAAGTAACTATGCATTAATATTTGCTGAGAATACTGTGTTTTATGTTCCATATCCTAGAGAGGCTGTGTTTACATCTTTTTAATTAAAAAAATCAACAAAATATGTTATTTGTCATTTGGTTCCCAAACTTTTGCATACAACTGCATGTTTAGGATCATCATCATCCTGTTGTAGAAGTCATCCTCTTTGCAGCTTCAGCTTTTTTTTGCAGACGGTGTGATGTTTGCTTCCAGAATTTGCAGGTATTTAGTGGATCCATTCTTCCCTCCACCTGTACAATGTTTCCTGTGTCACCGGCTGCAAACACAACCCCAAAGCATGATAGATCCGCCTCCAGGCTTAACAGTTGGCAAAGTGCTCTTTTCATGACTGCACCTTTAAATAGGATTTTTCATGCAGGACTTTTATATTTTTATATTGCTACATTTGGTACTTTTACTTAAGTAAAGGATCTGAGTACTTCTTCCACCACTGGTCAACAGGCATGTGAACTCAAGAGCAGACTAATGGCAGACTGTCTGATGGGTTGTGCTCTTCAATAAAACATGACATCACTGAACATCATAGTAGTTGTCAGAGTTTGTGAGAGAGGGCAAAATATGCTGACACGTCAGTCTTTATCCGGATGTTATTCATTGCAGTGTGAGTTTGTGGGGGCATTATTGGAGAGTCAGAATTTGGCATGAAACAAGCATATTTAAGACCTGCGTTTACGTAAACAAGTATCTGTGTAAATCCACGTGTCTGTAAAGGTGTTTAACTTATTTATGGCCTCAGACGGCTGTAAGCACAGTGAACATCAGGTTTTTAGTACCTCACAGATCCACTCAGTATGAGAGTATAAATTAAACAGCAGATGCAAAGTAAATGTTTGAGCGACTCTACACTCTGACATGAAAACTGTCTTCATTCCACCTGCGGCTCGTCTCTACACGGGAGCATCTCTGTGGCAGACGCCCTGAGGGAAACACAAACATGATATGAAACGTGTCAGCCAAAACCACACAACACATTTGTTAATTACCCTATATAACCTTCCACAAATTGCTTGTCGCCGCCGCCGGGGCTGGAGAAAGTCCAGGTCGGAGCGGTGTTCCCCCTGCAGGAGATGGAGCATTGAGGAAGGGGGAGAGGACGCTGTTGGAACACAGAGCGTCTGAACGCTGAGCTTCTTATCAGCTCGACCACGCCATCACTCTCTCAGCAGGACTTTGAGCTGCTGAATTGAGTATTTTTTTAACTGTTTCTGCTGCACACCAGAGGCCACTGCCGGTGCGGCCACGTTGGCTTCATTATGAGAAAACGCCTGCTGTGAACTCGACATGTTGATATTGTTGACACCCAGCTGAGAGGTTCAGTCTGTCAATAGCGGGGTCCATTTAACTGCAATGGGTTTGCTTTGGGAGCAGAGTAATAAAGGAGAAGCGCTGCCATGCTGTAACAGGCGGGCTGGGATTTATTATCAACAGAGGATTAACATTAATATTTCATTTGTAATATTTTAAATGTTTCTATTACTAACAGTGTTAAGCTCTGGATTGTAACATCCTCAGTGCATGTTGCTCTGAGCAGCTAAAAGCATCTCCTACTATATGAAGCACGGTGATAATAGAATAGAAGCTGTTAATGATCATGTTTTTACAGAGATGTAAACAAATCTATTAGCAAGACTTCAAACACACTAATACCTTTAAAGTGCTCATATAAAGAGAGGGATTAGTGCTTGCTGGATTCATTTGAATAGCGCAGCAACAATCAATATCAAGGCATTGTGGGATTCCAGCTGACGTAGGACTGACTAGTGGTGCAAAAAAGGGAAGGGTCGAAAGTTGAAAATTATCATCTTTATGCAAATGCAGGCAAAATTCGTCTCGCAGTGATTCAGTGAAACTGACAAAGTGGCCTCGTGGTGGTCACAGGAGGCCGTGAGAAGATGTCCGTGGAGGAGAAAATAAAAAATATGTGTTGCTGTTTCAGCAATTCCACATTTAGTCGACCCTTCCCTACCAGATTACAAGGACACGGTAGTGCAAATTGTCAGAGAAAGCAATTGTTTATTTACACAACGCTTGCCAAGAAACACTAACAGGCTAAAAACTTGTTGACATTGTGACGTAAATATCTCAGCGCCCTTGTCAGCCATTGTCGACACACCCATAGCGACGAGCGAGAAGTGGCGACAGTTGTGCATTTTGTTTGCTGCCAGTGGGTCGTCATCGTAATGCTTTTAAGGTGTGTCCAGAACAGGAGGCAAATTATAGAGGCAATTACACACAATGTGGCAGATATCGACTTGATATGCCCAGGGTGCAACACAAAGGTGAGAATGTAATGTTTAATATGAAGTGTTAGCGTCCAAAAGAGTCAAATCAAGTAGATATCTCTCAACGTTACAGTCTTTTTAGTGCCAAAGTGCCTCTTTTTGTTACTATACTTCCACCGCAGCTCAACAGGGAAACACTGTCCGAGGAAACACAAAGAGGGAATTTGATGCTAAAAAGACTGTAAATGTGTCAGATATCCACTTGATATGACTAACTCAGACTGCTGAAGCCTTTATATAATCTTCAAATCAACTTTTAAATGCATTCTTGCACTAAATGACTGTGTGGACACAGTGTAGATTTTGACCCCCATCACTTCCATTGAAAGTGCATTCGAAGGGCATCTTTTAATAGCCAGTATTGGGCTGTCTCGCATGCAGTGGATGTCACAGTCCTGAATGGGGGAAAAGTCATAGCCCTGCTGTTATAGTACTGTTATAATTAAGTTAACATTACTGTTCGTCAGCCCTGAATATCTACTGAATCTGAATATAGCATAATTACCCCCAAGGCAAGGCAAGGCAGCTTTATTTATAGAGCGCATTTCATTACAAAGAAATTCAATGTGCTTTACATTTATAGGAGACATAAAAACATCAAACATATGCATACGCAGTGGTATAACTACAATAACAATAACAATAACAATAATCAAGAAATAACATATATTTATACATACCCACAATACCTACACACACACACAGTAACACTGTTCATAGGTCTGAGCTTAGCTTGAAATGTAGATTTTGTAGTTTTTATGGATTGTAGCTCATCAGGCAGAGCGTTCCCGAGGGCAGATCCACAGTAACTAAATGCACCTTTACCAGCTGCTGATCTTATTATGGGTACAACCAGAAAGCCACTGTCTGAAGACCTGAGAGGTCTGATGTACAGTCAGTGAGCAGGTCAGAAATATACTGGGGAGCTCTACATGTAGTGCCTTAAAAACCAATATGAGGATCTTAACATGGATTCTCTGTTGAATGGGACGCCAATGAAGTGATTTTAATATTGGAGTAATGTGATGATGTTTTCTTGTACTGATAAGAACTCAGATGAATTCTGTATGAGTTGAAGTCTTCCTATTGAATGTTTTGATAATTCGGTGAAAAGAGCACTGCAGTAATCTAATCTGTTCAAAATGAAAGCATCGACCAGTTTCTCAGAATGAGTTTGTGATCTGAATCTTTCTACTTTTGATGTATTCCTCAGGTGATAGAATGATCTTATAATATGGTGAATAGCAACTGTAAAATACCACATCATAGATCTAAATTTGGACAATCAGCCTTCTCCATACAGGACTCTGCAACACATTACCAACTGAAATCAAATTAATTTCAGATATAAAATCTTTTACAACAAAGGTTCAGTGCTGGCTAAAAGCAAACTAGAGCTGTACTCATTTTTAGGTAATTGTATTGTTTTTTGTTTTTTGTTTCAAACTGTACATCACAATCAATATAATTCAGTATGTGTATTCTATTGTACTCCCATATCTGTAGTGCACTGTGGTTTTTATGATGATGAAAGCTGTATATTTTAATTACACCATATATGTAAAGCCAAACTAGGGACAAGAGTCGAAAATTAGCAATAGCTATAAACTCTCTGTGCAGTACATCAGTTTCATGCTTTGTATCAGAACTATGTTAAATTGCATCGTCCCTATCAAATAAAATAAAATAAAAAAATAATAATAATATTTGATATGTGATTTTCAAAGTTAAGGTCAGCGTCCAGGATGACATCCTGGTTTCAGACCTGCTCACTGGCTTTTAGGGTGTGTGATAAAAGGTATGAAGTTATTTCCTGCCGCTGTTTTTTGGGACCAACAATAAGAATTTTAGTTTTATTCATGTTTAGCTGCTAGTTTTTTGCCATCCAATAATCTATGTCTGTAATGCATTTTATCAGGTTCTCAACTGGGCTAAAGTCACTGGGAGAAAGAGAGATATAGAGCTGTGTGTCATCTGCATATGAATGATTCGCTATGTTATGATTCTTAATGACATTACTGATTGGGATCATGTAAAGATTAAAAAGTAGTGGGCCAAGGATTGAACCCTGTGGGACTCCTGAGAGAATGTGGGACTCTTGTGATTTAAATTTGTGATGGACATAAAGAAACTCCTGTGTCAAAAGTAGGAAGAGAACTAGTTTAAAATGTAGCCTGATAATCCCATGGTGTCGTGGAGCCTGTGAATTAAGATTTCTGTCATGGTCCATGGTGGCGAAGGCAGCTGTGAGGTCCAGTAAATCAGGAACCAAGAGTTTCTTAGCATCAACGTTTAATTTAAGGTCATTGATTACTTCAACTAGAGCTGTTTCGGAGCTATGATGTGATCTAAAACCTGACTGGTACATATCAAAATATTGTTATCGCTTAGAAATTTGAATAACTGTTTATATACAACTTTTTCAAGGATTTTACCTAAAAACAGAAGGTTTCAGACTGGCCTACAGTTACTTATTACAGATGCATCAAGGTTGTTATTCTTGAGTAGGGGGGGGAGATGGCTGTGCACTTGAGAGGTCATCAAAAAAGTAATAAAAAACAGATTTAAACAGTTTGATGGGGATCCAGTCAAGAGAGCAGGTTGAGGATTTGAGCTCTTGTACTTCTTGAATAAGGTCATGAAAATTTATGGGCTGGAAGTTACACATTAAATTTTTTTTAAATACTGTTTAAGAAGATGGTGTAGTTGAAATGTCGTGAGACAGTTAAGTACTATTTCTAATCTGAGAGACTTCAGGAGAACTGTAAAACTCATTACATTTGTTTGAGGGAGTAAATTCTGAAGGAAATGATTTTGTGGGAATAATCAGTTTATCAATAATGAGGAACATTTTGATTATTGGCAATTAACTTTGAATTATAAGACTGTCTGGAACATTTTATTTCATTGTTATCAGAGTAGATTGCATTTTGATACATTTCAAGATCAACCTGCAGATTGTTTTTTTGCAACTTGCGCTCAGTTCACTGACAGATTCTCTTCCTCCAGGGTGATTTATGGGGCCTACACATCCATTTAGTTTTCACTGGTGCATCTTGGTCCAAAATTTGAGATAATGTAGCAGAACAGAAGTGTTTACCATGTCATCACAGGAAGAAAAGGAGGGTAAGGTACACTGAGAATACTCCTGGATAAACAGTGTTTTCATTAATGTGACACTTCTGAACCAATTTGTTAATTTTGGCTCGTTCACAGTTACAGCACAGGTTGATGCTACTGTCAATATGTATGTTAAATTCATAGTCAATTGTGATTTTAGATAGATTCAAGATTCAATAATTTATTGCCATATCAACCTTACATTTGATTTGGAATTTGTTTCAGTGCGCACAACAACAGCAAAGCATATAGTTACACAGTGCACACAGTAAACACACTGCAATTACAATATAATAAATACAATTAGTGCAACTATATGGCCCTTAAAGTGACAAGCTAAAGTGTTTGTGCTTGTTTATACAACCAGTGAGGCATTTAGGATGCGGATGGCTTCAGGGTAAGTGCTATTATGGAAGCGAGATGTTCTGTTCTTAATACTGCTGAGTCTTTTACCCAAAGGGAGATGATTTAATAAAGGGTTTTGCCGAATGTGAGGAGTCCTTTAAAATTTTAAGACCTGTCTGCTGAGTAGTAGTAGTTCAGAAATGGTGGGGAGCTCACAGCCAATTATTTTTGAAGCTGTGCACATGACTCGGTTTTTTCTGGAGGGCTGCAGAATTGCCATACCATACTGTTATTGAAAAAGAAAGCACACTTTCTGTCACTGCTCTGTAAGAGTGTATCATTGCAACCCTCGACACTCCAACTTTCCTTAGCTGTCTTAAAAAAAATTGTCTCTGGTGAACTTTCTTCTGGATGATGGTGACGTTGTCTTCCCATTTCAGGAAGGAGTAGATTGTAGTCCCAAGGAGTCTGAAATAATCTACTCTCTTTACCACCTGGTTGTTGATGACTAGCAGTAGTAGCTCTCCTTGACTTTTATGGAAGTCCACTATAAGTTCTAGAGAGGAGACCTTGTTCCTATTAGTCTAGTAGGAAGGGGGGGTTCCCATGCACCCCACAGACCCCACAGATATATTTTTCTAACTTAGTTTTTTGTAATCCTTAAGGTGTTCCCAACTCAAAATATTGTCCCATGGGTCCGTTTGGTGGCCAAAAATCGGCATAACTTTCGAACAAAACATCATACGGAGACAAATGACCCCATTTTTCTATATAATTTTGGCATGAGGAATTGATTGATGGTTATTGTAGTGATTTTATCAAGTTTGGTATATTAAAACTTGAAAAATAAGAAAAAAAGTCTGCACTCAAAATCTTGCAAAATGACTGTCTATGTATGAGTGTACATATGACATTTGATAAATATATACACAGTGTTATTATACATCTTGACATAAAGAATAATTACTAAATAATGTGATTTAATACAATTTATGAAGCATTTTATGGGTCCAAATACCACTCTTGTTCATGTTCCACAACGGTGGTCTTAATGTTGAGATACATAAAAATTAGCTAATTCAGTTACAATATGACATTATTTCAAATGAAACATTTTCATAAATATATCACTTTAAACCATATTAAAATTCCTTTTTTGTTTTGTTTAATGATTATTTATATGATTTTTTTCACCCACACTTCTGAGTCCTTACAGCAATGCAGAACAAAAGCCATAGTAAAAGTTCTATCTCACCCAGGCTCCACCCTCTACTGGACTCTATGGGTAATACTCCTCTCCAATCACACACACGCAATTGCTCACTGAAATTTGTATGTACGTAGTCGGCCAATCGGGACGAGCCTACTAATTCAAATGTCCCGCACCCTTCAGTCCCACCAGTATTATATCATCATAGCAGATCACCTGATTCTTCTAAAAAAACACCCGCCTCAGTTTAGGAGGGTGGTATACCGTGAGAATGAGAGTTAACAAGGGTTGCAGAATTCACAGCCAGTGCAAGATATTCAAAGGATGGATGGTGACCAAAAGAAATACATTTTAAAAAGTCATTATATTAAACTGCAACCCCTCCATCTTTCCCAGTGGACCAAGAACAATGCAGGAAGCTGTTGTTAGGGTGAGAGGCCTCAATAGGTTCCTTACACCCAGTCTGATCAAGCAAAGTTTCTGTTAGTAGGACACAATCCAATTTATTAAGAGGTAATCATATAATTTATAATGATTTTTTTTTTGTTTTTTTGCTAATGATCTAATATTTAATAAGGCTATTTTTAAAGTAAAAGGAGAAGTCAGAGTGGTGAGCTGAAATCTAGAGGGCTGTAAAGCATATAACTAGATCTATGGATCACAACGCTAATGGGAAGCGTTAATGAGCTTTTGATGTCAATAGGGGTTGAACTCCTGTTGATATCAAAGGGGCCCTTTTTTTTTAATGCCACAGAAGGGAAATTAGGGCTGCAACTAATGATTTTTTTCATTATTAATTAATCTGTTGCTTATTTTCTCGATTAAGCGATTAGTTGTTTGGTTAATAAAATGTCAGAAAATGTCAAAAAAATGTCAATCACTGTTTCCCAAAGCCCGAGATGACGTCCTCACATGTCTTGTTTTGTCCCGACCAACAGTTTACTCCCATAGAGGACTAAAGAAACCAGAAAATACTTACATTTGAGAAGCTGGAATCAGAGAATTTTGACTTTTTTTTCTTAAAAAATGACTCAAAGCGATTATCAGGATAGATGGCGATTCGTTGATTAATCAACTAATCATTGCAGCTCTAAAAAGCATCTTATCTTAGAACAATAGGTTTTGTATATAAGCATTTTAAAGTGAATGGCTCTGCTCGTTTTATCCTTTTGGTGGTACATAAAGTAAATACCAGGACATATGTGATTATATGTTGACATCTTATATGTGAGACAATTATGAAATAGAAGTTTACTGCTCAAAAAAACATTGTTTGGGTGTAGTAATCTTTAAACAGTTTAACCTGAAAACCAGGGAGGACGACTGCCCGATGCTCAAACTGCGCCTCAGTTAAGTCAAAAATTAAGTTCATCCATTCAAAAGATAATTAAAAAAAATCCAAACATGACATGTTCATACCTCTGCAGCTCCAATGCAATCATTTCTGCTAAATTATGCTTTTAATTCTTCCATAAAATGTAAATATATTTGTGCACAGCCTCAAAACCACGGAGCATCTCAGTATAATAACGTGTAAATTGCAGCCCTGAGTCCCGCCTTTCCAGCTGCTCGTTCTTGAACGGCCAATAAAAGCCAAACTCATAAACTAAATTAAAATCAGTAAAACATGAGCGCATACAAGGAACAGAACCAAGAAGGATCTCAACAATAAAACCAGGAGGATAACACACATCTAACTCTGTAACAGTTAGTCGATAGAAATGAATTTTAAGGATGATTCTGTTGCTCCTCATGCAGCTCGTGTCTCGGGGTCACGACGGTAAAAACTCGTTTTCAGCTTCTAACAAATCTTACAAAGTGATGCCTATTATTGAACTGCGCTTTCATCGGCGCTGCCTCTGCGACCTCCAGCTCCACTCTTCCTCATCCCTCTACATCCTCTGAAGCGCTCAGCTGAGGGCCCCCGGAGCTAAACACACTGACTTCCTCTCTCTCTCTCTCTCTGTGTGTGTGTGTGTGTGCTTCACTTGTCAGATGATGGTAGATATCAGAATCTATAATGAAGACAGAGGACGCCTCCCGGAGGATAAGCTGGTTCAAGAGCCGCTGACCTGCATCTCTAAGCAGCAGCGCGGCCGCTGTCACGACGCCTCTGAGTAATCACACTTCATGAAATGGTAATCTCTGAGGGGGCCGCGGCCCCGAGGAAACTCTGAGGCCTGAGAACAAACAATAGAGAGTCTACTGCTGCCAGACGGAGCACATGTGGTCAATCACTTGTGAGAAATTATCCATTTTAGGACTGTCACTAACGATTATTTTCACTATCGATTCATCTGTCAATTATTTTCTTGATTAATTGATTAGTTGTTTGTCAGAAAATTGTGAAAAAATGTCAATCACTGTTTCCCAAAGCTCAAGGTGCTGTCCTCAAATGTCTTGTTTTGTTCTGATCATCTGATGTTAATGGTAGTTCACACTTACCAACTATTATGGGATTGCCATGGAAACATAATTACACCGCTGTAATGCTCCTGAATCTTTTTCCATCTCAAATCACAGCGCTAACAAAACTAGATATGTCACCCCCCGTCAGCCAATCAGTGTCAACATCCACCAACCCTGCAAGTTTCAGCAAAGTCAGAGTAGAGTGTAAGAGATCAAGTTGGATTTTCATTTTCAGGCTGCTGAGTGCGGTGCCTTCATTAGGCTGCTGAGTATAATGATTATAAACGCTGGAGCACTGTGTGAAGATGCATCCATTCTTCACATTTCATCAAAATCAGACTGTCAGAGATTTGACCTGAGAGATACCAGGTCAGGTAGTTTCTCTGTCTTGTTTTGCAAAATGCTGCAAGCACAGCCTGGTCGCCAGAATAAAATGTTGGCATTGTACGTTTCTGCAAAGCACAGATACATTGAATATCTACGTTTCAACATGTGTAATATGTAGCATATTATCATTTCAACAATACGTATCCAATCAACGTTTCTGAAGTGACGTAGTTCACATGAGCTGACTTTCTTATCAGGAGGAGTCGGCGGATGGTTAGGAAGTTTGTTGGAAGAAAGTTGGAAATCAGCAGAGAGCACGGTTCAAGACTAGGGGTGTGCCCGAATACAAATACATGATTCAGCAAAGCACAAATGGTGGGTTTTATACGAATATTTGTTTTATACAAATATTTTAAAAATAATTTGTTTTTGGGAAGAAAAAAAAAACATGTCAATCATCAGGGGTAAGTCCCAACGGACTTACCCGTTGGGTAAAAAAAATAGGCAAAAAAATAAAAATAGGCAATAAATGAAAAGTGCAAAGCAATAATTGCCTTTTAAGTTCTTCTACATGTTACATGATGTGCTGTCTCTGTGTTATGGGTGTATAAACAGGTAGAGGTCTGCCTGCAATGAAGTGATGTGTAAAGTTTTAGCTCAGTAGTCAGCGCAGTCGTCTATGATCTGGGAGACTCCAGTTCAAGACCTGGTGTGTGGACCTCCTTCATAAGGTAGTTTATTCATGAACACTTATTGTAACACTTTAATTTTCTAAAATTAACAGTGTAATAAATACAAAAACAGGATTTTTCAAGCCTCTCTCCACTTTTATTCGAAATACAAATAATTTTGCTGCCTCAACAAATACAGATACAAATACAGATACTGGGATCTCTGCACATGCCTATTCGAGACCACCTCGAACCAATGCCCGCTTCCCGTTCAAACCGACAAAACCGGGTGTTTTTAGCGAGACGTCGGGACATTTGCAGCCATTTTTATTTTATTTTTCTATTTTAACCCAAACCATGATCTTTCCTTAACCCTAACCAAATGTTTTTTTGTGCCTAAATGTAACCAACCACAGCGTTGTCACATCATAAAACATCATTGTTCAACTGATAGTTGCCAACATTGAAACATAGACATTTAACGTATCTGTGGTTTGCAGAAATGTACAATGCCAACATTTTGTTTTGGCGATTGGGTTGGCAAACACCCAGAAAAAAGCTGAGAGTTACTCTGTAAGATAGTTTTCTTTTGACTTTAACACCAGTGACTTGAGCTTTGTGTCCTGTCTACAACCTACAATCAACACTGGTTTCCTTTAATTATGACAGCAATCTTCTCATAACTTTAATCAACAGAAAAGGCGATAGAGGGAAGCCTGAGTAACAGAAATCCTAAAGATCTAATTTTTGAAAGAAAGTTGAAAGAAACATGATGGAAAAATCTTCTTATCTTGGTCGTCAAAACAAAGGCCAGAATCAAATAAAACACCCAAATTTCTTTTCTGAATAAGTAGAAACTTTTCCCAAAATAAGTAACAGAACATCAGTTTTCAGACAATACCACAAAAAAACCCATTTGTTTCTGTTGGTTTATGTGCTTAAAATTAGGATGAGACCTGCTTTTTGCAGTGAGAAACAGAAAGAAAACAGAAAAATACCCGATCTGTCTCATGTACATGTAGCACAGGAGCAATCGATTCACAATGTTTGGACTCTACCAGGAAAAAACTTTACAACCCTCTCACTTCCTACTTCTTTTATAAGAAACACCAGGCAGCAGTGTGTGTGTGTGTGTGTGTGTGTGTGTGTGTGTCGGCTGAAACTGTGAACTGAAAGATTAAAATGGGTCAAGATCAGATTTAATCTATTGTTTCCATTCAAGTTTAGAACGTCTGGAGAAATCTGGAAAAAGTTCACACACACACACATTTCTACACAAACTACAGCTGATGTAACAGTAAAGTTTGGAGTCCTTCTCTTGTATTTGCCATTAATTAATCATCAGTAGACGGTGGAGGTCAGTCACATTTTTTCCCTGCCGCTGACTGTGCCGAGAAGAGGTCAAAATGACATCTCATTTAAGATTAGGACCTGCAGCGCTCATGTTTGAACGACCCCGCTGCTGCAGGAGGAGATAAATGAGAGTATCCAGGCCTGGAGGCTCTCTATCCCCCAGACAGTTTGCTCAAGGACAGCAGCCGCTCACCGACACCTCGGCCGCTTTCGGGACAGACTTTCATGGTGAGAAGAAAGAAGAAAACTGAAACTTCTCACAAGAGAAACACTAAAAACATCACCACAACCTTTAAATATCAGGTGTCAAATTCAAGAAACAAATATCAGACATGCACACATTTATAAGCTAGTTATAATACATTTAATTATGAAGCTAAGATATGTATTTTATTATCTCCTTTGCAGAATTATATTATGGCTTACAACTTATGAAGGATGTGTAAGAAGACTTTATGTAATTAGAGGGGATTTATTCAAGGCGAGCGTTATGCAGATATGGATCTCTGAACCCTAATTCAACATGGATGGTAATACTGGCACTCTAATGTTATTACTAGAGGCTTTAAAGTCCAATAAGGGGCCATTTTTTTCTCTTTCATTTGCTTTATCTCACCAGACGGTGACATCCAGAGATAATAAACTTTAATTTCTGTCACAGCCGGGGAAAAAAAGAAAAGGACTTTATCATGGAACTTGTTTTAAATATTTTATTTTTGAACACAACTCCACGAAGAGCTCATCAGTTGTTATCTCACTAAACCAATATTTTTTTTCATTGTCGAAGCATAATGTGCCTACATGCTGGAGAAAAGAATTGGCCATGGTGCCGTCAGAGCAGCGCGCAGGGATGAAACGTGTCAAAGCAGCACGTATAGCGGCTTAGAAACTGCCAGAAGCTCACAGAGACACGAACGCAGCGCTTTAATCTCTCTAATACGCTCCGTTACATCATGCTTGCTGCTGTTTCTGGATGTGGGAACCTTTCAACCTCCTCCTGAACACAAGTGTGGCGAACAGCGTCCCTTCGGTCATCTACCACGACCTTTGACACCAACCTCACCGAGAACCACCTGGAGTACAGCCTGAAGCTATTTTTTTACTCCTTTTTCCTACCGAGAGAAACTGGTAGAAAGTAACTGACTCTAAGTTGCTTTAACTGAGGCAACTGAGGCAGAATATTATGTTTGAAATTCAAGCGTGTATCTCTGACTTGCTATTTACAGTGTTGTTCAGTCGCTAATTTCTGCACACGAGGTTCTCCTTCACATTAGAGGTCTCCACAAACTGACCCCACAAATTGAGACGTGATCCGAGGAGGACCCGAGCACCGCCAGACGTCACCTGGATAGATCAAAATGTGGTGGGAGAGAAGAGAAGACAAACGCCGGTAGAAACATGATGCGCTATCAAGTGATTCGATCAATTAACAAGCAGCTGAGGTGGAACAGAGCAGCAATATTGTCAATAATGTCCTGAGAATGAATGTAAAGTCATTTTTATCTGCTTCAAAGACAAATTTATATAAATAACTGAAACAACAATAAAACCTTCTGTAGACAACTGATCCTCTAACCTGTTCAATATCTGTCAATCAAATTCCAGAAATCCAAAACTCATTTGACCACATAATTCTTGGTTTCAGTTCCCAGTCAGACCTTTTTCTCATCTTTGGTCCCATTTCATGCAAACAGTCAACAAACAGCTGATGTGTCAGTTGTTTTTACCTCCTTGTTTGATCCTTTAACTTGTTCCTCACATCAACAAAGAACACCTCAATGATTCGAAACGAACGATTTTCTCTTCACTTTACAGTTTACATTCTCTCCTCTCGCCTCAAAACACAGTCTTCTCCCGTGGTGATTGTGAGGTAAAGTGTACAGTGACGTCCATTTGGATCCACTCAGGTATCGGACATATTGACATACAGAACTGAGACCTGCAGCAGTAAAACACGACACTTGTCAGGTACTCTGTTCAAATAACACAAATCTCCTGCTGTCTATTGTGAACTTATTACATATATCTATAATGATCAATCAAAGCCCCGATTCCACTATGACTCAGTACATAAAAACGATGCCAATTCGTCATTTATACTCATGGAATGTATTTAAAAACAATTTTTGTCCAGTAAATTTCTGCTTTTTCTCATTTTGTTTGTCCTGCTGCTGACAGAACCACTACTACTGAGGACAAACAGCTAAACACAGGTTGGAGTTGAAACTTAACAGATTTTGACCCTTCGTTAGTGCTTATGTGTCGCTAATGTTTCGTGTCTGGTGTGATCTCCACTGGCAGAAGAAGTATGCAGATCCTTTACTTAAGTAAAAGTACTAATACAGCAATGTAAAAATACTCCATTACTAGTAAAAGTCCTGCATGAAAAATCCTACTACAGTAAAAGTACATAAGTATTATGAGCTTGATGTAGTTAAAGTATTGCAGTAAAAGTACATAAGTGTTATGAGCTTGATGTAGTTAAAGTATTGCAGTAAAAGTACATAAGTATTATCAGCTTGATGTAGTTAAAGTATTGCAGTAAAAGTAGTGGTTTGGTCCTTCTGACTGATATATTATTATATATAACATCATTAGATTATTAATAGTGAAGCATCAGTGTTAGAGCAGCATGTTACTGTTGTAGCTGCTGGAGGTGGAGCTAGTTTACACTACTTTATATACAGTTAGCTAGTTTAGTCCAGTGGTTCCCAACCTAGGGGTCGGAGCCCCTCCAAAGGGTCAGCAGATAAATCTGAGGGGTCATGAGATGATTAATGGGAGAGGAAAGAAGAAAAAACAAAGTTCTGATACACAAATCTGTTTTCAGTTTTTAGACTTTTTCTCTAATCTTTGATTTTTGCTGAAATATTGGATCATTTGAACATTTATTGAAATGAAAGCATGTGAGAAGTTTAGAGGGAAAAATCACTATTTGGTGGAGCTGTTAACAACTCATAGACATGTGAAATGTGACCCCGACTACACACTGCTTTTTGTAAGACGTCAAAAGCCAAAAAGGTTGGAAACCACTGGTTTCATCTTTAACAATGTGTTGTATTTTAAAAGCTTGTTATATTATCCATTGTGTCAAATCTTCATCTGAAAAGTAACTAAAGCTGTCAAATAAATGTAGTGGAGTAGAAAGTACAATATTTCCCTCTGAAATGTAGTAGAGTGGAAGAATAAAGTAGCATCACATGGAAATACTCAAGTAAAGTATATCATAAATCATGCATAAATCAAATTAGTCATCATTTCGCCGCTCAGATCAGTCACGTCGTCTGGTTTGTCAGTGAGAACCTCGGGGAAAAAATCTATTTGAGAATCTTCGAGAGCCTCTTCTCTCTGACATTTCTAAAGTGGTAATCCACCTCCACCTGCCATGTTTAGTGTCATGATTCATCAACGAGGTTACGCCACGGTGATCAGACAGGTCAGACTCACTGTGGAGGAAAATGCATTTGCGTTTCTCCTCCTGCTGCTGCTGCTGCTGCTGCTGGTGGCATTAACATCTATTTATGGGTCCCGAAGGAAAAAGGAGGTAGAGCGAGAGAAAGGGAGGGCTGCTATAATGGAGTCTGATAGCAGAAGCTGCATATTTCAGTGATCTAAAACATCAGTGGTAAACGTCAGGTTTTGGTGTCAGTCTCTAAGAATCAAAGAGCGAGAGATTCTTTGTGGAGACATCCTTTTACACCGATAATAAAACAGGGATGATGAGGGATTGGTTTCTACACCCACAGAAGCAGCACAGAGACAGGAATGACATGAAGCTACAAGTCGGGTTGCATCGGAGCAGGAGCAGCTCTCACTTTTTCTACACCAGTAAAACTTTCAGTTTGTTTTACTCTCTGACGAACTCACAGTTGGAAACATGTTTACATTCAGGGAGTTATTCGAAAGCATTCTGGGAAAAATACGAGAACTGAAGTAGAAGCAGACGAGGAAGACTGAGAGGAAGAAGGGTCATGAAGAATTAAACTTCACTTTTTAAATCATTTCCAGTCAGGTACTTCTAAAAAATCCTGGAGGAAATAAGTTTATAAAACTTTGATTGTATAGAGCTAAACGAACTCTGCAACTTACTGTTCTAATCTCGCTGTGGAAGTTTTGGTAATTTGCTTAAAGTCTTCTGAAATCTGCTGATCCAGCCAGAATAATAGGCTTTAATTAGTAAACAGTGGAAATCTTCCCTTTATATTGTAGCTGATGGTTTGTTAAGTTGCTTTTTGTTTTAAAGCATTTCTTAAGTGCAAAGCAATTATTGTTATCATTAGGAAAGTAATGACTTAGCCCTGCAATTTAAATAAAGTCCCGGTGTAACCTTTCAGAACGTGGAAAGGTCGTCGGCAGCTCCCTCGCTGAGTAAATCTAATCCAGGCGTTTAAACACATGCGGTGTGTTTGGCCTCACCGTGACACCGTACTGTTGAGTCACTGGAAAGAGCTTCTCATCCGATTACAGACTCTGGGATGTGAACAGTAAAACCCTCATTAGCAGAAATGCTCATCAGGAGCAAATAAATAAAGTTTGTCCCTCCTGGTCCATTTAAAGTGTTAGTTCACACAAATTACTATAATAATAATAATAAAAAAGCATTCATTTTCTCTCTTACCTTTATTTATTACTGGAAGTAGTTTTCTTTGTCCAGGTTTTGATATACACATCTCAGATTTCTTCCTCAACCCATCCCAATACAACGGAAGTGACGACCCAGTCGCCAGAAGAAAACGTCGGCATTCTGCAAACCACAGAAACGTTGAATATATATGTTTCAACACGTGAATTACGTATCATATCAACATTTCTACAAACGTAGCATATTAACATTTCTACCCGTTGAATAATGATGTTTTATGGTGTGACGACGCTGTGGTTAAGGTCTGGTTAGGTTTAGGCACAAAGACCACTTGGTTAGGGTTATAGGAAAGATCATGGTTTGGGTTTTTATGGGTTTTCTCGCCAGAAAAACGGCTGCAAATGTCCTGACGTCTCGCTAAAAACACCCACGTTTAACGTGTGAAACGGCAAGTGGACATTGGTTTCGGTGTCGATGTGGTCTTGAACCGTGTTCTCTGCTGATTTCCAACTTGCTGCCAAGAAACTTACTAGCCATCCATCTGCCCCTCCTCCTCCTGTATAGGAAAGATCAACTCATATAGATCACATGTGAACTACGTCACTTTAGAAATGTTGATATGATGTGTATTTCACGTGTTGAAACATAGATATTCGACGTTTCTGTGGTTTGCAGAAACGTACAGTGCCAAACGTTTTATTCTGGTGACCAGGCTGGAAGTGATAAAGAGTGTTAACAGTTTTTAAGGAAATTGTTTCCTACTGAAGAAAAACTGTACAGGGTCCGGAAATAAGACGTGGAAATTTAACAGAAGGATATCTCAAAACCTGGACAAATACTGTAGACAGATGTATTAAATAGCGGAGAGAACAACCAACAACCATCAATTCAGAATCCAGAACAGCTGATGAAAAGTTGGCAACCCTGCGAAAACTATCCGACAAATGGCAGACAGGCGATTTAGCATCTTTTCAATCATCTATTCAGAGCTTCGTGAGAAGCTGGGAAACCATGAGGAGAGTTGCAACATCGACAGTGTCTCACCTCATGTTTTGGATTTCCTGTTTGAATTTCTTTGTCCATTTTATGATCCTCAGAAGGAGCTCGAGGGCGTCCAGTATCCTACAACAAACAGCTCTCATCAAGCCATCATACCTGAACAGTATCCCCATCTAGAGTACTGATGTTAATCTCATCTTCTTCACAGATTGAGTAGTCAGTTGTGTAATATAGCCAACTTGGTTTCAGATAAATTGAACGCACAGAGAGAAAATCTTAACATATTGCCCTGAACATTTGATGACCCTGATTTTAAAAAAGTAAAAAATTAAATATTTACAATAAAGTGTAACATAAATCCCACATTTGTGCAGCTTGTAGATTCTATGGATGCAGATCCAATGAAAAGAGATTGAGATGTGTAATTTAATTATAATAACAGGGACAATGTTTCTACTGTTGCTGTCATTTTTTAGCACTAACAACAACAACAAAAAGTTAATTAATTTCCAGCAGTGGAAATGTCAGAGAGACATTTATCAAAATTTGGTGAAATAAAATAACAACTATTTGCATAAGTAAATACCACTGAGGATAAGTGGAAAATATGTGTTTTTGTGATTTGGGTGATCTGAACCTCAAAATGTATTTTTTACCAGACAAGACGTCTGCTTTTTAGTTAATTATTTAATCTTCATACGGGTGTTGCAGGCACTCTAACGAGACACAACAGCTGACTGTGAAAACAGAGGGAGGCAAATGAAGAGCTTGTTTTTGATTTCAACGCAGCAGATTTAAACATCTTATCAACAATCATTCTTACACATTTACTTCTAGTAATTATTTCTGTCTGCTGTTAGAATCGAGCCGCTGCTTCTGCACAGATTATTTTAGAGTTTGTGCTCCGAGCCAGCAGTTGTTCAGACTTTGACATTACCAGGTTGATTCAGAGTCGGACAAACGTCAAGCTTCTGCGGTTTCCCCCCCTCAGCGGACGACCTCGGACCAGCGGAGGTTAATTTCCACTGCTCTCCTACACACAGCAGCCCAAGCACTGTTTAATATCTATTACAGGGCTGGATGAAACGCCTTCATCCACAGGGCTCCAGGGCTCGACTATTCACAAGCGAAGTAAAGGCCCCAAAGTGCACGACTGACCCCGCACAGCGAACCGATTAGCATAATTGCATTTCAAACTAGTCAAGATCGCCGTGAGAGAAGAGCAATCAAACAGTCAAATGAGCCATGGAAGGTTTATAGACGGCTCCGAGATTTCATTAGGGATTCAGAAAAACCTGACGTAGTAGGGCAGTAATGGGGCAAACTGTTGTAATATGCATGACCATATGACATTGATATGGGGATAAATTTCACCCCCAGATGATTGGTTTTATTCATTCCTCATGATACTGAAACAGTCATCATCTCATGTAGCTTTCGAGGTGTCTTTGGACCGATGCGTGCGGCGAAGGCTGTCGGTTTAATACGGACATCAGGGAGATGAAGCAACAGAAAAATGGCAGCATCAGCAGTAACACAAACAGAATGAGGTTGACTGTCCTTGAGGATGAAAATATGTTCCTATTATCTCTCTGAGAGAATTCTTACATTATTTCATGCATAAAGAAGATTTAAAGCACAGAGCGAATGCAGCGAGGCAAGTAATAAATACCACATTGATATCCCTTATTTACAAATCCAGGTTGAACCCTCAGACTCTAGATATAATAAAATCACATTTATTCTTGTATTATTTAGTCATAGTTGGAAAAGAACAGATACTAATAACTAACAGAGTCTGAAACCAAAGCAGCTTAATGGATTTGATTCCAGCAAGTTTTCCACATATGCAGTTTAACGTGGAAGATTAACCATCAAAATTCTTTGTGATTTTTGAAACAATGGGTCCTTCATTTCAGACAAACTTAGCTTCTTGTTTTCTAGCTGGCGACTATCAATTTTTCCCGTCTGAAATGACAACTGTCACTCGCAGATTTTGCAGCTAGTTAGTGAATTAACATTAGCCTTGACAGAAGGGATGTGCAGAGGGCCCAGTATTTGTATGTGTATTTGTATCTGTATTTGTTGAGGCAGCAAAATTATTTGTATTCGAATAAAAGTGGAAAGAGGCTTAAAAATCCTGTTTTTGTTTTTATTACGCTTTTAATTTTAGAAAACTAAAGTGTTACAATAAGTGTTCATGAATAAACTACCTTACAAAGGAGATCCCCACACCAGGTCTCCAACTGAAGTCTCCCAGATCATAGACGACTGCGCTGGTTACTGAACTAAAACTTTACTCATCACCTCATTGCAGACAGACCTCTACCTATTTATACAGCCATAACAAAGAGACAGCACAGCGTGTAATGTGTAGGGAAGAACTTCAAAGGCGATTATTGTTTTGCACTTTTCATTTATTGCCTATTTTTTACAACCTAACTTTGTGGAAAGGAGAAGGGGAACAACAGGCTATGGAGAGTCACTTGGGAGCTCTTTGTTTGTGTCAGTAGCTCAGCTTTATCTCTGGAGAACACCCCCAACTCCGGGATTGATGTCCAAATTAGGAAATGTGCGTCATGTAGCAGGTGGATGTGACTCCCCTCGTTGAGACCTGCTAATAGACGTAACAGCAGAGCAGAGGAGAGAGACTGAGATAGTGATGTAACCGACCTGCACGCTGGTATTTGACATGGTTCTTTTTTCTTCCTGAAAACAAATATTTGTACGCAATAAATATTTGCAAAAAACTCACTATTTGTGCTCTTTTGAATATCGTATTTGGATTCGGGCACACCTCTAGTTGACAGACATTTTAATGCTTCAAACTTATTTGTAAAAAAAACAAACAAACAAAAAATGTATTAATTAAACCCTTTTTACAAACCCTGTAAACGGTGTTAAATATGCATTTGATGGCTACACAACATGATATCATGCTAAAACACCGAGGCTAAAGCTGCATGTCCCAGGTAAAAAGACGACATCCTCTCCTCACTGTTGGGTGGAGAAGTTGGTTTCAGGCAGAAATATTCTTTGCACTACTGAGTTCAATTTCCTGTATGCTGGGATACTTTTTTGAATAATGTAACTCGGACCATTCAATGAAGAAAAAACATGTTTGGAGCAAGAATGTGTATCTCAACTGATGGAGGAAGGACAGCTCGGCATGCGGCTTCCTTCCTGTTGTAGCGTGGTGATCCTGAGCGTCTAAACGAGGCCATATCTCACCACGGCGATGCCGGTATCCTAGCAGCTGCAGCCTGCAGCGTTTGTTGGCACGGAAACAGAACAGAAGCTTAGAGACTAACACACACACCCAGAGAGACAGACCGATGAGTCTTTTCAGGTCTCTTTGAACAAGGTAAACGCAGGATGTAAAGTACCAAGGGATGTGCAAACACAAACTTTATTACCCAGAGTGGGTATTACTCAGTCAGAGCTGACTAGTATAACAATAAACCCTTTAATTCCAAATGCATAGAGTCGTTTTACTCTGCAGGCTGCAGTTTATTTGCAGTCTTCTTTCATAAATCCTAAATGTCATATTCAATCGGCACACAAATGCACATCACACTTGAATGAATTAATTATGCAGATGTGAGCCTGCTGTTGTGCGTTGCCTCAGTGGGAGGGTTGAGTACACCTGCATTTAGCCCCACTTGTGCCTTCCAGGGTCCCATTACGCCATGACACAGCTGTTAGCATAGCAGAATCAACAGCTACATCTGAGAGCTTCATTTTGCTGAATTTACCACAAGTGCTCCCTCAATTTGATTTATGCAAATGAGCGACGAGCATCTGAAAAGACGAGGCTTTTCAACTGTTGGAGAGCCGGGCAGAAGTCAGCTGGCTGCGTGTGTTTTGTCTTGTGGTTCCTCTCTAATTAAGATTTCAGATAACCTGGTTGATGTGGGAGGCTAAATGCTAATTTCTTCCCTCAGAGCATTTGATAAAGGAGGGAATATTCATGGGATCTGCATGAACCATCAGCAGCCATTTGCTTAGAAGTGACAGAGCCAGTGACACAAACAAAAGCACAATGAAAATATATTTTTACATAATAACACAGACATGGCTTTCTCCCATCAAACTAGAAAACCATTGAATTTACACTGTTATCATCGAATGCACTAGAGAGGTCAGGAACTGAGAAAATAAATGAAGGAAGCTTTGATATGAAAACATTTTAAATGGGTAATACCGCTCAATTTTTCCGTCTGCATGTAGTAAGAATGTTTTCAATAGAAGAGTGTAATCAGGTTCTGTTGACATGAAATAATTCTCTCCCAAAGGTGCTGGCTTATCAAGTTGCTGAAAATGAGATGTCAAGAGTCTCCAGGTTGGTGGAGATAGAGGTGAGTGTCTGTACCTTGAAAGGAAAAGCAGGAATGTTAAACAGGTATTAGACTCAGCACTCCAATATTTAGTTGGACATTGGAGTTGGACATAGAGAGCCGAAGTCAAACAACAACCTCTGGGTTCGGTTCCAGAAATAAGAAAATCAGAATAACATCTGACATTTGACATAATTAAAATATGTAAAAATGCAGTCCCACAACATAACCTTACTCAACAGCATGATGTGTAGGTGACACTCAGACATTCGAAGAGTAGCGTGGGTGAATACAAGCTGTGAGTTTTTTTTGAGTGCAATCAAATTAATCAGAATTTAAAAAGTTCCCTGTGGAGCAATTGATTTGTGAGCAAGTCCCTGCTTTGTTTGTCTTATTACGAGAACTAACGAGCACACAAGTGAGTGACGTGATACACAGTCCTGCCAATGGTGATACGCTCTTCCACTGATCTACAGGTGGCTGTAATGCACCAAGAAACAGAACAATGTGCCAACAAAGACAGGGAAGAGCAAGACTGCAAGTTAGTAAACATGGATGTAAACTGCATTTAAAAGGGGCCATATTGTGCTTTTTGAGATGTTCTGTTGTTTATATCCTGTTATCATGTTGGATCTTAAACATGGTCAAAGTTGTAGAAATGTTGCCTGCAAGACAAAAGTCAGGGCTTCAACCTGCTCTGAACGCTTGAAATAGTTTACTTGCCGTCAAACTGACGTCGACTCGTCACACGTCCATAAACGGCCATTTACTCCATAGCCTTTGTTGCTAAGGTTTTTCCGTGTGTTCTCCACATTGTCCACTCACATATATCAGATCAGATGTCGGCTCCAACATGTATAGATGTATTTGAGAAGTTGACATTTTGAGTTAGGAACAAGAAAAAGTAGTGAAATCCTGATACTATTGTTTGTTTCATAGTTTGTTGACGTAACCTCCTGAGCAGCCGGAAGTCGGCTGTGACAAAGTTTCTAGAAGCTGACCAATCAGAACAGAGTGGGCTCATCAGGAGGCGGGGCCTTAAAGAGACAGGAGCTAAAACGGCCTGTTTGAGACAGAGGCTGAACTGAGGGGCTGCATAAAGGACCAGTAGAAGATAAATAAGGAGTTTTTAACTGTAAATCATGCAAAGATATTCCAGTAGAGCTATAGAATATAAATATAGAGCTGGAAATGTGCAGATGTCCCCTTTAAAATACTTTAAAAGTCAGCTTTGTCTTCGAAGCAAGAAAAATGTATTCAACATGTTTGTTAGACCTCAAAGATACACACAATGAGTTTTGGTGAGTAACACTCAATTAGCCAGCTTTTCATCCAAATTTAGCAAAAATGTTAACAGAATTTCCAGAAAGTTTGCAAAAGAAAATTTGAATTAACCCCTTACCAGACACCTACATTTTTGTGAATAAGCCCAAAAATAATGTACTCAAAAAGTTCTTTTAACTCTGAAAAGTTCTTCTGAGTCATAACCGTTGTCTCATTTTAAAGGTTAGTGCTTAAAAGAAATGAAAGAAGAATGAGTGAAAGTGATCCTGAACAAAAGTTACAGAGGCACAAACATGGTAGAAAAGTAAGGGTTTTTTTTGCCTCACCTATTTTTTTTTTTGCCATACAAAAGTGAATATAAGGCCTGCAGTAGTACTTTTTGAGTGTAAAACACTTTGGAGCCATAGCCACATGTCTGAACAATGTCCAAGCTGTTGACGATGGCACTAAAAATGAGCTTTGTCTGCATTGTTTTTTGTGCGTTTATGTCCCATTTGTGCTAACTGGCACCACTGATATTATGGATCTTTGGAGTAGGAAATTACCACATTCAAAGATTCTTTAACAAATGAACAATGAAAAACCTGCACAAAAACTATTTACAACAATCTATTTACATACTATATAGAAAAAAAATCCCTGGCTTTCCTCCATAGTCCAGCGTTTTGCAGTCTCTTTTATCCTGGCATGCACTGGGGTAATAAATGTGGCTTTCCCCCAGTCCAGTCACCTACAGCCCCTGTTCATCATGCCAGTCATTGAAACAGTCTCTCTGTAGCTGTAGGCAAAAGCGAGCCTGGTGGAGGTTCATGCAGGCATTGAGGCGTTCTCTGGACTGCTACCAATAAAAATAACATACCTTACTGATTATCAAGCCTATAATTTAGACCCATCTATAAAAACATCCAGTCTTTATAAATATCCTCCACATGGGGGTTCACAGCAAGAGTATTGTAGTATTAGTGACTCAGCATTAGCATTTTAGCTTTTTCCAATACATCACACATAAAATTCACCAAGTTTACTCCTAGTTCACAACCATAAAATAGTGATTTATAAGTCAAGAAAAGAATCCAGCTCCTGCAGGTAAATGTCTTCTCCAGAGTCTGCCTCCTCAAAGTGAGTCTGTTCCTCGTCAATCTGTCGGCGAGTTTCTAAAACTTTTTAGATGCCGTTTTCATCCAAAAGGTGATATCTTTGCACTTACCTTACCTTTTCATCTATTCATCTGTTGTATTTGCTAAGAGTGTATCCTGCAGTCTTTGAAAGACCCATCAGCACTTTGTGCCAAGTGAAAAAACCTTTTTAGCAGTGTGTGAATGCCCCATGCCATTTACTGTTGGACTTGTAATTTCATTTTGCGTTTCATGGTGTTTTTTCATCCACTGCTGAGTTGGGTGGTTGAATATTAGGAGTCGGGTTGTCGAGATAAAACAGTTGGTGGCGCTCATTCTCCAGCTGGTGCCATTAAACCATTGCAGAAGAAGCTGAGACAACGATGACATAATTAAAAAAGCGTCACCTCACACTGTGAAAAACGATATATAAAACATGATGGAAATACGGCATTTATGTTTTCATGTATTCATTCGAGTCTCCTAATCGCTCCACACAGCGTTTTTTTTGTCTGTCGCTATTTTTCATCTCTTCAATGGATGTCACATGCTTCATATACACCATCATCTATTCACCAAGTCTGTTCCCAGTCTGTTTGTTGCATTTTCCTTTTATTGATACATCAATTTTACCACCTCATAACTACCACAGGGCACCTTTAAAACCAAAAAGGGTTTAAACTGCTTCATTTATCTTAGAATATGGACAGTAAACCCCAGGAACACAATCACTTTTTCACAAATGACTGAAGATATCCTCAATGGCAGAGATACTTGAGTTGGAGAGGCTAGAAAAGACGCGACGTCAAAACTTCGACTCTGTTTGGTTGTGACTCAAAAAACCTGAAAATGTCTCAAGTACCGGTAGGGTCCCTGTTGTCTGGCCTGTCTTTAAGAGAGAACTGTTCATGTCACAAAGCAACAAAACACAAAATCAGTACACAGTGCTAAAGGTAACATGACAACCCTGAAGCAAACAGACTCAAGAAATCAAAAAGTCTCCTTCTGAATATTTATATAAAAATGTGATACAGTGTATTTGAATGTATTCATACAGCTGCAACGCTGCAGCTAACAGACACGTCATTTCAGTCAAATTGACATAATCACAGATATAAAAACTTCATGTGTGTTAGTGTGTGTCTTCACTCCTCTTCATCGGTGTCCAGCGGCCCTCGGTTTGGGGGGAGGGCCGGTCTGATTCGCTGCCATCGATTAGGTGGCCAGATGATGTGAGAGGCCCGACCATGAAGCAGCCCCACGGACACCTGGGAAAAAAAAAAACATAACTAAGGGTCAGAATTGAGTGTTCAGAAAGTGATAATGTACGATGAAGTGTCCTGATATGAGAATGTAATGGATGACATGGAAGTGAATTATTTTCAGCTCTGTACCCTTATAAATGACGTCAATAAATAAACATGATCTTTATCACTGTTACTGAACACAGAATCATTGGTTTATCAACTTTATTTATTTATTTATTATTATCAATATCATACAATAGCACCTCTAATTGTTCAATTACAAGCTGATAATCAATAATAATTCTTAAGGATTCAAATTTTATGTAAAGCCCTTATTTCTCTTTATTTTTTATTTACATTTTAGAAGTTTAAAAAAAGTTTTTCTATTGAAAAAACTGTCATACACATAAGAACTTTTGCATTATTGTAATTTCTTTTATAAAGATCCCCTCTAGACATGTATCAAAATACACTGCTTGGAACAATAACATGTGTCTGATATGTTTTTTCCACAAAAAAAACTATAATTACCACGTTAAAATCCTGAAAATGGCATCTACTCCTTCTCCCTCATTAAAAATTCCAGATTCTATCAATATGCAAATTTAGTTAATTTCAGAAGTTTAACTGCTGGACACGAGGTGTCTTCTCCTTCACTGTAGAGTCCGTTCTCACTGTTTGTGCACTGGAGGCGTTAAGTTTCCACATCACACTTGTTGAATATTGGACCACGATTGACATCCAAACTAGTTGCTCGTAGGCCTCCGCCCTTAAAATCCAATTTTTAATGAGCACAGAGAAATTTCCACTTTCATGCTATTAATGTGAAAACAGCCTTCAAGTGTCAAACACTCTGCACATACATCATTCTGCACAGTGAAGCTCAAACATCCAACCGTAGGAACAAGATGAATGGAGGGGGACTTTAAGTTTATTTTAAAAAAATTAAAAAAAACAGGAACACGTGATTAGACTTTGATGTGGATCCAGGATTTTGGCACATGTATTCAATGATCAGTGTTTGTATTTTGCTTATTTTTTTATAATGTTCGAGAAGAAGAAATGCCTATTTGAGAATCGTCTTACTTTTACAGATTTAGAGGACTGTGCATCCTGTGTAGAGTCGTATGCCTTCTGTTTCTGAGTAACTTCTGAAATGAGTAAAGAGTGATAAAAAAATATTGTATTTAGTAGTGTATTGTATTTAGAAAGTGCCAAGCTCATCTTTTAATTATTTCTCTAGAGTTACAAAGACTAAATATGATGAAGAGCCATTACATGCAGAAAAATGCTTATTTGGGCACATTTAAAGCGTTCTTGTTTACACTCTGGTCCAGGGGCTTACAGCAGAGTTAATTAAAACTGGCAAGCTGACAGCAAAAGATCTGGTCGCTCACTGTTGTCCGACATCGTCCTTGCTGCATCAGTTAGAGCTGCTTTGCATAAGGTCGAACACGCACACACACTGCAGGAAATGTCAAACGCTTTTAATGACGCCTGTTATCTCTGAAATGCTGGCGTTTATGTATTTTTTTTAAAAGACACCGCGCTCATCTTCATCTTCAGAGTAACCTTTAGACAGCTGGTGTGCTCTGGCTCGTGATGTGATACAAGGCGAGGAGGTGTTTGATTTGAATCCTAGGGCGTCCCGCCGGCTGTAGTCTGGGCAACAGAGATAAAAGGCTCCACTGTTGCAGGTCGAGAGTCACTTTAATGGCTCCATGATTTGTCATTTTGTTGGTTCTTTGGTTTCTCCCTCTTTGATTTAGTAGTTACTTGTGTATGTTCTTGTTTACTCAGTTTATTCTTTGGACCTTTCTTTGGTTGGCTGGTTTAGTTCCTTGGATCCTTCTTCAATTTCTTAGTTCCCTGATTGGTTCCTTATTTGGTTCTTCAGCTCTTTTTGGTTCATTGGTCCATTTTTAATTTTCTTGGTTCTTTGGTTCCTTGTTTGCTACTTTAATTTAGTTGTTACTTCTCTTGTTCCTTGGTTCCTTCCTTGGTTTATTCTTTGCTTCTTCTTCTTTGCCCTTTCTATAGTTCCTAAGTCCCTTCTTTGGTTTCTTCTTTTTCTCTTCAGCTCTTTCTTTCTTTGGTTCATTGGTTGACTCTATGGTTCCTTCTTTATTTTCTTGAATCTTTGAATCCTGGGGCTCCCTCTTTAATTCACTGGATACTTGTCGAGTTTATTGGTTTCTGTTTTGGTTTATTCTTTTCCTCTTCATTTGGTTCCCTGGTTCTCTCTTTAATTCCTTAGTTCCTTCGATCTCAATTTTCATGGTTCTTTCGGTGGTTCCTTGGTTTATTTCCTTGGTTTATTCTCAGGTGCATTGGTTCCCTCTTTCCCTGGTTCCTACTTAGGTTCCTTGGACCGCCCTTTAATTCCTTAGCTCCTTGTTTCCTTTTCAAGCTCTTTGTTCTCTCTTTGGTTCCTAGTCCCTTGTTCAATGTCTTAGTTACTTCTTTAGGTCTATTTTCATTTTGGTTCACTGGTTCCCCCATTGGTTCCTTTGTTCTGTGTTAAATCTCTTGGTTTCTTCTTAGTTTCCTTGGTTTCCTTATTTAGTTCCTTGTCTCCCTCCTTTTCTTTTTCTTTGGCTCTCTGGATCCTTCTTTAGTTACTTTAGTTGTTCTTCATTTACTTAGTTCTTTAAACCATTGGTTCCTTGGTTTATTCATTGGTTCTTCTTTTGTTCTTTCTTTTGTTCCTAACTTTGTTCTTTGGTTCTTTTTTTCTCATCTTTTTCTGTTCAGTGGTTCCTTTGTTTGCTCCTAATTTTCTTGTTTCTTTGGTTCATTGACTCCTTCTTTGACCCATATAGTTACTTGTCTAGTTCCTTGGTTTGTTCTTTAGCTCTTCTTTGGGTCCCTTGTTCTCTCTTCAATTTATTAGTTGCTTCATTGGGTCTTTATTTTCCTTTTGGTTCACTGGGTCCCTCATTGGTTCCTTTGTTCTTTATTTTCTTCTTTTGTCCTTTAGTTCATTGGTTCCTTCCTTCCTGTGTTTCCTTACACACCAGAGTTGGGTAGAGAGTTCTGAAAGGCAGAAATCTCAGCAGCTGGCTGAGTGCTGGCTGACTCATTGGTATTGATCAACACCCCCATCAACCTCCTGCAGATGTATTATGGTCATTTTTGTGCTTTGGGCTCAGTAAAAATCTTATTTATTACACCTTTAAACGCTTTAATAGGCCATACTCTCACAGCCTGAGATCGACTGACATGAAACCCTGACTTGTCTCTGTATTGCATTCAGAGTTTTACACCATTTAACATTTCTCAAAGTTTTCAGTCTCTTGAAAAGCAGTTTTCAACTCCCTCAACACCACCAACAACAACAAAACATGTAGAAAAGTAAAAAAGTAAGACACACACTGCGTATAGACTTTAGACCATATTTGAATGTATTGTGGGTGTATGTTTTTGAAGTATTCCTGATCGACCCAGTGTGACCAGTGTGCATTATTTGTGGGAGCTAATGTGCTTCTGAGTGAAAAGACTCTTGTGGTGGGTGGCAGCGAGCACTGCAGGCCGGATTTTAAAAGAATATATTATTGAAATGAGACCTTCTTGCTGGATGCGATGTATCCTGAGTATACCTTATTGATTTAGCAGTTTTAGTCATGTTTCCCCTAATATGAATATGGCAGTGGTGGTGACATTTTCCTCCCATAAAGAGAAACAGAATGATGCCGAGGCCCAGCAAGATGCTGCCACAGCTTGAGCCATTCAGCAAGAATAAAGAGATAATGTGATTTTGTGAGATGCATGATGGTGATGTCTGTTAGGAGGGATGGAAGCTGACAGCCACTTTTCAACTCCACCTTAAAGCACTGTCCAATAAATGGTCTACTGGGAGAACGACAGAGAGAGACAGAGAAAAAAAGACAGAAAGGGGGATGACTACATTTATATCACCTGTACGTGTAAAAAAGGGAAAAATCTTCTCTACTTCATAATTACGGGAAGTAGGAGTGCTGCAGCAACCTATAGACCCTTTTGTGTTGCAGTAATTTCTTTTTTTGCTGTCGTGTGTGCACCAGTCCAGCAAAAATAGACCCTGTGTGTAATGATAGTGGAGTGGGAAAGGCGTGAGACGTGTGGACCCAGTTGACACATGCTGGTTAGAATTGTCTCCGGCAGCTGGAACACGATGCAGCCGCTTACTGTGGACTTTACACTCCACCTCTACCAGTCCCTGTGGGCTGTATTGCTTTTTAAATTATGTCGAGCAGTGCGAGCGTCCCAGGTGATTTCTTTATTGTGTGTTGTATTGATGTATGAGTGTTTTCTTTAACGATTTACTTTAAAGATTAGAGAGGCTACTTTCAGTAATTGTAAATGTTTTTCTGTGTGCGTAGTAATGTCACTGCAGCAAATATCGTGGGACATTTAAGCAGCAAAACTGCAAAATCTGTAGTTATAAACTTGACAGGACAGAGGAAACTCTCTCCAGGGGTGACACAATTAAACTTTTAGCTTCTGAAATGAATTTTTTTAGACAGCTCTGATGGGGCTCAGGATTTATCATCAGGAGGACAGCTGCTTAATTCCAAACAATTTCACTGTATGAACCTGTTCTGTGTGTGACAGCTGACCTTTTGGATGTGTAGAAGAACAAGGAACATTAATTAACAATAGATCCTGACTGATCCTGTTGGTGTGTCTGGAGATTTAAATAATCAATGAAGTTACATGGCTGTGCCTCGTGTAAATGTGCACAGTGGGGGATCACTGCAAGTATGTAATAAACTAAAAAAAAACAAACTCAGAAACCAAAAGGGAGAAATTTCTATTTGAAATTCTTTGATTTCACGATGGCTCTCCCTTTTAATTAAATACGGTTCATCTGCTTGAGTCCTTATTTCGATACAGCAAATCAAATCTTTGCATAAAGTGAAAACATGGCGTTCTATCATCGGCAGAGCAGATGGTCACACTGAGCCTGATTGCATCCTGCTACACAACACAAGAGCCACTGACTCTGAACAACAACCCACATTAGCTTTCCTGCTAAAGTCTCCTTCTTATCTAACTTACAAACCACCAAAAAAACATTCAGCAGGGAAAAGTGCATCGCTAACGTTGGTTAGCAGCTACATAGCTAATTATCTGCTCAGCTGCAGCACATTAAACAGCATATAAACAGACATGCAAATGTCACTTCAGACCTGTTTGATGTCGGTTTGGTTGTTGCTCTTCAAAATCCCTGTTAGCGTCATGCTGTCTGTCCATGACTTGTAGCTACAGCTGTCAACTACCAGCTAATGTCAGTCAAACACAGCTTGGTCACTTTTGGAGTTGTAGTTTGTATTGTCATTATAGTGTTAAGAAATGAATCGCCTATGTAGCTTCTCGAATCCGAACCACTGAATGTTTTGAATTTTCATGTTATGTATCTTTTAGGAACCTTTAGGATGTGCTGAAACTGACAGGAAGTAAAGCCGTTTATGCTTCATTATTCTAACAATACATTTGGTTGTAGAATACATTAAACTGATAATTTATTAAATGTCTCCCTGTGTTTTACTTCCCTTACTGTGACAATTGTGTTTATTGTTCTTGTGTGTTATTTTAAAACACCTCTTATATGGCAGTATCTTCGCTCTTTATAATTAGAAAATTAATTAACTTTCATATTAAAGTTCCTACATATCAGGGATGTAGCTCCAGATTGAATTACTTTAAAAGATGTACAAATCTAAATGCATTATCCTCCATAATGTCTTATATGAGTGTTATATCAGAACACATTGGATAATTATCTCCTCGTTTCTCTGTCTGCTGGTCGAACTTCTGATTGCTGCGGCACACACATATAGAGAAACGTCTTGGGAATAAAATGTAAGACCAGGCGAGCTCTGCAGATCTGTTGGTCCATGTGTTCTGGGTTTGAGCTCTGAAGGGATTTCTTCTGAGCTCCTCAGCTAGATTTCGTTTCAGCTGAAGAGCCGGGGCCTTCTGTCTGGCCTGTAATGTGCCGCCCATAGCAAGCAGCCCTCTCTCTGCTGAAAATGTTATATACACCACTCAAAAACCTGAGAGGGACACACTAGAAACAGCACGCGGAGAGCGAGCAGGAGTCAATATGAGGATGTTAATACTCTTTCTGCACCGGAGAGACAACGAGGAGCCTGAAATGAAATGTTAATGAAATCTTTATGTTTGGAGCAGAAGCAATAGCAGATGCAGTGTCTGTCAGAGCGGACAAATCAAGTCGACAGAAACGTCAAGATCTGTTAACACACTAAGTACTGAAAGGTAACACACACACACACACACACACACACACGCACACATGCACACACACACACACACAATGCGTAATCTGTCACTTCAGTTTCCTTCACAATACTGTAAATCTTTGCTGCAGCCAGAAGGGGATGTAAGTAAACCCGGCTCAACATCAGATGAACGGATAAAACTCTTACCTTTGACAACACACACAAACACACATAAACACACACACACACACACACACACACACACACACCTACCTTTTAGATTTATTTATCCGCGGATTTTCACTAAGCTCTGTGTTCTTTTTCAACTCATCTCAGCCATAAAAACACAGTTTTCCTTCAGAGTCGAATGGAGCAGTTTTGGGATTTAACGCCTTGCTCACAGGCACTTCAGCAGTAGTTCTTCACTCTTTTTCTTTTCTTTTTGCTGCTGAAACAGTTAAAAATGTATCTATTTCACTTAGCTTTTAATTAGTGTTTTAACATTAGATTTTATTATTTATTTACTTATGGTTTCAATTGCATTTTAAAATGGTTTTAAACCTTTTTAGACATACATTTAATATAGTAATATACTGTATTTATTCTAATGATTTTATTTGTAATGCTTTGCACTTGAGCTGTCTGGAGTGTCTTTGAACACAATAAAGTGTGAACTATGTTGTGTGTTTGTTGTAAATTTGCATTTTTAACATGCCTCTATTTCAGTTTTCCTTTGTTTTAAATGGAAAAGCACTTTGAGCTGCATTTATTGTATGAAAGGTGCTATAAAGAGATTATTAATAATAATAATCAAGCTCTATGTTGATTGATAGTTCGATGTTATCAATCTGGAATCCAGAAGTTAAATATACTTTAATATAATGAGATGTTTATGAAACCACTTTTTCAGGTCTTCATTAGGTCAGTTGCTATGGAAACGCTGTTGAACATGCTGATGTGAATTATTGATTTTTATAACTTCACAGTTTTGTAACTGTGTAGTTGTGTCTGTGGAAAGATGATGTGATCAAACTGGCTGGTTATATTCCTGAAAACTTTAGGAATGTATTGATCGGTCGATAGATGACAGTTCGTACCGGTCCGAAGCTGTTGCTGTCCAGACTGTGTCCGTGATGATCCCCCTCGATCCAGAAGTGACCATCAGGGACTCGAACATATCGGTTCTTGTAGCCCAGAGTCCTGAAGAGATGGAGAGAAGAGATAAAAATATAAAGTTGGAAGAACATTATTGTCTAAGACCGTTTTCAAACCTGTGTTGTTAAGTCTGGTTGGTTTTCCTTCTTGGTGCGATTCGTTTGGGCAGATCTGAACACAGCAATCATACTCGGACCAAACAACCGCACAGGAAGTGGTCTCGGTCCAGTCACAAACTAATTCTGGAGTGGTTCATTTGTGGTGTGAATGTGATCTGACCTCCATCTGACCGACTACAAGGCTGCAAGTTTGAGCTAAAAGGCTTCTGTGAGATCAGTTGCTAGCAGCTAGCTGGAGAATGAATCGTGGTCCAACCTGGACTAACAACAAAATACGTTGTTGTCTTGATATTTGGGGCGATAAGAGCTTCTTCAGGACCTTTGTTTGTCTCCGTTTACGTCCTGGACACATCTGACCGATAAGAGGAGAGATTTCCCTTCACTGGAACTGTGGTCCAAACCAGGAAAAACATTCACTGCCCAAAAGCTGCCCAGCTGTGTCCACATACTTTTGACCATATAGTGCATGGAGTCACTTTTACACCTGGACACCAACCTACAGCTTTCACATTATAACATAAAATCCATGTTTTTAATATTAACATTTTTGGCAAAACAAAGAGAAATTAGAAAAATATTTAAACTGAAGTGAAGCGAGAGACAGGTTTTAACTTTCCAGCAGGGATGAATAATTACTTCATTACGTCTGAAGAGAGAAAGAAAAGATGAAGATTCAGGGGAAAATTGCGGTTAAAGTCCTTGTTGATGGCGTATCAAATCTCCAACAATTATTGCTTTCATTTCGTTATCGTTAATCATCGGCCTCTAAATCATCTCCGCGCGGCGTCGCTTCCCCTCTCGTCGCCTCCTTTTCGCTCCAACAAAGATCTGATCCGAGGACACGTTCAGACTAATGCCGGCGTTCATCTCACGCTGTAGCTGCTTCAATCAGGTTGTCACGTTTATGAGGAGAAGGTCCGACGCCCTTCATCATCCCCGTGGACTGTTATGGGCTTGTTCCAGAGCTGATTTATCATTTAGCAGGAGGAACATTGTGAATTATAGCCTCAGTGACTTTTTAAATGGAAATTTGTCTGTGATTCCTTATGCGTGTATGCCGGTCCGGGAGGCTGGCTGACCGAAGAGGCCTTGGAAACATAAATATTGATTTAGCCACAGCAGTTGAATTTACTGACTCACAGAAAAAAAAAACAAAAAAAAAAATAAACTGAAACCTTTTTGCAGAAATAAATAAAAGGTTACAGACTATGTGACACCAATTCTCTGCTACATTTAAGTGGGAGCGACTGTGAAATCCTTAAAGAAGAACCAAGGACGTTATTTAACCACAAAGAATCTGAAGCAGAACAGCCACAGGAAAAAAACTCTGTTATATCATCAATCTGTGTGTTTTTTAAAAATTCATCCCAGCAGTTATTTTGTGATGAATTGCTGTAATTTTTTGATGAACCTTTTTTTTTCTTTCTCTCCATTAACCTGCCTCACATAATTTCTACTTTAATTAGCGGTTTCCCTACATGAGCCAGAATTTCTTTCAGCGAACCTCAGAGACGAGGTGTGACCTTCGTGTTATCTCTCACGGTGAAATTAGGGGAAGGAACTATGGATTTGGCTTCAGTCACTCTCTCAATCTGTCATTACTGGAATATCTTGTACAGTATGCCTCGGAGCAGGATTTCAAAAGAAAAAAGAAAAAATCAAGAATGATCATCGCAGCCCTCTGACTGGGCCCAACATGGGCGGTAACATCAATGTTCATTTGAAACTACTTCGCTTCATGTTACAACACTGTCCGGTTCACTTTGAGTTCAATCTGGTTGAACTTTGAGCTGTAAAATCGTGTGCTGATATCAGAAAATAGCCGATGGTGATCTCTACACTTCTCTGCAACTGTTTAAAATGGACGGATGCTTCATTGTGTGACTGCAGGGTCACCCTGATGGTCCCGGTGTTTCCTCCGCAGGCTCCACTTCACTCAAGCTGCCTGTCAGACCCGCTGCTTCTTCTTTGACCGAATAACAAACCGGGGCTCAGTGCTCCACATGGAGAGCCGGGGCTAACGTTAGCGGGGAGGCTAGCAGAGGCTAGCTGGCTCCCTCCGGTCATGCTGCAGCTAACGCTCCACTAGCCTGTCAGCTAATGTTAGCCCCAGCTCTCCATGTGGATCCAACTGGAGCACTGAGCTCCGGTTTGTTATTCGGGTTAAAGTGGGAAGAAGCAGCGGGTGGAGTGGAGCCTGCGGAGGAAACACCGGGACCTTCGGGGTGAAACAGTCCATCGAGGTGCTGCGGTGTTCGGCTGCACAGATAGGAAACACTTCGGCTGACAGGATGTACCACTCTGTTTAAAAAATAAAAAACCTTCTTCTTTTTGGTTTATAACGGCGGTTGGCAACCAGCGCATTAGGTACATTACCGCCACCTTCTGCTCCGGAGTGTGGACCAGAGATTAAATCCTACACATTAATCCTGTCTGTCTAATAAACTCAAAGAAAACTCTACTGCTCCACCAACTTGGCAGGTTCATTAAAGTTTTAATGCTGAGCTCCTGAACTCCAGTCTTCCTAAAGTCTTTCTTCATATATTGTCTTTCTTGATCATACTTAGTACAATCTATGCTTGCATGCATAATAGTCTCCTCAGCCAGCTGGAAAAAAATATGTGCATATATCAGCATCGGCAATCAGCAACAATGAGTTGTGAAACCTGGTTCACTATATAGATGAAGTCCAGTCTCCATCACTTCTAAACTTGTGTATAACACTCACTGTTTCACTGTTTGGATGCTTTTGCCAAGAAATATTTCCAGGAGATCCAGTAAAAGCAGTTATATATTGAAAATATAGTCTTCCTACGCCATTAAAATACAGGTTAATACTATTAAACTTTAGCGAAATTTAACTGCTACTCCAGCTTTTACAGATGGCTCTTTACTGTGCTGTGAGCTGTTCTGTTATCAGCTGCTCTAACAAGAATTGAAACTTTGGAAAAACGGAAAATAGAAGTCACAATCCTCTGCTCCAAGAAATTATTTTTACTTTCATAAATCTCCATGAAGTCCTGAAAGTTTCAGTTGCATTCTGTCCAGGTAACGCTAAAGACCGAGCGATCTGCCTACACGGACTGGTGGTGAGCTGATCTCTCGTTAGCTTGATGCTACGTTTCCTCGGCAAAGTTTTGTAGTATCATGTGTTAAGCTTAGATGATGGTTTTATTCTGATTAACAGTAGGTGATGAATGAAGTCATAAGCTAGCAAGTTATTCCTGCTGAGTTTAATGAGTTACTCCACAGACTGTAGAGGACAATGGGCTGCATGTCTAGTCCACTGGCCACTCAAAGCGCTTTACACTACAAGCCACATTCACACGCTGATGGGAGAGGCTGCCATGCAAGGCACCAACCCACTCATCATGAGGATCTAATCATTCACACACTGATGCAGCCTTCAGGAGCAATTTGGGGTTCAGTATCTTGTTCAAAGACACTTTGACATGCGGACTGGAGGAGCCGGGAATCGAACCGCCGATCTTCAGATTAGTGGACGACCCGCTCTACCTCCTGAGTCACAGCCGCCCCAAGATACGTTCATGTTATTTTGTCACAAAGCCTAATTAATCTCAGACTTGTGTTTAGAGACTCAAGAACTTCCACATTCATACAGATGACCTTCATCTGTCGGCGGCGACTGCTGAACGTGATTAACCCAAAAATCATCAAACAATTTCATCGTCAAACAGTTGTTCTATCATGTACCATATGACACTGGGAAGCTTTAAATCTTCACATTTGAGAAGCTGCAACCAGAATAACTTTGGCATTTTTGCTTAAATGCCTAAAACAATTATTCAACTATCAAAATACGATTAATTTTCCTGTTGATCGACTACTCAGTGTTGTTCAAGTTTAGCAACAGTGCAGTAAGCACTTGTTCTCAGCAACACGTCCAGATAATTTGGAAAAACAGTTTGTTTACATCGTGTTTTTGTCAGATTATTTTTCAGTGATGTCTCTGTCTTCCCAGATCTGACCTTTTAACTATGTACAATGTTATTATCACTGATAATGACGGAAAAAAGTACAAAGATACGATACAAGTTCTAGGAAACAAGAGATATTTATAAGGATGGAGAGCTACTTAAATTTGATTTGACCTTTAGTGACCCTGAACATCTTTTTACTGAAAAAAACCCCAACTAACAAGATGTTTTATAGCTTATATATATCCCCCTTAAAACCCAGTGAATCCAGTCACTATTCTGGATTTAACGTTTTGCCTTCCAGCGTGTCCTAACCTGAGCTGCACAGTCGCGGTCTTGTTACTGAGGGTTTAACCCAGATACAGCAGACACACACTGATGAAGACAAAAGAACACAGCGACACCGTGGACGCTCCGTAGAGCTTCCAGATGCTACAAACTGCCCCGTCATCGCTGTCTGAACGTGCTTTTACCCAGTCAGAGGGTTAGAGTGCTTCACCGAGGCGAAGACGGGGACGCTTCACTGAGACGGAGACAATTAAACATTCATGTTTCTCCTGAACGGGAGTTTAACGAGGCAGAGGTCAACAGCTGCTGACAGCTGCACACGCTGGATTAAGACGTGTAAACCTGCTCTGACCTGCGTGTGTGTAAGAAAGATGTTGATGATCATTATTGTTTTCAGACTGAAGCCGTCAATCGCCAAACTTTTCCGTCACTGTTCATTATGTTTGAATCTCGGACCGTTTTCATGCAGATTTCTGCTCCTGACAGAGTGACGACGTGTCCCAACGATCGTTTCTGACGTCCACTGCATTCATGGCTCAGTTTAATTGCATGAAAATATGTGGATTGAGAGATTTATAAGTGACTGGATTTCATCATGCATGAATGAAAGAGCTGAAACGCTGCCAGGGTCAGAGGTCCAGTTCTCTCCAGAGTCGCTCTTACTGAAGATGTGCACCGCCGTACGGTTGACTGAATGTGCTACAATGATTATTTAATGAACAGAAAATGATTCAACACTAAGTTTGATCATCAATAAACCATTTAAGTCGTTTATCAAACATTGCAAACATTTGCTGGGTGCAGCTTTTCTGTCTTAAAATTCCTTTAAGAGACATCAATTATTCATTCTTGATTAATCTGTCGATTATTTCCTTGATTAATTGATGGTTGTTTGGTCCATAAATTGTTAGAAAATGGTGAAAAATGTTAGAAGTGATGTCTTCAAATGTTGTCGTGGACTGTTGTTTTGTCCACAACCTAAAGGTATTCAGTTTACTGCAATAGAAGACTAAATAAACCAGAAAATATTCACATTTGAGAAGCTGGAATCAGAGAATTTTCTTCTTTATAAATGACTCAAAACAATGAATCGATTATCAAAATAGCCTAATAATTTAATAATTGGCAACTAATCATTTAATCAACTAATCGTTACTTAAGAGTCACCTTTTTAATCTTGATTTTAAGGAGTTTGTATTCCTGCTTCTTACAGAATCTTACAGAAAGCTTCTTTTTGTTAAAAGATTCCTTGAGGAGCGCCTACAACAGGGTTTTATACACCTTAAGTGGGCGTTACAGTTCTTTTCTTAATCTATCGAATACAGACTTATAGATAACGTCATGTCTGTTTTCAGTTCTCCTGCCCAACTGACCCCCAGATGACACGTCTCATCCTGTCTCCAACCAACTATAATCTACATCTTCCTCTTTACAAATATAACGCTGAACTTCCTTTAACCTCAGCTGATGAGTCTGCTGATGTTGCAGAGTTGCAGGAACAATTTATCATGATCTAGATAAAACAGTAACACTCATACACAGTGTAATCATCAGTTTTAAAACACTTTTAATCTTATTTTAATTTTTATTCTTATTATTCTCTGCTTCACTCTATGAAAGTTACTACACTGTAAATTTCTCAAAGAACCCCAGTAAAGAAGTTGTGATAAGTAACACAGGAAGCTGTAAACAGAACATTCCTGCACATGCTCAGTAGCGTCTGTCTTACACAGAACTACTCTCCGGAGACTGAAAACATGATCGCTGTTATTAGTCTTTGGAGCCGTTTCTACACAAACTAACGTGATCAAACTCTTCATAATGAAGGAACATGTCACTCAGTGCAGCAGTGTGGCTCACTGATGTGTTTTTTAATAGTTTTCGGACAAAAACGAAGGTCTACGGCACAGAGGAATAAGATATATCAGACTCTGGATGCACACACAATACTTGTTAGTAGATAAGTTCACTGTTAGTTTGACTCCAAACATGAGATTTGTTGACAATAAGAAAAATATATAAAATCGCCAGCCTTATCCAGTAATGCATAAAGCCTTTCAAGGTTTTGCTCCGTCTTACATTAGTTCCCTTTTGAGCCCACATGTACCTGTTCCTGACCTGAAGTCTTCAACGGCAGCCTTGCTTGGTTGTACCTGAGGACAGAGTTTGTTTGAGAGAATCTACTTTTATAAAAATAAAAAAGCTTGTATTGGGAGATGCTCTTATGTGCTTTAGTGTATCTTATTTCCTTCATTCTTTGTATTCTGTGTGTTTTTATTGATGCTTTTTCTTTTATTTCACTGTGCTGACTCGGTGGTTGTTCTAAATGATTGCTTTTACTTGTGCAGCACCTTGTAACCAGACAAAAGTTTGAGCTAATATTTGGAAAAAGCCAAACATTTGGTGACGACTCATAATCACATGACTGTAATTATATATAGTCAGCATCTGCATCTGATAATATAAATATATGCTATCTTCTGATATCATCCTTTCAATTATCAGTCATAAGTTTGCAGAGTCTGTTTCATGCTCAGCCGACCGATGCAACTGATTAAAAAGGTAAAAAGACTGCAGTGCTAATGGGCAGACAGACAGACAGACCGGGGACACGATGATCTAATAAATAAAATGCCCTCCAACAATCAGATGGTGAGTTTTTGAAAAGTTGCTGTATCAGAGCCGGCGGCCTGGTCTGCTCCGTCCTCCTGCTGCGTCTCATTATCTGAACTGTGGAGCTCATTTCCTCACAAGAACGCAGTGTAACAAGGCTGAGAAGAGCTCCCACCTCTTCCTCAAGGAAATCCAGGGAGAAGAGTATGACTCACACACACACACACACACACACACTGTCCCTGCTATCTTTTGCTCGCACTAAGAATAAAAATAGTACATCTGCAAGCTAACCTTAATGTGTTTTTAAATGCCAATTCAAAAGCAATTTTTAGAGAGTATTTCATGTTGCTTCACCTTTAATAAACATCACATTTGAAATTAACCAAATTAAAGACCAAACTTTAAAGAACAAATTGTCATGTTTGCTGATTATCTTCACCTGAAGGTCATCACAGGAGACGTAGGAGAAACCGTATAGAGTAACAATCAATTAATTTTTTTGAGTTAGTCAATCATACATACAGTCATACTATCAGCTGATCCCAGTCCTCAGTGTTCATTCACAGCTGTGCTTTTTATCTCCAGAGAATATCGAACGATTTGAATCTCTAAGTTTGTGCTTTTGCCTTTTGCTCTAAAGCAGCTATAATATGTTTTTTTTTTATCATTTTCTATACTATGACTGTCTGATCTGTCAGTGTGTAATGTGTCGGTCGTGGCTCGTAGTGATGAACCTACAGAGAATTATCAGCGACTCTGCGGCTCCCCTCGGCTTTACAGAGCTTTATATCTAAATATACTCTCAGCGCTATCGCGGCGTCGCTTTCAGCCGCAGCAGGCAGCTGTTTATAGAGACACTTTAAAGTGAAATACTGCATCTAAGTGATCTTCCATCAGTTTGAGCTCAATTGATGCTTCCAGCAACTTGGCAAATATTTAGCCACTGTACACTACCTTAGGTCTATTTAGGTCTTCCAACCAAAACCTGTTGGCCGTACCATGTGCCAAACTAAAAACCAAAGGCGACTGTGCTTTTGTTGCCCTGGCACCCAGACTTTGGAACAATCTCCCGACTTCCATCAGATCAGCTGAATCTGTTGACTGTTTCAAAAAACACCTAAAAACCTACTTTTTTAGAATGGCTTTCTCATAACATTTCATAAGTTCAAGTGTGTGCTCTGGGTGATGACTGTATGCTTGCTGTGTTCGTATGTGTGAGATGTCTGTATGTGTTCTTGAATGTGTCTTTCATGGTTTTTGTGTCCTATTTTCTTTGTGTCCCAATGTCACTGTAAAGCACTTTGTAACCTGTATTAAAAAAGGTGCTATATAAATAAAGTTTTACTTACTTACTTACCTGTTCAGCACCAAACAGCAAAAAGAAACAGTTAGCTGTAGACTAGCTGGTGAACATAGTGGAGCATTTAACAGCTAAAGAGACAGATATTTCCCTCAGGAGTTGGTAGAGAGCAAAAACAGAGTGAATATTGGACTTAGATTCACCAGGTGGACAGACACACGACTCCACATGAATGATAATGTTGCTCTGTAACTGCTGGATGTGGAAATAAGCAACTGTTTGCTAACAAGTTCAACATATCAACTTAAAAGCTGATGATATGTCAGAGTTGTTGTTCACTACTTGACCCCAAACTACAAGTCAATCACTCTGATCTTGGCAAAAACCCTCCAATTAAGATTTGGTCCAATCAATACTGAGTTGTTGAGGCCAGAGCAGATATACCAACATATACACTGAAGGAGATATTTTACAATGTAAATAAACTTGTCAGTAAGTATTCGGCGCTTTAACTACATGATGATCTTTTATTGGAAGACATAAAGCAGCGTGACAGTTTCATGCTACTCAGAGTGTGTGATTGTGTTGACTGGCAGCTCCTCTGTACAATTCCTTTCTTCTGATTCTGTCTGTCTTTTGGAGTTTTGCAGCACTTGAAGTTATTTCCAGTTTGAAGCAAAAACAACAAAAACAACAACAACAACAAAAAAAAATGCTTTCAGCTTGACTTTGAGTTGAAGAACTGCCACAGCCCTCTCAGCAGTTTGACAGGTTGGTTTCAGGATGTTCTGCACCAATTTCCTTTTTTTTTGTAATTTGTTCAACCTCCTGGCAAACGTGACACACTGTGCCGACAGAAATTGGCCACTTCAAATCTGCTCTTGTCATCTGCACCAAACTGCAGTCGTTAATGGGACAAAGTCACCAATCTCGTAGACGACGACTTCTGAGAGTCACCTCGAACATTTTTAAAAGAACTGAAGCTGAAGACAGTGAAGCGTGTGTGAAAGCTGTTCATTGTGTTGTTGCCAGAAAAGTCTCAGCAGCAGCAGCAGCTGTGAGTCCCACTGAAGTCCGTATCTAAAGTTCTTATTTAAATCTCAATCTGAAGCATGAAGGATGTAGCCGAGTCCTGTCCATCAAACACCTGCCGCACACGATCTGCTGTCTGTCAGTCGGAAAGTTTGTGACTTTAACGTCACCTGGACTCAACAATCGTGTCGTCGTCCGAGAAATTTCTACGAATGATGTTGATGAGTTAAACACTTTGATCACGTTGCTTGTTAAGGATGGCAAACATTTTGCAGGACGTTTAATGGCTGAATATGTATAATATGGTTGTTCAATGTTGACTCAAAGACTCAAAATCTTTTATTTGATGACTTTATGGATTATTAACTTTCTTTATTATTTAGAAAATAGGTTGAGTTGCCATTACTTTACAAAGCAGTAATAGTAGTAGTATTTTGGTGATTTAAGAGATGTATTCATGGATATTTTCTGAAGGGAGTTTTTATTTTATTTTATTTCTTTTATTTTCTCAATTCATCTATAAACTTGTCAGTAAAAAGTGAAACATGCCTGTTATAATTACTTAGATGATCCATGTCTTGTTTACAAAATCCAAAAATCTGTTAACTAGCATTTATGACACAGAAAAGCTTCCGATCCTCACATTAGGGAAGCTTCGATTCATTTTCTGTTGATTGACTGATTTATTTTTAAGCATCGTTGTTATAAATGAAGGAGATTGTGTTGTAAATGTAACATTTTAAAGGAATACATATACATTTGTGGATCGTACAGCACATAGTTTTCATAGCATTGACGGATGTGTGTCTTAAACCAACAGTCAGCAGCCCAAATGAACATTAAACCTGTTTTTCTTGCTGTAATCATTCCTCCTGTTCATACTGACCATTAGAAGATCGCTTCATAATGATCTTACAATGGAAGTGATGGAGGACAAAATCCACAGTCCTCCTTCTGTGCAAAAAATGTATTTAAAAGTTTATTTGAAGCTAATATGAAGCTTCAGCGTCCAAATGAGTCAAATCAAGTAGATATCTTTCAACGTTACAGTCTTTTTAGTGTCAAAGTCCCTCTTTTTGTTACTATACTTCCACCTGCAGCTCAACAGGGAAACACTGTCCGAGGAAACACAAAGAGGGAATTTGATGCTAAAAAAGACTGTAAATGTGTCAGATATCCACTTGATATGACTAACTCAGACTGCTGAAGCGTCATATAAGCTTCACATCTACTTTTAAATGACTGTGTGGACACACTGTGGATTTTGGCCTCCATCACTTCCATTGAAAGCACATTTGAAGGATCTTTTAATATCCAGTATGAACAGGAGGAATGATTACATTACTGTTACTATGGACACCTGACTGCTGGTTTAAGATGGACTTGAACACTTGACACTCAGCACGGTTTAGCTGATGGTAGAGAAGTTTTGCTCGTCTTCTATTTGTGTGATTTCCATCAGCACCAGAGGAACGATTGTATGCTCTAATATGTGACATGCATATTAAATGCATAGAAGAAGGAATTTTAAAAAGGAAACTTACAACTAAGTCCTACTTCTGTAAAAATGTCGACATAAAAACTGCAACATAGGTAGGATACTTCCATATGTTTGCAGTAGTAAGGAGTGAAATATAGTCGCTAAATCCTCCATTTTTCTACCGTTAGTGAGCGTTTTGTGTTTGTGCAGAAGCTGAGCAGTGATTTATTTTGCCACAAGGTGATGCCAGTTAATCTGATTAGAAACCAGCGTGATGGAGTGAACCTCTTGACTGCAGAGTGATGCGATTAGATGAGAGACAGCTAACAGGCTGCTGTTTCACATCAGCCTCGGGATGCCTTTATAACATCAGAGCTGAGTTATAAAACATATTCTTTCCCTTTATCAGTGTTAGTCGGAGGCGATGAGTCGGTGATTTGTCACAGTGGGGAGGAGGAGGAAGAGGAGGAGGAGGAGGAGGGCTGCTTCCTACCTGATGAAGTCTCCCTCCAGGCCAATGACCCGCTTGATGATCTTCTGCTGGGGATTCTTGGGCGACCTGAGGAAACAATAAACATATAAATATATAAGCATAAAACCCCAAAAAAGAGCCAAAAGAAATCATACAGGCGTGATGTAGTCAGCTGTGGGAAAAGGCTGCTGCTGCTTCCAGACTCAGCTGCAGTCGCTCTTCATTTGTCTCCTCTCTACTGGTCTCTGTTACCTGTTACCTATTATTTTCATTATCAATTAATCTGTGGATTATTTTCTCAATTAATCGATTAGTTGTTTGGTCCATAAAACCAGAAAATGGTGAAAAATGTCCAAGATGACGTCTTCAAATGTCTTGTTTTGTCTTCAACGGTCAAGATATTCAGTTTACTGTCATAGAAGACTAAAGAAACCAGAAAGATATTCACGTTTAAGAAGCTGCAGTCAGAGAATTTGGACTTTTTTGGACTTTCTCTTACTCAAAATGATTAATAGTTTATTAAAATAATTGGCGATTCATTTAATAGTTGGCAACTAATCGATTGATTGACAATTTTTGATGCTTAAACACATAAATTCCTAAAATCTGTTGATGTGGCGGCACTTTGTTTCTGTTTTCTGTGTGTGTGTGATGGAGCTCTGACCAGGGATCGATCTCACAGCTTCTTTCATCTCTGACTCGACGCCTCACTCAACCAACTACAACACAAAATAAACTATCCAAACTCATTTAAGGATCGATGCTGTAAAGCTTACGCTGCAGCTCTCGTACATCGGTCCAGGATACACTCACACAGCACTTTATTAGGAACACCTGTGCAATCTAATGCAATCCAATACAACACAATGGTAGCACAATGCATGCATTCACTTTTCAGTATAATGCACCACCACTACCCACACACACATGTTCCTAATAAAGGGATCAGTAAGTATGTACAGTTAAATAAAAGAAGTACAGGCAGGCATTTAGGGCTGCAACTAAATGCCTGTAATAAAGTAGAAATGCCTGTAATAATTTAATCAAAGGTCACATCTTTAAATGTCTTATTTTGTCTGAACAACAGTCCAAAACCCAAAGATATTCAGTTTACTGTCATGTATGACAAATATAAAAGCATTAAATCATCAAACACACAACACACAGAGGATCCACTTAAAAACAAGATGGTGCATCAATAAAAATGGACATTTTGGATTCTGTGCTTAAAAAAGAAAGAGTCATTATGGTCTCAATCTCTAAATTCAGGCCCTCTTATAAGTGTGCTGGTGGTCATTTCGGAGAATATTGTTCCGTTAGTAAGTTTTGAAGACTTATAGTCGCTTTGATGTCTGCTTTGTGGGTGTTGATTGACATCTGTGATTGACAGCTGGATGACCTGCTGCTCTCCGCAGCTCCGGGATTCACACTGAGTCGGACTATTGTTGCAATATTTCACTAAGTTTAATATTAATTGATTAGGATACCTGCCCTGTTAGCACAATTTAGCTAAAGTAGCTAACGTTAGTTCGAGTGTGCAGCGCTTAATGTTCCCATTAAGCTAACGTTAGCTTGGGTCCGAGGTAGCGGGGCGTGTTTCCCCACACTCCTTATGTGGAAGGTCCTGGCTCCAAATGGAAAAGATGGCGCCGACCATCAGATGCAACCAACGGGTGATGTCACACCTCACTACGTTCATCTTTATATACAGTCTATGACAGCAACACGTCATCATATGCTGTGTCTCAAATCGTACACTTCTGTACTTACACTTAACATTTTGTATGGAAAAATGCAGTGCACTGTGATTACCCGGATGGTGCAACTCAAAATGGTCAAAAAGTTGAGTGCGGAAATGTGGACACTTCTCGCCCTCAACGGTCGCCATCTTGGCTAAGTAGCGGAAGGGGAGGGACCAATTTTCAAACTGGAAATGGCGGCTGAGGACGTTTTAACTAGGTAAACATCGCTGCATTTAAGTTATACACGTACTCTCTAGCAAGAAGCACCACTATACTGTTGTCGAATATAAGCCATCAGCATGTTTATTGGGTTTATTTATCAGTCTGTAATGATTTGGTAGCACGCTCGATAAGGTGAATGCTAATGCTAGCTAATGCTAATTTGCGATTGTCAGTGCACAACGGCCGTGTTTTATTTGAGACAACACTACACTGTTGAAATTCTCGCACTACGCAAGTAAGTACATGGTGTACACAGTTTACTACCACTAACGGAGGTATGTGATATGAGACACAGCTACGGTTTCTATCGTCACACGCTGCCTTTATCTGATGTGAGTATTTTTAACTTTCAGTACGATTCTGAGAGCTTTGGTCATTTTCGAGCCGCAGTCTGTTTTGGTTAAGTTCTGAATGTCCTTGTGTGTCTCTCTGGTTTTGTGTTTTGGATTTGAAGTTTGTACTCGTCGTGTTCTGGTTGGTTTTTAACTGATCTAGACTCATGAGGACCGTTAGCTTTAGCATCACAGGATAAATCTCATCCACAGAGACGGACGATGCTTCATCTTCCTGTTTGTTCTTGTCTTCTTCTTCTTTTGTTTCCTTTGGTTCCTACTTCCTCCCTCCTTCGCTTCTTTTATCTTATTTTTTTACTCTTCCTCCCTTTTCGTCTTTTGTCCTGCTCATCCTAAATTCTTCTTTCTCTTCCTAATCTTCCTCTTTCTCTTCTTCCTCCTAATTATCCTTCCCCTCCTCTTCTACCGGTTCCTCCTCTGCGTCCTTTGGTTCCTACTTTTCTTCTACATCTTCATCCTCTTTTTTTGTCTCTTTCTCTTTTTTCTTGTTCTGACCTGCTCATCTTGTATTCTGTTTTCATTCTTCTTTCTCTCCCTCACCTTCCTTCCTCTCCTCTTCCTCCTCAGGTTCTTCTTCGTCTTTTTCCTCATCCTCTTTTCATCTCTTCCTCTTTTTTCTTCATTTGTCCTGCTTATCCTGTATTCTCCTTCTTTTATCTCCTGTCTTTCATCTCATCTTCCTCCTACTTCTTGTCTTCTATCACCTGTTCCTCCTCTGGTTCTTCTTCATCATTATCCTCCTCCTCTGTTTCCTTCTATTCCTACTTTTCTTCCTCATCTTCATCCTTTTTCTTCTTTTGTCCTGCTCATCCTGTGTTCTTTTCTTCTTCCTCCTCCTCCTGTTTCCTTGTCACCTCTCCCTCCTTTCATTTCTCTTTCTCATCTTCAACCTAATTCCCCCTCTCCTCTTCTTCTACTTGTTCCTTTGGTTCTGACTTTTCTTCGTCATCTTCATCCTCTTTTTTTTCATCTCTTCCTCCTTTTTCTTCTTTTGTCATCCAGGATTGCTCTCCTTTCAATCCTCTTTCTCATCTTCCTCCTTATCTTCTTCCACCTAATTCTCCTCCTCTTCCTTTTCTAAGTGTTCTCCTTCCTCCTCCTCCTCCTCCTCCATTTTCTTTGGTTCAGACTTTTCATCCTCCTCTTTCATCTCTCCCTCCTTTTTCTTCTTTTGTCCTACTTATCCTTTACTCTCAGTTGGTGACAAATTGGATGAGCCAGAGGGACGCTAACCTTAACCTAACCTTCACCTAACCTTAACCTAACGTAACCCTAATCACACTGGCAGGAGTTCATCCCCATCCAATCTAGCATTTACCTTTATCTTCCTTTCATTCATCTTCCTCCTACTTCTCCTTCTTTTCTTCTACCTGTGCCTCCTCTGTGTCCTTCAGCTCCTACTTTTGTTCCTCACCTTCATCTTCTCTTTTCATCTCCTCCACCTTTCTTCTTCCTTTGTCCTCCTGTATTTGCCTTCTTTCATTCCTCATCTTCCTCCTAATTCTCGTTCTCTTCCTCCTCTTCTTCTCCCCCCCACACCTCCTCCGCCTCCTCTTTTTCGTTGCCGTGGGGATACAGGGGGATCATGACTGACTGACAGCCCGCTAAGCCAATCGGATTCACCGTCAGCCGCAGAGCTGAACACTCATTGGCCGGTCTCCAGGGAGCTGAAATGTATCAATGTGTGTATTAGTGTGTGTGTGTGTGTGTGTGTGTGTGTGTGTGTGTGTAATAGAGTGATGGATGATCTCCTCTCTAACAGCAGAGGAGAGGAAGGATGGAGGAACGACAAACACAACATATCATTCACTCTCAGTGTCTCTCCCCTCTCTCCTTTTAGTCTCCCCACCACCTCTCTCTCTCTCTCTTTCTCTCTCTCTCTCTCTCTCTCTCTCTCTCTCTCTCTCTCAGCCTCTCTCTGTGTCTCTCGCCCCCCCCCCCCCCCCTCTCTCTCTCTCTCCCTCTACATCTCTCTGTTGCTGTGGAGAGGAAAAGAGAGAAGACATTTGTTCTTGGAGATACTCGAGGAAAAACAGGAAAATAGCTGCTGCTGCTGCTGCTGCTGCTGGTTCTACTCCTGCTGGATGTTAACATGCAGCGCTGCATGCCTTAAATAAAAACACACACACACACTCACACACACACGCTCTGTGCTACTGCAGCCATGCCAGGAATACCTGCTGAATATCTGCTGCTGCATGGGACGTAATGTATACCGCTTTCACCCGCTGGTGAGTGTTTCATCGCTATATGACTTCTGTGTGTGTGTGTGTGTGTGTGTGTGTGTGTGTGTGTGTTGTGAGGACTGCGGTAGTCCTTGAGCTCTGTGGCGGCTCAGCCTGCAGTTCTGACAGCTGAGGGGAATAAGAAAACAGGGCTGGGGATGTTTTTGTCGCAGGTTTTAAATGCGTGCAGGACGCCGTGGCTCCTCGGTGATGTTGTTCTGCATCTTGAGTCTTTTTTTTTTTTTTCCTGTGTAGTCAGTTTTTTTTTTTTTTTGCTTCTAAGAGGAGAGAGGACATTGTGTCTGCAAAGTCGAGTCGGTGTCAGTGTCACTCCACAGGTTTATCCCCCGAAGTCAGAGAGAATGTGCAACAAGACCAGATGAAGCAGGAGGTAGATTTTTTTTAAAGGGGGGAACGGGGAGCGTTTTGGTCTTTATCAGGCAGGTCAAAGTGAAAAGATTCAACAAAAGGTTGTGGAGAGGAATCGCTTTAACAAGCTACATGTCCCTCGGGGGGAAACTGAGCCACCAGCTTCCGGAGCACTAACGAGGTGAAAGTGTCCGAGCTTCGTTAGGCACCCTGAGCTCTCGTCAGAGCCGGAGCGGACAGACGGCGTATGCTGATCTGGCAACATGAGTCAGGAGAAGAGCGCCGCGCCGCTTATATCTCGGACGGGTGTTTAGATGTGCAGGTCACAGGATTGGCTGCGGGGAGATCTGCTCTGACGGGAGGAAAGACGTTCGCACCACTGCCTGCTTAATTTACCAGAACCTCCGTCTCCCTCCCTCTCTCCCTCCCTCCGTCTCTCTCTCTCTCTCCTCACTCCTAATTAACAGCAGTGCACTAAGGCGTCTTTAAGTGCGCAGATTGAAATTCAGCACATTTTCCAAAGCCCCGGCTAAACGGGGGGTCAAGTGAGACGGGTCGAAGCCTCCGTTTTTTTTCCCCTCACGTCAACATGCAGCAGCGTCACACTCTCGGAGAGACTGAACGTCGGCTGTGAAGACTTTAAAGACGCAGCCTTCTCCTTCAGGGCTCCACAAGTAATACGTCATTGTTCATCCTTAATTTTCATCACATGATTTCTCAGAGGGCCCGAAGCACATTTGCTCTGATTACACTGCGAGAGCAAAACAGCCCATTATTTTTATTTAATTGACAGAAGCAGGAGGATTACTCCAACATAACCTAGTGCTAATTAAATAATGACAGTACACCATTTTTTCGCTGGATATTAACTCAATAATACAAGCTTGTAGCACAGATTTGACACAACGTTTGTGTTAGTTGAAGTTTGAAGAAGTTATCTTGAAATGTGATTAAAACTTCTCTCTTATAGAAACGTTGCTGATCAGCGGAGGCCTCGCCGGCCTTCACAGCCTCAGTTTCTACTACAAACTACTTCCTGTTGTTTGATCATCTGTTTTCACTGGGATGAGTTTTTTTCTCTCTTTTCATGCACACATATTTAATCTGCATATTAAAACATCGAGCTTGTTACATAAAATATAAAGAGAAGAGAGAAGAAGAGAAGAAGAAGCAAAAACAGGGTTCATAAGTTTAATCAGCTCGTCTGCATATGTTTGAAGAAACCAATCAAATCAATCCTTCCATTAATTTACCACGTTGACTTCATTCACCTGTCCTTATATATATACATATATATATATTTATATATATATGTATATTCATTTATATCTTTCACTAATCACTTCTTAAAACATTTCTTTTTTTTCTTTTTTTAATTTTTAATTTTTCAAGTTCTACAATGTTTTGTTTATTTTAGTGGGTTTTTTTTTTAATTATAATGAGTATTTTATTCTCTATACTTTTATTTTCTGGATTTTATTTAATTATGGTGCAGATTTTTTTTCCCCCAACATAAAGCACTATAACATCTTTTAAAACACTGTTTTAAAAGGTGCTATATAAATTATTATTAAAAAGTTATTATTATTATTATTATTATTATTATTATTATTATTATTATTATATGATGATTTAAAAGTTGAGTTTTACAGAAAAAATTATTAAATTGTTTCTATATATATATTATTTCTACATTATTCTTGGCCTAAAAACTTCAAATTCAAGTACTTTCAGTCCAGAAAATATCTGTATCCAACTTTTTTTTTAAAAACTCATCCATATGTGTAAATTTTAATTATAAAATGTGAACTACAGTCAGGAAATGACCTGACTGGCAGCCTCGGCTAGATAAGAGACCAAACCTCTACAAAGAAAAACACATATCTAACCCCCACTGTCCTGATGAAGACACATGGCGATATGTTTTTGTCATATTGATAATAATGAGCGTTATAGGGCTGGAAGTCAATCCAATGATTGGTTGATTGATTTTATTTATGGATATAGAAGACAATGAATCCAACACTTGTTTCCAACATGATCCCTGACGTCACAAAGATGACACAAAACATCCACAGAACCCAAAGACAACCTCAATATAAAAACAACAGACATGAAAATTCAACCCTGTTCTTCCCTTTTAGTCACAATCAATACGTCCTAAAAGCATTTCACAAATAAAAACATAATGAAAAAAACACAATATACCCACAGGACCCGCCTGTCATTATCTACCTGGTCACCTGACCCCAGAGATGAGCCTGGACGTGACCTCTAACCCTCCTCCTGAGTGGAAACATGTTCCCTGTTCACCCGTTTGCTCCCTCTGTGTCTCATCGGATGCTTGAGGGAGAATTTCTTGGAAAACAAATACATTCTGTGATAAATAGTGATAGAAACTCATTTGTCACATAAATTATGATGTATGCTCGCTTCTATCTGGTTGTGGGAGTGTTCACAAATGGATTTGGATCTCTTAAAGGAATCACTTCACTCTCTCTCTGCAGTCTGCACAACCACCTCCACAAAAATCAAGAATTCATACTTTTTTTTTTGTTTTTTTTTGAATTAGTTAGATTGTTAACATCAGTTTATAGATCAGAATATAACTTTTGGTCTTCAGACATCATGAAATATGACCAAAATTAGATAAAACTCAACCACTTGCCCAGAGCTAATCGATACTAATTGATTTTTTTTCTGGAGTCCTGGTGTTTATCTTTAATCATACACATTTGATTTTAGCCAAACCTTGAAATTCATTTGCATTTTTGACTTTGAAAGTTGCAAAACCAAAAAAGAGACACTGTGGTGGTGCTCAGGCTGTCTTACACTACTGGTTGGACACTTCAGATGTGTGATTTTGGGGATGTCTGAGACGAAACACCGTGAAATCTTTTGGTCGTCAATCCAAAACGTTGTCCTAAATGTCAATGTGAGACTCGTCCACTGACTGAAGATTTAGAGCTTTTGGAGACCAAAGACAAACAGATAAAGTCTGAAATTTAAGACCAAATTCTACAACCCACATCCACAAACCGGCCAATGAAAACGACAAAGTCAATCACGCTCTTCATCACTTCTTCTCATTAATATGTCCGCAAAAACCGAAACAATGGCGGTGAAATGAAACAGAAGTTCTTTGCCGCACATTCGTCTGACACAGATCTTATTATTATCAAACCTACAGCATCGTCTGAACAGTCTGAAGGCGCCCTTAAACCGGTTTTGAGAGCAAAAAGCGGAGAGTAAAGACGTTTCACTGCGTTTTCATACCGAGGAAAACAAGATGGAGTCATTTCTTACACAAGTAAGCTGCTGAAACCATCAATAATCACATGACTTCTAATTCTAATTTACTCAAGTTATTCAAAACCTCCACTTTGCTCGAAGAACAGCTGCAAGTAACCAATCATATTGATCTATTTTAAGTCTAGCATCTGTTGTCAGCTTGTTAAAATATCATGAGAATCAATATTAAACCAACAAAAACACACAACTTGCTTGGTGAATTTTTTAGTCACTGCAGCACTGTTGTATCATATTTTATCTTCACTGACGGTAGATGAAAGACTTTTTTTTCACACTATCACACCGAAAAATCTGATGATTCTCTATATTTTTACATCAAATCCCATTAAAAGACCAAAACCAACGATGAATGTGTCTACTAGCAGGTTTTTGTCTGTGATATATCTTCTTCTTCTGTGTCACAGAGCTCCGTCGTTGTCAAAAAAAACTATTAAAAACACGTCAAATGTGCCACATCGCTGCACTGAGTCACATGTTCCTCTTTTACCATGAACACACACAGACACACACACACACACCGACCTGCAGCCAGGAATACTCACTAGAGCACTAAAGGTATATTAATCCACAGCTGAAAATAGCAGTCCAGTAACCTGAGGGAGGTTCGCTCACATTCGACGATTCTGCACCTCAGAATTTACATCCAGTGCCGACGCAGGAGTCTGTGTGTGTCTCTTAGGAAGTGAAGCGGAAAGAAAGGTGTGGAGGTCGACGTTGTGAATTGGAGTGTAACACATTTAACTTTCATGTGGCAGACAGGAGTTCATAATCCGGTTCTTTACTTTCAGTGTTAATTTCGTCAATGAAAACGAGACAAAAACGATATAAAGCAACATTTGAAAATGAGAACTACATGTTTTATTAAATGATAAATACTAAAGGATGATATGAAGGATGGATGAATGGACAAATGAGCTAATGACGAAGTGAAGTTTGTTGAATCAAACATTGTAGCTCCTGATCAGTAAAACAGTTTCCTCCAGCAGCCAATTATATCTCTTGTTCAGAAGTTGATTGAGCTGTTTGACCTGTTGATCCGCCGTTAATAAGAAGCATCTTCATCCGGTAACATTCTGTCTCTGTCAGTAATGTTATCTGACGTTACAGATTTATGGACTAAATTCATCTACAATCCTCTGAGAATTAGAAAAGAAGCAGCAAAAAAAAAAAACTGCTGACAAACTGTGAAAACATGCAGGCAGCATGGCCACGTTCATAAAAAGCTAAGCTAACGTAACATTATCAAGCTAACGTTACTTTCAGTCGGATATCTAGAATGAGTCAGTTCCAGGATTAATGTCAGTAGTCGACCATCTGAATCTTCCTCCAGATGTTCAATAAAGAATTATCATCATATCATTATGGATCCCACTGCTTTTCTTGGCAAGGCATGGCCTACCCTGCCTCTGATTGGCTAGCGCTCGCTACCTTGGTTGGTCAGGTTGGTTAGGTTTAGGCATGAGGAGTGACATTGGTTATGGTTAGGGAAAGAATATCAGGGTAAACCAATCAGAGGCAGAGTAGGCCGTGTCTTGCTAAGAAAAGCAGCGGGATTCATACTAATGCACAAGTAAATTATCACAGGTAGCTGTGCTAATGCTAATGCTAATGCCAGGTGAGCAGGAACATTCTGGTCAAACATTAGAGTCAGTTTGTTGGCTTATTGCAGAGCAGTCACTTGGATGATGCTAACCTGTAACCATGGCAACTGGACACAACAAAGATGACGAGAACTGTAGCCTCAAAATTCTTAAAAGACATAAAAATTTAAAAATGCATGAAAAAAAATGACAAAAATGTCTTCAAACTTACAAAAATCACATTACTAAAATGTTACTAAAACTAGTAAAAGGACCGACACTAAATCAAATTCAGGTGTTTAAATTAAGATTGTTTACCTAACTATAGTTTATTTAAAAAGATCGTATCCCATTTTATTCCAACCTTAATCACACTGCAGATGCCATGTTTAGATGTTGTAGAAAGAAAGAAATTAAAAAATGTAACGTTAAAAAAACATTGTCACAGTATGTCTGGTGGCCTGCTGGTAAAAGAGGATTTCCGGGTCTGTATTTATATTCTGGGGTTTTACTGGAATATCTTTGCATGATTTACAGTCAAAAAAACTCCTTATTTATCTTCTACTGGTCCGTTATGCAGCCCCCCAGTTCAGCACCACTTCCTCCATTCTGAGTAACATTTGCTAAAAAAAACTACAGTTTTTGGAAATTACTGAGGTAAAAAAAAAAAACCCATATATTTGTGAGCTATTTTTAAAGATTTACCTTTTGAGTAGGAACAAACAGGCTTGGAGCTGAGAGCCACAGACAGAGTAAGGAAGTCTGAAAGTATTAACGTAATGTAATTATTTTTTATTGGATTTGTTGGCTGTAAGAAAAACACAGAGCGCCACCAGCCTTACCCTGTAAAGTCAATTTATTAGACGGCAGGTACAGCTGCCATCATTTATAAATCTTACTTGTGTAAATGATGATCTTGCTGTTCAAAATTGGTTCATTTGTGTCTTAAAGGTGTCACATTCTGCACATTTCCAGGTCTATATTTAAATTCTGGGGCTCTACTGGAATATATTTGCATGATTTAAAGTAAAAATATCTCCTTATTTATCTTCTACTGGCCCTTTATGCAGCCCCTCAGTCCAGCCTCTGTCTCAAACAGGCCGTTTTAGCTCCTGTCTCTTTAAGGCCCGCCCTCCTGATGAGCCCACTCTGTTCTGATTGGCCAGTTTCGGAGGCTATTTAAACAAAAAGCAGTAGTAGTATTTCACTTCTTTTTCTAATTCTTTACTCGAAATGAATGTGAACATGTGGAACAACCTTAGCAACAAAGATTAGAGAAAAGACGGCCATTTGTGGCGACGCGTGAACAATCTGATGTCATCATGAGGAGGAAGTAGAGGTAACTTAAAGCAGGTTGAAACCCTGACTTTTGACTTGCAGGGAGCATTTCCACATAAGTTTTCGACCTTTGACCATGTTTAACATCACACATCATAACAGTAAATAAATAACAGAAAACTACAAAAACCATGACATGTCTCCTTTAATAAATCAGTTTTAAGTGTTCGTTTTAGCCTCCAGCTGTGCCCTCAATCATCACCACAGTCTGAAAAACGGCACCATCACTTTTTGTATCCAACGACTTGTCAGAGCCGATATATAAAAACCCATCTGCTGCTGACTCTTCCACACCGAACACACAGATGACTGCAGCTTTACTCATGTACCATCATAAAACCAACAAACAGAGGTCACGGTGTTAACCTGTATGTGTGTGTGTGTGTACTGTAGAGAGAGTGTGTGAGCGAGGGTAATTAGCGGTAGACGGGCTGCTGATTAAAAGGAGACGTGTGACTCGTGGGAGCGGAGGGTAAGTGTGAATTCTAATGCTGGAAATGCTAACAAGGAGCGTGTGATGTAGGAGGAGGCTACAGACCTGACACGGGACTGGTTTAACAGTAAATTAATGGTGGATGGAGAGAAGGAGAGAAGGAGGGATTTCATGTAGAAATGTGATCTATCTTGATGTTTTTGGTTACATCGTTCCTTTTTAGTTTCATGTTAGAGAAGTCAATTAAAAATAGAGATCCACACTGTCCTTCATGTCTCATCTTTCTGCAGTAAACTTAATGATTCTAATCAATGTATTGATTTTAAATGGTCCAATGTAATTCTACTGCTCTATTAGTTAACACTTTGAACCCTTTATTTGTTCAGTTAAAGAGCTACATATTAGGCACATATTGGTTTTTGGTAAAAGTGTTTCTGCTGTAATCACATGCTGTGTTCTAGCATTATTTAAGTTCATGCAATAATGTTTATGCATAGTTTGGGATTATAGGTGGACTTTGCTAAGGTTATGTATATACTTGCTATTATTCTTGGGTGCTGGAATGCAGGAACATATGGTATATTTTTTGTTGCTTGCGACAGTGGATTGTGCTGTAAGGAAGTTTTAAATGCGGAGCTAAAATGAAGAGAAATCTTCAAATAAATTGAGATTGAAACAAGTTTTTGACCTTGTATAACGTGTTCAACCTGTATAACGTGGACCAGCCTTTATGTAACTTCAAATTAATATTCATTGAACGTTTCCCCTGCCTCCTGTGGACTTGTGAGTAGATTGGGTTTTCACAAGAAAAGTGGATTTAATTCAATGGAATACAAGTTAAAACTAAGATACTTAGAATTAATTGGCCTAAGAACTTGAAAGATGGTAAAACAGCCACTATAGATGGTTTCCATTCCCTTTATTTACAGGCTTTTGGCGCCACATGTCTTAGCGAGTCTTGCCATATATTTTTAATTTTCAGGATAAGTTAGGCTCCTGGGAAATGCCATTAATTGATATGTCTGTAGTATGTCTGCAGTATTACCGTATAGGCCCGAATATAAAACAATATTTATTCTAGAAATTACGTTTGTTTGAAGCCTTAATGTTGCTAGGCTAGTTAGTTTAGCTCAGTTTAACCTGAAGCTCATGCTCTTCTGCTGCAGAGGACATAAATTCATAACGAGTGAAAACGAGTCAAAAGCGTCTTCCGACGTCTTTACAGCAGAAACAAACCAGCGTCCGAATCGTCTGTCGAGCAGGCAAGAATCACTGCCGCCATAGACGACGAGCAGCTCAAACAGACAGTCTGGAAAATGTTAAACCGCCAAAGAAAAATCATTTTGAGTGTTTCCAAGAGCTTGACAGGAGAGAGTGAGAGTGTGACTGATAGACAAGATACATAAATGTGGGATTTATGTTCTGCTTTAATGGAAGTATTTTACTTTTACGAGAGAAAAGGCTTCAAGGATGAGGACTCGCTTCTCCTTGGATTAATAGTATCTCAGGGAAACTTTCCCCAACAGGACGAGTGTAAAAGTGTGTTTTATCTACAAAAAGTCTTCTACCAGAAACAGCTGTTGGTTTTATATTTGGGGCCAATATATATATATAGTGAAGGGAAGACAATCACACACTAAGCTCCAGTGATTTTATTATATATAGACAACGTTTCAGCCCCTGCTTGGTCTTTCTCAAGGAAAGTTCAAAACATGTCAGATAAATCCTTATATCTAAACACCTCACATCTGGTACTAATCCATAATTAGTGACATCAACGACAAGTTACAAGGCTACAACTGAGCTCATCACACTCATCACTGAACACTTACTGTATATAAAAGAGTTATATAATAAAATCATTGGAGCTTAGTGTGAAAGCGTCTTCCTTTCAGTACATGCCATCGTCATGACCAGCACCTAGTTTCCGGTGTGCGTTCACCAGACAACTCTTGCAGATGTCTGCAGTATTAGAAAGTAGAAAGTAGGTTTTTTGCCTGTATGTGCACAGGTTTTCAACACACTACATGAATCTATATATGAATGAGTAGAGGAGCCTGTCAGTGTTGGAGGGATATATGAACCATGTTGCTGGGAGATTGTTTGCTTTAGTAATGTCAAAAAATGTGTTGATAATATAGAACAAAGCCGGTTTACCTTTACTTTTTTTTGGAGCAAACATCTAAACATAAAGGATCACCAAAGTGATTGCAGTTCATCCTGAGGGAGACATGAACATCTGAACCAAGCGTTTGTTGTTCATTTATAAAAAAAGGACTTTTTTTGACAGAGTGAACTCACAGTACATCCACTCATCCATGTTGCCTCCCTCTCATGTATAAGTCTGTGGTCGTGTATATATAGAGAGGAAAACCATCTGCCTCCTGATGATTTTTCCTTGACGTCAGCATCATCCAGCTCTAAACTCAGTCTCATACTGAGACTCTTATGAACTGCCCGTCTGCAGATTTACTGGAGCTGTCAGTAGGAGCAGGTGGAGGAAATAATCCTCCTTTGCTGATGAGTTTGTTCCCACTTTCATTTTTTTAAATCAGCACTTCCTCTTTCTGTAAAAGCTGCGTTGGGATTGATCCCAAATGCTGTTCTGTCATGTTCATGTTCTGTCAAATCGTCAAACTACAAGACTACGAGTCAACTTTGTGTGTCGGCGGTCCCGAGAGGCACCGACAGACACGTTTTTGAATTTTGTGGAGGGATGTTATTTAAAGTTTGAATCAAAAACTGTGTTGCTGCAATAATATATTTTAAAGTCAGCCGTTCCTGCATAAGACTCATAGAAACCATGCATGCATGTAGTAGACATTAGAGCTACAAGATGAGTCAATATCAATTAGTTGATCAACAGTAAATTAATTGGCAACTGTTTTGATAATTGATTAATCATTTCAGGCATTTTTTAAAGGAAAATGCCAAATATTTGCTGGTTTCAGCTTCTCAAATGAAGAAGCGTTGATTGGATATTTGAAGACGTCACCTTGAGCTCTAAGAAATTATAACGGGCATTTTTTCCCTATTTACTGACATTTTATAGACAAAACAATTGTCAGATTAATCAACAATGAAAAAAGAATTGTTAGTTGCAGTCCTGCTAGACATTGTGTGGAAGAAAACGTTGTATCATGAGATCAGTATTACTATGTTGGAGGACACTGTTGTCTTCTTCAGTCCTCTTTAGCCACAGTTTGTTTGGCTGCACTGGAAACACATTCACATGTTCTTCTTCTGTTATATTTTTATTTATTTATTTTTATTGTTTCAGTAGCTAACGACCTACAATGTGTTTGCTGTCGTCAGTGGTTGATACCAGCCCGTCCTCACAAGAAAAATGACAGTATACGTCTAAAATTCAGGCTGGAAAAAACAACTTACAGTTACGTTTGCGGCGTCTAGTTGCCATCTAGCGGCCGTAGTAATTATGACCCGGGGAAGTGACGCAGTTTGTCAGTATAAGGTGACTTGATGAGATGATTTTGCCTCATTAGGAGGATAAGAGTTGGGTAGATAGATAGATAGATGGCAAAAAGTTGACTTTGCCTGAGGAGACCACCACTTGTCATGTTTCCAACTGCGAGTCGGGACATTTTTTTTAAAAACCGTAACATTGAGGCGTTTACTGTTGCCATGACAACGAAGGTTGCGTAACTTTAAGGAAGTATAAACCACGTTTCAAGTGATCATTTTAACCCAAACCATGATCTCTATCTAACCCAAACCCAACCAGACCTTAACCAAGGTGTTGTCACGTTACAAAACATAATCATTTTTTAACAGTGATTTGTAACAGTTTTGAAAAGCATATTACGGTACTGTGAGTCATTCTGGAGTGTAATACTACAGCCACTAAATGGTCTAAACGTAACTGTAAGTTGTTTTTTGCCGGCTGAATTTTAGACCCATACTGTCGTTTCATTATGAAGTGTCATTCTGTGTGCAAGTCTTGGACGCATATTATTATACGAGTTTTCTGTTACAACCAGTAATCACAGTTGTCGTCAAATCACAAAAAAAAGTCCCCCGTCACACAAAAATGTGTTTTTCTTCTTGTTGTTTCACTTTGATTCTGTGCAGAATGATGTACGTGCAGAGTTTAACACGTGTACCTATGAGCATGATTTGAGACATCACAACTAGTTAAGCCGATCGAGGTCCAGTTTGCAGTTTACATTAAGTGTGATGTGGACACTTGAAGCCTCCAGTTCACAAACACTGAGAATGAACTCAGTGAAATAGGAGACATCTTGTGTCCAGCAGGAAAACTCCTGAAATGAAAAGTATTTACATATTCATAGATTCTGGGTTTTTTAATGATGAAGAGGGAGTAGATTTAATTTTTAAGAATTTCTGAAGAGGCAATTTAACTTTTTTTTGTGAAAGGGAAAACCATGTCAGACACAAATTATTAATCAAAGCAGAGTATTTTTATATGTCTGGAAATATGTCTGGAGGGGATCTTTAAGGAATATCTGATGTATGGATATATAATTTAAGGCCAAAGCTGACGTATTAAAGAAAGATATGAACAAAATAACAGCTTTAAAACATCAACACTATGTTGGGACATTTTGGCGTGGTGGAACTGAAAAGAGAAATTTAAAACAGAGACATAAATAAATTAATACATCATGAGCAAATTCACAAAGAGAGCTATGAAATAAATCTATAATATGTGCATTCATTCATTTCATATTATTTTATCTTTTACTGTCATCTCAGGCTGTATTTTCCGTCAGAAAGATTCATGTTTCAACCATTAGGAGGAATTTCATTTTTCTGATCAGCAGGATTTTTCTGTTGCTTAATTCATCGGTGCTCCATTGTGACATTTTGACATTTTCTAATCATTAATGTGGGACAACCGACAGGGATTTGAATGACACCCGGATAATTCGTAAATTGAAAGTAAAATAAATTAGGCCACATTCGTATTCTGCATAAGATAAAAAAAAGTCTAACAGTAAAAGAGTCATGAAAAGACACTACTGTATTTCTCTTTCAAAGGTTCAACTGCTGTCGATGAAAGTAAAGCTTCCAGGACGATAAGTTATCCTTCCGACCCTTTTCCACTGCAGGTTTGAGCTCTTTAGACAAAGAAGATCCATCAGAAATGTTTACAGCATTGCCAAATGCAATTAGGACGCTGAGCTGAATGCATAGCTTACTCTGAATTTCATAAAAACTGAGCTCATTTTGTTGTATTTTGCTGTATTTTCTATTGGACTGGACGCTGGAACCTGAGAATGTGCAGCGTTGTTTTTACTATTTTTGGATGAAAAATGTGTCTGTGCCTCCAAAAACTGTTACAAATCACTGCTGAGAAGTAAATATGTTTTATTATATTGACTATAGTTAAGGTCTGGTTCATGGTTTGGGTTAAAATTGCTACTTAGCCGAGTTTAGAGAAAGACTGTGGTCAAAACAAACAAAAACTGACTGTACAGTAGGAGACAAAATGGGAACATTGGTTTCCAGTGTCACTCTTTAGACTCTTTGTATGGCCAACCATCTATTTCCACCCTCTGAGAGGCAACATTTCCACCATCACAAGATGTCACTTCACAGCAAAACGTTTTCTGTTCAATGGTTCTTTTTGTGATTTTTGCCTTTACTGTAAAGGACAGATATAGACAGGAAGTACTGAGAGAGAGAGTCTTAACCATTAGGCAACCAGACGGCGCAACACCGGTTTCTATTTTAAAGCGTTTTAAAAAAGAAAGCTAGACTCACATGTACTTGCACGTCAACAAATAAAGAAGCTCAATTTGAAGAATATTTTCTGCCCTAGAAGAATTCTGAATGCAAGACTCACATATTATCACCTTTAAAGTTGACATGTTGAACTTGTTAGCAAACAGTTGCTTATTTCCACATCCAGTAGTTACGGAGCAACATTATCATTCATGTTGGAGTCGTGTTTCTGTCCACCTGGTGAATCTAAGTCCAATATTCACTCTCTTTTAGCTCTGTTTTTGTTCTCCACCAACTCCTGAGGGAAATATCTGTTCTATGTTCACCAGCTAGTCTACAGCTAACTGTGTCTGTTTGCTGTTTGGTGTTGAGCAGGTAGTGTACAGTGGCTTTTACTGGCTTCTTCTCTGGAAACAGCTGCGGCCCAAAATGACACTATGAGAGCCCTGAGAGTGAACCAAAACAGTAAAAATAAACAATGAGCTGAAACTCACTATAAAGCTCCGTAAAGCTGAGAGGAGCTGCAGAGTCGCTGATAGGTTCATCACTACGAGCTACAACCATCACATTACACACTGTCAGCTCAGGCATTTTTATCATAGAAATGTCAATTATACCCCCTTTAAGTAAAATATTTCCACCACATCTCTTTCTCTCTTTAACCATCTGTGTGAAACAACACACACAGTTACATCCAAGCTGCTCCGAGACAAGAACGTTAGAACAAATTAATCTGCCTTTACAGCACAGAAGTCTTTATTCAGTCAATATATAATTAGGCGGTATTGGATAGTTTGTTTTTCTGCTTCTTATTGAGTGTAAAAACATCCTCACATGGCTCACGTCCATTTGCAATAATTTCTCGGTCGTCTTTTGTTTTTTTGCTTTTACACAACTCATTAAAATCCTTACAGGCATCCATCTCCGTCGCCCCAAGTGAGGAGGGAGCAGCTGTACTATATCCAATGTTATAGTATTATGTAAATGCTTCTCCACAGAGGTGGAAACAACACGTTTATGTACAGTATTTAGGTAACAACAAAAACAACTTATATGCTAATGAAGCGAGCATGGTTTGAATGTTAAATGGAGTGTTTAATAGTAGTCTTTTGGTTGGAGAGTGTCCTCTCAGGAGACGCCGCCGTAATTTAATTTCTCCTGTTTACTTCTGCGATGCTCACGCACTCATTTCCCTTTTATTACTTAACATTAAGAGCCCGCAGTGACTTTCCCTTCATTTCCCCTTTATGCACACATACTGTTACATAAAATGGAAATCAGAGCGGTGGCCTGCATTCGTGATGCTTTAAATATAGTGTTACTGTTACATGTGACAGTAAGAGTGGGTGAGAAAAAATGGCAAAATGAATGGTGGTCAATGGTGAATCACTGTCCACTTCTGCAGGGTTTTTTTGTACTCAAAAGCCATTTTTATGTAAATCACCATCCAATTTGGTAATCTGACTGTTATGATAACAGCTTCTCCTTGTAGATTGCAGTGACAAATGTGACATAACTGGCAGCAGTGACTCACATGCAGAACAGCAGGAGGAACTATTTATGTCTTGAAGACAGCAGCTGGTTATTTAACTTCTGTGTACAGTTGAAGACACTGAAGTCACGTCTCTGTATTTTGGGTGGAATTTGTTAGTCATCTTGGGGAGTTTATTCTATAATTTAGAGCTGCAACGATTAGTCGATCAATTGATTAGTTGATCTGACTGATAATTCATTGTTTTGAATAATTTCTTAAAGGACAAGGCTTTTTTCTGTTGTTTTTTATCTGTTTTTCTTATTGTCCAAAAATCTCATGTTTGGAGCCAAACTGACAATTAATTGATCTACTAAGAAGTATTGCGTGTGTATCAAAGCCTGATATATCTTATTCCTCTGTGCCGTAGACCTCTGTTGTTGTCCAAAAACCATTAAAAACACGTCAATGACTCACACCGCTGCACTGGGTGACATGTTCCTTCATTATGAAGAGTTTGGTCACGTTAGTTTGTTTAAAACGGCTCCAAAGACTAATAAGAACAGCGATTACATTGTCAGATCACATTTACATCGTTCATTGGAACGAACTTCTGTACAAAGTCAAGAGGTTGTGATAAGCAACGCAACAAGCTGTAAACAGAACCCAGCCCTGCACATGCTCAGTGGCGTCTGCCGTACACAGAACTGCTCTCTGGAGAGTGAAAATGTGATTGCTGTTAATAGTTTTTGGAGCGGTTTTAAACAAGCTAACATGACTGTAATCATTATGATGGCTCATTGATGTGTTTTTAATAGCTTTTGGACAACAACGGAGGTCTACAGCACAGACGAATAAGATATATCAGGCTTTAGATACACACACTTTAGATAGATCAGTTCATTGTTGGTTTGGCTCCAAACATGAGATTTGTTGACAATAAGAAAAACAGAGAAAATCAGCAGCCTTATCCTTTAAGAAAAAATGTTCAAATTCTCAGATTCCAGCTTCTTAGTTGGGAATATCTTCTGGTTTCTTTAGTCCTCTATGACTGAATATCTAAACTGAATATCTTTGGGTTGTGGTCTGTTAGTTGAGACAAAAGAAGACATTCAAGGACGTCATCTTGGGTTTTAGGAAACAATGATCCACATTTTTCACCATTTTCTGACATTTTAAAGACCGAACAATTAATCAAGAATATAACTGACAGATGAATTGAAGAAAATAATCGTTGCTTGCAGATGTACAATTAAAGGCAAACACTTGGTGGATATTTTTTAGACTGATTCCATTATTTGCGTTACTTTGTAATAAGTCTCCTGGACATATTTCTTGGCAAAAACGCCAAAAAGTGAAATCCTTTCATATACATACATTACAGCGATAGATAAAGGAAGGACATCCGGAGCTACGCCGCACCGCACAAAGCTGTGTCTTCCTGAAACGCTACCACCTCTGAGGTCATAGATCACGACTCGTGCATTTATTTCATTTCCTGAGTAGGAGCTGATTTCTGCTGAGGGATCAGCCAGCTCCATCAGGCCATGGTATTAGCTTTTCCCGCTCGCACGCTGCCAATGCAGCACTTAGAGAGACACTCCAGTACAGAGAAGGAAAGAATCTCCTGTTGTTGATAAAAGTATTTAGCAATGCATTATACGACCCGCGCACAGACCAGAGAGCAGCTCTGTTTAACCCGGCAGGACTGCCAGCCTGGGCACTTTTTTAAGTGCTGAGTATCGACATTCTGAATGGATTAAAGCAGTCCAAATGTGAAATATTAATGTATTTCTCAAACAGTGGAGAGAGAGAGAGAGAGTCCTGGGGCCAGAGCTCTTAGGACGCTGCTTTCTTAATGTGGCAGACGTCTCATGAAGTGGTCCCATTCCTCCATGTTTTATTCAGCACTCACTGATACATACAGCCTGCTGCTATCACTCCGCACAGGGTTGTCGTCAGGTGAAAACCATGTGGTTTCTGGCTGATATTCATGCTTTTATGTCAGCGGATGGACTGCACACTGAGAACGCTCTGGAGCTGATCAAACCGTTTTTAAAACCCGTGTAGGATATTGTCAAAAACGAGGCTGAAAAGTTAGCATTTTGGATATTCATGCTTCTCAGAGCAATCATTTGAGGGAAGCTAAAATTATTTATATGGTTGAAAATGACTCAAGAGCAGGAGCTTTGTAATAGAGCTGAAGACCTTCCCGTTATTTGAAACTTTCTAAGAATATATTCATAGTTTCCTCACTAAAAACCACTCTGTTTTGATGATTGGGACCTGGTTTTCTGATTGAGTCCTGATTTTGCATTTACAGATTTTATTCTCCATTTTCTTAAAAAATGTTTCGCCCCGCAGCTCAACTGTAAGCCGACAATTTACCATAATAAAGGAATTGGGAGAAATTGTTGCAAGCTTTAAAGTTATTCCAGTTATATTACTGCAATAATATAACCTTTCAGGTCAGACTTTTGGATTTAGCTACGAAACTTGTGTGGTGGCTTTAATGAGTTTTTATAGCACGCAAACTCACAGGTGCACATAAGCTTAAAGAGTAGGTTTCCACAGAAAAAGGAAAGCTGAAAACCCTTGAGGCTAAATAAAGCACCGATGCATTTTAGTACTTTACTTCAGGATAAAAACAAAGATGTGTTCCCGATGTCGTCTTTCTACAGTGTTACTACCGTCATGACTAAGTGAGAACATTTTTAGAACAACTCTTATACACCAAAACACTTTTACAACCAACAGCCAAATCTGAGTTATTTTAAAAGGTGCTGTGTTGTATTTAAATAAAAACAGGCAAACTGGCAACAGATCAAAGGGAAACTCTACTGATTTTCCATCTCAGCTTGTGTTCTCTGTGTAAAACAGTAGTATAAAGCCTTTGTGTCTCCATAGGGAGCTGTATGAAATCTGATAAACTGCCTCAAGTGATGTCAGTTGAGTCAGCGAAGAAGAATACGAGTTTGGAAAGTTAAAAAATGCGGTGGAGTGGAGTTAGAAAGAAGTGAGGTTAGTTCCTGATCTCTGCTGGAGGCTAGCAGGCTTCATTAGCAGCTACTAGCATAACACACCCGAATATTTATAGTCTAGTGAATGATGTTCCTTTTTTTTTTGTCCCTCTTGAGTCCAACAATGTTAAAGCTGTGCAATGCTAAATCAGAAAAACCTGAGCACTCTACACCGCAATCATCAAAACACCAAATGAGGGAATATTTTTAGGAAAAATGCTGTTTAAATTGTAAACTTTAATTTACTTTCTTTCCTCTAGTGGTATCTAACCATACAGATAATTTTGTATATTTGTCTCTTAGATATCCTGCATGTCTCCTCCTTATTGCAATGGAGGTATAATGGTGCTCACAGCTCCCGACATCAGTGCTGTGATCATCCTGAAATAAAAAACTGGTCGACATTTTGAGACACTGAACAGTACTTACATACCACTACTGTTAGTAATTTGCATCAACTGACATTCTAATAAATCAATACAGTTGTAGGTTTTTATCAAACTGTGGTAAAGTTTGCAGGCAAACAAGGAGACACTATGTGCAGTATCAGACTGATAGATAATAATAAAAAAGTATATTTTTCTACTGTATGCTACCAGTGCACCCAGTACCGAAGATAAACCGAAGAAATACACAAGAGTTGACACATTTATTGATTAAAAATTTGCTGTGAAAGCATCCAAAACATGCGCTGCTAACTCAGATGAATAACTGGTGTTTTCAGATAATGTGATTCAAACTGAAGTCTAGACGTTTGCTCTTCATGCTTTGGAGTTTGTCTGTAATTAACAACCGTGTTCGTGGCTCTGATGTAAGTGACCTTTCCCTCTGTATAGATTCCTTGTTAATAAGTCTCCTCCCTGCAGACAGACAGTGTAATGATCATCAAATCCTCTCTCATGTTTATTAGCGGCTCAGTTATTTTCCATTACTCTCACCTGAAATTGTTATTTTGACCCCAGACAGCAGGCTGCTGGCCTTTAAACCCTCGACCTACTAAAAGAAAGTGCCTTTGAGCGACACACTGACCTCCCACCAGCTCTACATCTGCTGTTCTAACCCCTCATCTCTGTCCTCCAACATCCCTGTGGGAAAGAGAAAACTTGATTTCTCTTCTCCTCAAATCAGCACTGGAAGAAAAGAAAACATTGGAAGAGCTCATGTGGTTTTTACCTTTCAAGGACATGTCATGCTGCAGATGTCAACTTCAATCCAATTTATTTCTAAAGCACTATCAAAACTGCTCCAGACAAGATTTTGATGTAAAATCCATCCGTTTTATCTGCCTGAGTCACACTGAAGAACATATGCACGAACTTAGACTCCAAATTAGTTTCTGCTGTCGGTATGGACACTGGTGGGAAATGAGACAGTCCTCATGAGAGAAACGGCAGAAAAAGCCTAAAACGACTTGTGTTTATGAATATCAGACAAAGAGCTCTAGTGGTCGTGTGAATTATGATTCATGTCTGTCATGAGCAAAGTAGCGTGACGTTGTTAAAGCTCCTCAAAATCTTTTAGGAAGGAGGTTTGGGTGGATGAGACTCCCAAGAAAAATGGCAACAGTCATTTCAGCAAACGCCCCAAAACGACATATGTTTACATTCAAGTGACTCTTGTCCGTTGGGAGTAACGGAGGACGTCAGGTGATGTTATTATAGAGCGACAAAGTCCGACAAAGCCAACAAAATGTCGCCGTTCCTTTCTTGTTTTCCTGCCAACAGCCAACGGTGGCAGGAAACAAAGGTTAGTTTCTTTTACCCTAAATGACGGAAGTCGTTCCCAAACCAATGCCACATGTTTACCATTTTACCAACGAAGGTCCCCTAACTTAGCTAAGTAGTTGAATTTGTCTACCAGGTCTATAACCTTGATGGTGACTGATTGGTACACGCTCATGAATCTTTTTTGTAATGGTCATTTGTAGTGGTTTTGGAAAGCAGCTGATGTTGATCGTGGTGTCAGAAATGATCTGAAATGACGGTTTTGAAAGGCAATGACAAATGATGTAGTTTGTTGTTCAGTTTTTAGGACGTGTTGTTACATTTTCCTGCATTTCTACTTATTTCTGCATTGTGATATTCACAAATTCCTCCACTCATTATTGAGTGAAGTACAAGTACATCAAAACTGTACTCAAGTACAATGATTAAGTACTAATTTACTTGTTACTTATGACCTTTGAGAGAGAAGCAGTGGAAGTATTCAAATCTACAGTATATATCTATAAAATACTCTATTGAAACGTTCTGCTTTAAAAAATTGTACTTGCATAAAGTAAGTATTAGCAGTGAAATGCTGCGTGAAACCCATTCAGTAAAATGATTCATTTTATGGTTGATATATAAGTATATTTTCCTGCTTAAACGTGTTTACTTTTACTTTGCTAATAAAGCATTCTCCATCTTGGTAATACTATGTTAGGAACTTACTTAACGTTCCCTCTCACGTAATTGTTTGTTTAGTATAAGTTATAATTATAAAATAGCAACAAACTTTACAACATTTCCTACCTCCGAGAGACAATGAAAGTCACAAGTAATGTTCAGTATTATGCTTAATATTATATTGAATAAAAGCAAATATATTAGCGAAAAGTATTACTTAAAGTGTTAGTGCTAAAATGGTTGGCAAAAATCTTTCAAAATGTACTCATTTAAAGTTTAACTTAAGTAAAACTATCCTAATTTTCTCATTATCACTTTCATGCAGTTTTACCACTTTAATTAAGCTTGACTCAGTCTTCCACCAATGAGTGAATTAGTAAGTGTGAATTAGTAAAGTACCTTAAAATTGTACCGGTTTACAATTAAGTAAAGGTACTTTTACTCCCCAGTTCTAAGAAAAAGAGAGAGAGAGTGTGTGTGCAGTGAATAAAGTGAGAGAGAAACTCTTACAAACCTGTACACAGACTGCCAAAAACAAGCTAATATATGCATGAAGTGTCATAGCTCGTCCTCATCAGCAGCCGGCTGCTCCAGCGTATACTGACAGCTTCATCTACTGTCGCACACTCAACTGTGGCTTCTGCACTCAAGGTCACAAATTAATCAAAACATCAATATGTGCAGTCGACATAGGCAAAGCCCGCCGTAGACCTGTCACCTGTACCAACAACGTTGATTCAGAGCCTCATGAATAATGCAGAAAAACAGCCGAGGAGTCACAGCACAAGACCTGCGGCAAGCTTGCTCGACAGATATTTTTGGTGGATCTACAGCGCCTTGAGGTTGTGTGAATCAGCTGTGGCAAACTGTCTGCTTGTTGTTCTGTGTGGGTGATTTGATAAGTGTGTGCAGGTGCATTGTTCACAATAGAAGAGAGGTTCAGGGGGGGCGGTGAAGCTGTGTTAATTAAGACCCGGGGAAAAAAAATGTTGCAATGTTTTGCCGCTTGAAACAACACATTTTTGAATGTCATCTCAGAACTCCATCTTTTCTAGGACAAAAATGAAAAAAGTGAGCCAATCTGCCAGTCCTCTCATCCTTCAGCCGCATATAAAGAGACTCAAAAGTACAATTTTTGGTTTCAAACCTGCCAAATAATATACATAAGGTCAAGTTAATCATAACTTACAATTCTGATGGTGCAGGGAAAGCAATAAAATCAAACGAGGCTGAAAAGGCTTAATAAGTCTCAATATTCGTAAATGTCAATACGCCTTCATATCTCAACAGCACTGTGTTATATTGGCCTTTTTTCTCTCCTGTCTCCTCAGATGGAAACTGACACCAGTGACAGCGACGGAAGATAATAATGATGGAGGACAGAGTGATTCGTCCCTAGCCGGAGCTACAGCATTCCTCAACCGGCCCTCTGCTGCGCAGCTCTGCTCCCTGAAGGATACATCGACCTTGACATATCACAGCGTGCATGACAACCTGGCACGGACTGAACTGAAAGGTTGCTTCTCTTTGCCAAGAGTTGGAAGACAACAGGGCCAAAGCTTTGGGGACCAGGCGTCAGCAGAAATCTACTCTGTCTTGCTGCAGTAACAAATTAGCTTTTATTTGTGAAGTTAACAGTGCTAACAGCTGACTCCATAAGGGCCAATTACTGGCTGAAGGGAATATGGAGGCCAAGATGAAGGAGACAGCAGTTGTGGCTTGTTTGCTGGCTGAGCTGTCTCTGGCTGCTTTTGTTCTGGCCTCTGAGGGGGCTGCTCATTGCCCCGCATTGTGTCGATGTGAGATACGATCCTGGTTCTCACCCAGCTCTATTTACACCGAGGCTGCCACTGTGGACTGTAATGACCTGGGCCTCTCAGCGCTACCGGAGAGACTCCCTGTAGAAACACAGGTACTGCTGCTACAGACAAACAACATTGTTAATGTGGAGAAAACTTTGGATTACTTGGCCAACCTCACTGAAATCGACTTGTCTCAGAATAACATTTCCTCAGTGAGCGATGTTTGTGTGGGGTCTCTCCCCCAGCTGCTGTCACTCCACATGGAGGAGAACTGGATTCAGGAGCTTTCTGACAGCTGCCTCGCTTCCTTGCCCAACCTCCAGGAGTTCTACATCAACCACAACCTGATTTTCTCCATCAACCCCGGGGCCTTCCAGGGTCTGAGCAGGCTGCTGAGGCTCCATCTCAATTCCAATCGACTGACAAGTATCAACAGCCAGTGGTTCCAGCCTCTCCCCAACCTGGAGATATTGATGCTGGGAGAAAACCCCATATTGGAGCTGTCAGACATGAGCTTTCAACCTCTGACTAACCTCCGCAGCCTTGTGCTCGCTAGGATGAATCTTACCGAAATCCCTGATAATGCTCTGGTTGGTCTTGAGAACTTGGAGAGCATCTCTTTTTTTGACAACCTGCTCAATCGAGTACCCAGACTGGCACTGACGAGAGTCCAGAACCTGAAGTTTCTGGATTTGAATAAGAACCCCATTGAGAGGATCCAGAGAGGTGACTTCATGGACATGATGCATCTCAAGGAGCTCGGCATCAACAGCATGCCTGAGCTCGTGTCGGTTGACAGTTTTGCCTTAAACAATCTGCCCGAGCTGACAAAAATCGAGGCCACCAACAATCCCAGGCTGTCCTACATCCACCCCAGGGCCTTCCACAAGCTCCCCAGGCTGGAGACGCTGATGCTGAACAGCAACGCTCTGAGTGCGCTTCACCGTAGCACCGTGGATTCCCTGCCCAACTTGCGTGAAGTCAGCCTGCACAGCAACCCCATCCGTTGCGACTGTGTCATCCGCTGGGTCAACATGAACAGGACGGCTGTTCGCTTCATGGAACCAGACTCCCTTTTCTGCATGGAGCCTCCGGAGTACCAAGGCCAGCACGTCCGACAGGTGCACTTCAGGGAGATGACAGAGATCTGCCTTCCACTGATCTCACCCGGGAGCCTCCCGGAGCGCGTCGAGGTCGGGAAAGGGAGCTCGGTGTCGCTGCACTGCCGGGCGTTTGGAGAACCAGAACCTGAGATCTACTGGGTGACGCCTTCAGGCGACAAGGTCCTACCTGGCAGCGTGTCCGACAAGTACTACATGCACCCAGAAGGAACCTTCGACATCTATGACGCCACCGAGCAGGAGGCCGGCTCATACACCTGCATCGCCCACAATCTTGTCGGGGCAGATCTCAAGTCTGTCATGGTTGCGGTGGATGGATACATCGCCCAGTTCACAAATCAACCTTTACATGTATATATCACATCTGTCCAGTCTCATTCTGTTGTGGTTTCCTGGGAAAGCACAGGTGGTTTGGTGTCGCAACTAAATTGGTCCATTTTATCCGACGGCAGCCTCCTCTCGATGCCATTCACAGCCAGGCTTCCTGCTGATGTCAAAGAGTACTGCATCAAACAGCTGAAGGTGTCCACTCGTTACCAGGTTTGTGTTGAGGTCACTGCAGCTCAGTCTGGATACAGCAGGGACTGTGTCAATGTGACCACAAAGAAGGCAGCGGTCCCGAAGGAGAAAAATGAGAACTGGGACAGTGTGGTGATGGCTTCTTGTGCTGTGTTTTTTGTTGTGGTTGCTGTGACTTGCTCTGTCATCTATACGTCTCTGTACAGCCAGGTGTTTTACACAAAACTGATAGCGGACCCGGCGGATACACTGTTGATTCCCAGCACTCATTCCTCCTCTTCTTCTTTCCTGGAATTTGGTGTGTCTGGGGTAAAGGTGAGGGCAACTGTAATAAACTTACCAGACGAATCCATATAAGAAATGCCCTTGTCTGTAAAGGCACTTTGGGATTAATAGAAGATGAAGAGTGATGGACACTGGACAATGTAATTTATGTGCCCTCTTTTCATGACCGTCAGTGGGACATTTTGCACAGGGACTCGGCAGAGAGAAAATTCATACACATTTGCATAACCAGCTATATAAATTCAGACTATTTTGTATTTCAAACTTGTGTCATTATAACAAGCTTAATCAGGCAGATATCTTGAGTATAATCTACATGGCTACTGGTCATTCATGCAGTGCAAACAGAGTAAAGCACAGCACAGGAACTATATCTTATTGAGACGGCTTTTGATGTCTGCAAAAAGCATTTTCTTTGCTGTGTTACATTAATGGTGCCAAGCAAAGATAGTTTATAATGACAAGAAAAAAAAAAAATCTTGTTAGTCTAGTGTTCAAGAAAACTGACTAATATGTAAACAATTTTATGAACAAATACATTTTTCATTAAACCTGTGTGGTGTCTTATATCTACAATCTTTTCTCGTTACATTTGGACACTTTTCACATCAAAATATGTCATTTAAAATATGTCTGCTGCCACAAAAAAAACCCCACCAAAAACAAAAACCAATAGCACCCAGTTGTTTGTGAAATGCAAAATACTAATTTGTATGGATGAGGTTCATAAATCTTGTTGTGCTGCTGTCCGTATCATACAGCAGCAGAAGTGTGAGATCTGCTGTAGACAAACACAATTACAGCGGCCGCCCTTCAAGGCAGGTGCTGTAACACTGTTAGGGAAATGCAAAGCAATCTCAAACAACACAGGAAGTGTGTGAGATAGTTTGTTTTTGTGTGTGTGTGTGTGTGTGTGTGTGTGCATGTACCTTAATGGGTGTGTGTAAGTGTGGAGACATTGGCAAACCCATTGACTTTGAATTGCATTATATTCTCTTTCATTAAAAATCCAATATGGATTCCCAACACAAACCTCAGCAAGGTGATGAATCGGCGTCACACGCAAACTGATGGGAGGCATTTATCAGCGGGACTCAGTCATAGATCAACCGAGTTTCAGCACCTTGGACAGGGCTTTTAGAGCACGGCCATTTGTCACCGCCACAGGAGCTAAAATATGACCCATTAGAGGTAGGTAGTGAATAGGTCAGCAAGAACCCGGCGCCCAAGCCATCCCCTTCCCCGTGTGACCCTGGAGAGACACCGCCGCCGTCACAGGAACAGCTCAGCAACTATTGGACTCATTTGTTAAGCGCCTCGCATCGAGCTGTGAGCGGAGAAGGAGACAAATGGACCGAAAAACCAGGACAAAGTAGTTTCAGTCCTAAACAGGACAGAGGACGACAGCCTGATGCCTCACAGTGCTGATGTTACTGATGTGCTTTGCTCTCCCGTACAAGATAACCAGGCCTGTGTTCATTAGAGAGTCTGCTGCTTCAGTGCTGTACGGTGAAGGGTATTGTGGGTATTTAGGAGAACAGCAGCATGAGAAAGGAAGGATTTTAAAGAGGAGATGACAGGTTGTTTCAGAGGCTTTTCATTTTCGTTTGCTCCCTCACCTGTGCTGCCGAGTTCAACTCCGGTTCATCCCCTCGGAGGGGAGCAAATGATATGTCAACGTGTAATCCTCGCAGCAAAACCAAATAAAAATAGTGAGTATCTCATTTGTTTTAAAACTGTCAAAAAAATAAATTCCAACACACAAACAAACGCACAAAAAAAAAAGGTTCTTCCAAGTGAGTAATTGGTCTCTACTGAGGGAGCACATGCAATATGTTGTGGCAGATCTAAGGGGAAATCTGTCAAACAGGAATAGTTTTCCACTCAGCATCCACATCAACTGACAGGTTAAATTAAATCCACAATTCCCAGCGATCCTGAAACCAGGACCCAGATCTGCCTCGTCAGGACTCCACACAAACCAGCAAAATTAACAGTAGATAACCTCACAAGCAAGTTCAACAACTCCACCTGCCCACACTGAAGTGTTGAACAGAAACAATCACAACAACACAATTTAGCTTCTCCTAGAGGAGAGGAAAGGTTATAAGGGTTGTAAATCAAAACAGAGGAAGCAGTTCAATCTGGCAATTCAAACTTCTTGAGATGTCTTGTGGAAAATTTGACATTTTGGTCTGAGGGTGATGATGCTAGAAGAGATCAGGTGATCACAGACATGAATATCCAAAATCATTTTTTAAGGGGAAATCAGCATCTTGGACAAATATTTTACATGCTGTAAAAGTGTCACGCTATTTCAAAGCTCATGTTTAAGAGCAATCTGCACAGTAGATTACAATATCATTTCATGTGTAAAAGAGGAATTTAAAAGTCAGGAAGTCAACAAAAACATCAGGAATCATCCTCTAGTAGTTGGACAGACAGAATAACAGACCGATGAACATCACCGCTGTCTGACCTTACCTTTACTGGTTGTAATGAAGAAAACAATGCTAACATGCTGATGTTTAGCAGGAATAATGTTTACTGTATTCAACATCTTAGTTTAGCATGTTAGCATGCTAACATTTGCTAGTTAGCACTAAACACAAAGTGCAGCTGAGGCTGATGGGAATATTAGCATTATTTAGCAAGCGGCAACCTCCGGGGCTGTAAAATGAAGCCAATGCGGAAGTGCCAAAAACTGCAGTTCCTTGAATGGCCACTTGAGGCTCCAAAAGCGAGTCAATCCCCATAGACCCCCATGTTAAAATGCACAACTTAACAGCAGAAATAAACATGTTTACAGCCTGGTACAAAAAATGGTTTTGGGCTCTAAAGCTAATTTCCTCTTTCATGACAACTGTACAGGGTTGAATTTTTTTATAACTCGTCCGTTTAAATTTTATTAAGCCGTAAAGTTCTGCATAATGAAGGACATGGCTGCTTTGAGTGACAGGTCCGCCAGCCGCTAGGTGGCTTGTTTCAGCCATTGGGCCCGCCTCTTTGCCCATTTTTGATTGGCTGGGAGTTAGGCAGCGTCATGCACTGCCAAGATGGCGACGGCTGGAGCGGCTCACTTTGAGCTTCAAAACCGCTCTTCAGAAACCAACGGGTGACGTCACGGTAACTACGTCCATATTTTTATACAGTCTATGGTATTTAGTCATGAACCTAAGTTAAGTTTTGACCTGATGAACAACTAGTTTTCAAAACAATGGCGCTCCAGGTATTTGTCAGGATGTCTCAGAAATCTTACAGGTCTGAGCATAAAGTAGACGTTTCAGCATAGACGCCTTCTTCAGTGTGGACAAACCATATTACACCTCAATGTGACCAGTGCCGGTGGTACTGATGGTACCGATTAATGCTGACTCATGTTAACTAGAGACACTCAAAACAAAGACCAAACAACTATATGTATGTCTGAACTGCAACCATCAAGCTGCAGGCCTTCATACGCAGTTCAAAATATCAGATGGCTTGATTAAAAATAAATAAATCAAGAATCAATTCCTTATTCATGCCGTTCAGGAACAGTCGGGGGATCACCAATGTTATTACAAATCATCCTCTGGGGACCATGAATGTCTGTGCCAAATTAAATGCAAATCTATCCGATACAGTCTGGACTAAAGTGATGGACCATCTGGCAAACATCCCCAGAGCTCACCACGTTGCTACAAACAAATACTAGCAAACATGAAGTATTTCAATCTCATTTCACATTATGTAAAACTTCAAATTCCAAAAACTACCAAAGACTGTAAATGATCTAAATTATGCGTCCTGGTGGTTCAGTTGAATCCAAAGGTTCATCTGTATGGAACCACAAGGTTTCCCATTAGTATTTCCCAACTCTCGTAGTTGTGACCAATCCAATAAATGCCAAAATTAAGAAGTCAGAAATTTAGTCGACTTTTCCACGTTTCTGCTAAGGAATCCGTGATATCTCCACCGCACGCACACGCCTCCATTCATCAGAGCGACACGCAGTAAATGAGTCGCCGCTCAGCACAGTAAATGAAGTTAATATAGATTGTAGGTGTTGAAGCCCTGCGTCCTTCAGTGGCAGCCAATCAGAGGTGGGCGTCGCTCAGCTGCAGACATGATTAACTCACTGATGATTTTTTTCTCACAGAGACACGCCTCCTCGTTAATACTGAGCATGACAAGCAATGATCTGCTCTGAGAGTGAAGGATGATGTCTGTGGCAGGATTGGGGGGGAATATATACATTATGATTAGCAATCACTTTTACAAAAGGCGGAAAAAAAGAGGAAAATATTGTATTTGTACTCCAGTACATTTGCCTTATGGCTGCAGTTACTGATTACTTGAGCTACAATGGCCATATTAACCTTTTATGGGGCCCAGGGGCAAAAATTACTCTAGAGTTTAAATAATTAGTTGGTTAAATGATTAGTCAATTCACATAAAATTAATTAGCAATTAACAATTTTGATAATTAATTAATCTTTTATGTAATTTTTTAATCAAAAAAATGCTGGTAGCAGCTTTTCAAATGTGAATAATCGCCAGTTTTCCATGATAGTAAACTAAACATCTTTGTGTTTTTGATCAACAAGTCCTCCAAATTAAACGACTAAATATGTTATTTGACCATGTGACTCCAGAACGACACGTGTTTTCTAATTTAGCACCTCTATCGGCAGTAATTTTCATTTATCTGTGCTTTCCAAAACCATCACACATCACTGTTAAACAATAAAGACGTCTTATGATGTGACAACGCTGTGGTTCAGGTCTGGTTAGGTTCAGGGAAAGATCATTGTTTGGGTTAAAATGATCATTTTGTTAAGGTTAGAGAAACATGTGCTGTGGGTTAAAGTTACTACTTCCTTAAAGTTAGGTCGCCTTCGTTGTCATGGCTACAATAATAACCACAGGGTGAAGGTTAGGGGTTCATCGTAGTTACGGTTTTTAAACAACTTTCCCAACTCGCAGTTGGAAACAGGAAACGAACAGCCGTCTCCTGTTGGGTTATATGATGCACCAACTCCACCACCTCTTATATACGTCATCTGAACTGCTTCACTGCTCCGGGTCATAATTACTACGTCCACTAGATGTCACTCTGTCACTCAAACGGAACTATATGTAGCTTTTGGACAACCAACGTTACGACCTATTGCTGTCATGTCCTCTGTGATTCTTCTGCAGGGAATTTCGGAGCTTTAGAAACCTGCCAGAAGTTTACATTGTGCACTTAAAACCGTACACATGATGAGTGTTTTCAGGCTGATTTCTGCTATTTCCTACTCAGTATATTTAAATTTTTAGGGTTGTTGCGGGGGAATTCAGATCATGATCTCTGTTTTCTAAAATCCTGGCTGGTTACTCTGCCAGAAAAAAAAAATACTACTATCCTTATTTTTCCTCTTTTTCCTTCCTTTTCCTTTTTCTATCCTTTACATCTTCACCCTTTTCTCTTTCCTTTCTTTTCTGTTTTTGTCCTTTACTTTTTCCCCTCCTTTGTTCCTTCTTATTTATTTCCTGTTATGCTCTTCCCTATTTCCCTCCTTCCTCCTTTCTTCCCCATCCTTTATTTCATCTTCTGAAACCTTATTCATCGTCCCTCTTTCCTTTCTCTAAACCTTATTCATTTCTTTCTCTTCTTCTTACCTTGTTCTCTTAATTTTCTTCCTCCATTATTCCTTTCTTTACCTCTTTACTTCTGTTTTGAACACGTTTTACACCTTATACTTGTTTACTACCAGACTTTTACTTGTAACTGAGTATTTTTTCAATGTGGTTTCAATAAAAGTTTTGAGTTACTTTAACATCGTTTTTGTCGATATTCCTCAGAGAAATAAACTGCACATGCAAGCAGGCAGCACGCAGCTACCATATGATACATTTTGCAGCTGAATGATGATATCTGTGGGCCAGATTGGGAGGATTATACGGACATTTTTTTGCTGCACATACTATAATAAGTCATTCCTTTCACTGTACGGTCTGACATGGCCGTGATTGGTTGAGTGAACATGTGCAATAAGAACTTCCTAATTCAAAGTGACAATTTCCATGCAGATTGTTAAAACCTCCCGGCAAAATACACTGCAGGGAAAGGATTCACTCACACGCTCCAATATTATTTTCAACTTATCAGTCGTTGCCTTTAAGGTTGTGAATTAATGAAGTGACTCAATAGGGTCTTTGTAGCAGCAGGATTCAGGCCTGGAGGTACTGTATCGAGTTTTACTGCTTCACCAGCACCGTGTGAAGAGTTACAACATTTTTGGCTACTCGAAGGCGAAAATTTAGAAATCCTCGTCTACTGCAGGATGCTTCATCTCAAATGATGCTGCGGTACGTTTGAGGAGAGGATCAGAAACTCATCACCGACTGAAGAACAAGCAAAAGTAGTGCAAAAACTACAGAGACACATCAGAAATACGATAAAACCCAAAACAACCGCGGCTTAATGAGCTCTAACTGCTAGTTTAGTCCCAGCAGAATCATATCTGTAGTTGTTATATATGATCACATTACCAGTGTTTACCCAACACTCTTCCTCCGTTTCATTTTCTGCTAATAATCCATGAAAACAGTCTAATGATCCCCGGCTGAAGTGATCTAATACTTCTCATTACGACGCTTCCACTTTTAAAATGTCCCATTTCCCTTCTAGATGTTAGCGGGTAAAATTCATCCGCTAGACAGTCAAACTATTTTTCTCATGAATTATTACCCCATTACAAACATTTGGTATTTAGGCCAGGCCCGCAGCTTGTTGCTCAGGGTAAGTAAAACTAGAAAAAGCCTCACATTTATCTTGCTTTCCTCATGCAGAACCTCCTGGGCTTTAAGTAATTATTCTCCCACTCGCCGGCCCATTAGGCTAAAACAACATCGCTGACTTTGGGTGATCTTGGGGCGCGAAGCTTTTTGAGCTTTTATTATTGTTTCATGATGGAGAGTCGCAGATGGCGAGCGCGCACTTAACCTCTGCTGACAAACTGAAGCAGATACCAGTCACTTACAAGACAAGGTTATTTCCAGTAGAGAAGCAGGAACCATTCGGGCTGATTAATGACTTCTTCCAACTTATTTTCTTGTTCTCCTCGGCTCGGTAGCAGCTGTTACTTTTTTAATCTTTTCCAGGAAACACTGACTCAGTACATTCTGTTTCACATCGGTCCAGACACACACACACACACACACACACACTCATACTGGAGGCTGCCAGATACTGCAAGTCCTCCACTTCTTGTCACTGAGCAGCTTCAACACACTCTTTGAGGGTTTGTTGTTTTGCTCAAAGGCACGCTGGCGGGAGTTCAGACAGATTTCCCATTTCTTTTCTCAACCTTCATTTTCAAGATAATTCAGCTAATGGTAGTTGTTATGGCTGGGTGTCATTTCTCATGGTGTTCATCAGCATCGGATAGAGCTGGGTAAAAAAAAAAAAAGGATTTTTCGACTTTTATTTGAACGATTAATTCTTAAAATCCCGAGATCGATCTTTTCGCCTTTACTCAGTAAACATGTTGTACTTGTTGTAAGTGGTTTAGTTAGAGCACGATGTGTACAATGTCGACTTTTTGGAGATTGAGTTATTACAACGTGCGCATAAATATTATTTTAAGCTCAAACGTAATGTAGATGACAGCTGGCTAAAGCCGTCTTGAGTAACAACTGTCCCGTAAACCGTGACGTGAACAGTTTTGGTCAATGGATCCTCCACAGTTTATGGGACTGTTGTGACTCGGGGTGGCTAGCTGACTCGTAGCGGATCTAGAGATCGCATCTACCATAGATGGAAAAAATATTCTAGCACGCTGATCTGAGATCTGTTTGTGTTTGTTAACAAGACATTATCTCTGCAACACATCCTCATAATTAAATGACAGTATAGATCTAAAATTCAGCCGTCTAAAAACAAGTTACGTTTACGCCATCTAGCAGCTGTAGTAATGCACTCCAGAACAACCTATAGGACCGCAATATGCTGCTTTCCAAAACCGTTACAAATCACTGTTAGAGAATTATCTTGTTTCATGGTGTGACAACGCTGTGGTTAAGGTCTGGTTAGGTTAAGGCACAAAAAACACTTGGTCAGGGTTAGAGAAAGATCATGGTTTGGGTTAAAATGATCACTTGACACGTGGTTTATACTCTATGTGAAGCACAACGATATCCTGACTCGCGGTTGGAAACAGGAAGCAGCAAAGTCCGCTTCTTGCTATCTAACTACCTATCCATCCACCCAACCTGCCTCCTCCTAATAAGACAAAATCATTTTATCAAGTCACCTTATATTGACGTCATCTGAACTGCGTCACTTCCCAGGGTCATGATTACTACAGCTGCTAGATGGAGTAAACATAACCACTGTGTAGGTCGTGTTTCTTGTAAGGACGGGCTGTATCTACGACATGTGAAGCCGTGGAAGTCAACTGAATATTGTGTGGATTCTACTGTAGCTAGCAGCTGTCTGCAGACTGATGTCAACACAAACAACGAGCAGACTTTCAGTTTCTGCTGTTTGTGTGTCTCAATGGTTTTGCACATTTAGGCCTAAAAAATATAACATGTCATGTTTTAGTCTTTTTGCATATCTAAGCAGGAAATGTTTTTATAGTTAAGCCAACAACACTTTTAAATGTATGTTCCCAGGATAAGTTGAGAAGTGCTTTATTGGCATTTATCTGAATCAAGAATAGAGTTGAATCAAAATTAATTGATTCCTGACTTTGTGAATTGAATGTAATTGAGGTTCAGTGAAGATAAGACACATAAACGTGTCTGTGGTTTCATACATAAAAACACAACTAACTGTAAGATGTTGGGATAGTGATGCATAACAGACAATACAAATATGTTCTCTCGTTATTCCCAAATATGTACAAGTATAAAAGAAACCTTGAAGCGACACCAAAGCAAGTTTGACTAAAGACACATACTCTTATTTTGGTGAAATACTCATTGCTGCCCTTTGACAAGCCACTGAAGCTCAGATTTATCTCATGTTGGATTTATTGTTAAATAATATGTTTTTATTTTTAGAAGAGACACAGATTTAAAGATCAGGACTCACTGAGGAGTTTACAGGCATCATTCTCTACCACTTATATTTTTCAACTTCCAACATACAGAGCCATTAAATTTCACCACCTGGTTGGTAGACTTCTGGGGAATCAAAGCTCTGCTGGAAGCAAACAGAAGCTGGTCTCCAACTTTTTAAGTAATTCAAAAGCACAACAACAAATCAGAGAGTTGCAGGCAGGATTAAAACACCAGAGCCAGAAACAAAGCAATGGAAAAATTGCCAGAAAAATGGCAGCAAGTGTGTGAAGTCTACAGAAATAATAAAGAACTTGTAATCAAAATATTTCTTTAATCGGCATTAAAAAAATGAAATGAGCTTTGTGGTGGACTGAAAACCATGTTGGTTATTGAATGGTTAGAGCAAAACAAACAATCCTTCTCCCCAAAGAGAAAAACAGCCACCATGAACATGATGTCAGACTGAAGAGTGAAGTGAAATTATCAGTCCAAGCAAACACTGACACAACTTTTTAAGTTAAGAGATCCAGAAATGTGCTTTTGTGGAGTCTGGCAGCGGTCTAACCTCTCAGGGGGGAACAACATCTTCGCTTTTGAAAAACATTCCCCAATAATAAAAAAAAAGCCCTCAGAAATCTCTCGTGACCCTGTCTGCACTCAAGACGACCACCTGTGGGGTTCTGACCACAAATTTAAGAAGCTAAGCTAAAAAAAAAAAAAAAAAACTCCCCACAGCGAACTGCTGGGATCAACGGGAGTCTCAGTGGATGGTTTCAAGACTAAGAAACCAAAGTGAAAACAGAGTATGTGAGCTCGTCTGGCTTTGCATCATTAATAGAGTTAGAGCAAATCCTGGTGTGAGGAGGAATAGTTCACAACTCCTGCTAACGAGCTGCTTTCAGGCTTGTAGTTTATTACCTGTGGATTTGCCACGGCTCCCTAACCTCTCTGTGTCTCTTTCATCTCTCGGGTTCCTCATGGCTGCCATCAATGGCGGCTGCGGCGGGGGTGGGGGGAGGAGGGGTGTGGTCTTGCTCCAGGAGAGCGGGTCGTGAATTCCCTCACCCCCCCCCATCCCCTCCTCCCCCCACCCTCCTCCACCAAAGGCTGTTCTATGATTACACATTCTGTAATGAATAATTTACCTTTTCCTAATCACCCAGTAAGCTGCTTCATTTAAACGCTGGCTTCCTCCTAGTGCAGTGATTAGAGCTGGGAGCCAAGGTGAGGGAGGAAGATTAGAGGAAAATTAAGACCGGGCTGTTGTGAGCGGCGCCGTCCTGCCGTACGGCGCTGCTCCGTTAGCTCTGCTCATTACCGCTTGGCCAAATGTCATCGCCGTGCACAGCAGACATCTGCCGAACATTGGAGCCATTATCTGGACAAATAAGCTAAATTTAAAGCTTCAACTGCAACTCATCTTTTAGATCTTTAAAAAAAATAATAAAGTAAAATAAAAAAAATCTCATGGGTCTAAGTGAGCCAAAGTAATGGTCAGAGTTGTTCAGAGAGCTCTTTGGGGGATATTAGCTTCTTTTATGGATGTATTTTGGTCTCAAGTAGAGCTTTTAAGAATGCATTCAGCTGTGGATGTTTAAGTGGTGCAGGACTGTGTAAACATGCATCTGGACATAAAAGCTTTTTAAAAGCACTGATCTGACTCAGACAATTTTCAGCAGGTCGGCAGGCTGCACTTTTTTCGCCACACCGCTCCGTCTCCACCGCAGCCTCCGCACTGATGGCAATCTGATGACATTCAGACTCGGAGGAGAGTGCTTCAGTCTGAATTATTGCTCAGTGATGCTGCTGCTCAGTAGAAGGTTTATACTGGGAAGACTGGGGTTAGAAATGAGGAGCTGACAGGTGGAAATGGCTGCAGCTGAGAGAGTGAAAAAGTGTTCTTCAGACCAGCAGCCATATTCACAAAACTAAAGCTAAACTTAGCTCCAAAAATGAGTAATTCACAAAACATTTTAGCGCTAATTGTAGCTCCTGCGATTCAGAGAGGTAAGAGGAAGTCCAAAAGTCACTAACATCTGCTCACAATTAGTCATCTCCTGCAGGTAATGAGCCTGATTGTGTTTGCATTTTGTAAAAATACAGCCATAATAAACTTTTAGACGCATACTTTGATGGCAGGCGAGTTAATAAAGATCCAATCAGCTCAACAACAAATCAACACAATCCAATAACCTGAGAGGTGATGGTTTACACGACTTTGCACTACTAACAAAATGCAGTTTGCATGGGTGATGAACTTCAGGCTTCTATCAGAATTATTCATCAAACTAAATATGCTCGTTAAACCTCAGTGTGTTCGACATTTATTTGAAAGTACATTAAATAATCACCGACCAGGATAAATATGTGAGTAAAGTAGATTTCATGGTCATCGCTGGATCAACCAGAAAAATTGGCACCATATGTAGAAGGCAAGTTTATTGCATGTCACCTGGTGTGAGACACCAATAATAAAAACTTGGTCACAATCTGTGTCGTAGCGCTATAATGTAAATGGAAGAAAAAGCATTTGAAAGCAGAGACATCTCCTTAATCTTTATTTAAAAACTGCACTTATGAAATGTCACGCCGGCCAGTTTATTCTGTGTCATTTCATGTCGTATTCTGATCGGTTGGTTTGTAGTTTTGGGTCGTAGCAACAGTCACATTGTGAGAATTTGGTCCTAAATATCTGACACTGTCAGAATTTTGCCTCAGGCTGTCTTTGTTCACCGAAGCTCCAAACTGGTCATCGGTGGACGAGTATCACAGTCAGATCTCGGACACCGTTTTGGGTTGACAACCAAAGATTTTACCATGTTTTCCTCATGATTGGCAGCTTTTATCTCACACAGCCCAAAATCACACTGAGTAAAGAGGCCTTGAGTGAACCTTGAGTTTTATTAAATCATCTAAGAAGTGAAACTTTGCTTCTAAATTATGAGGAACAGCTGAAGCCCATCCTCCAGCAACCTCAAACTCTGCTGAGTCTAAACTCAGGTGTTAAATTAATTGAAATATCAATACAAAATATGATTGCATCACACAACACAGAGCTAAAAAAAAGTATTCTCTGGTCATTGTGCAGAAGCCCAGCTTGAAGATGGAAGGATATATTTACTGTAAACAGTATTTACGACAACAACAACGACGTTCACGGTGGATTTATATTAATCTGTTTGTAGGAGATGTTTCTTAACTCCCCTTCACCACGATGCTGCAAATCTGTAATAACCCAGCTCTTCAGCTTGAAAAAACATTAAAAACAAATCCCCAAATCGATCAATCAATAACTGGGAGCTTAAGCCTTGAGATGAGCATCCTTAAGATGACTTAACCGTCACAGTCTGAGAGATCAAACGTCCATTATCCATTCGTATCTCATGAAATCCCCAATCTATTAGGTAAGAGAATGACTAAATATAGACAAAAGTCAATGCAACCACCCTTTGACTGCATGCAGCAGCGGTAGAAAGTCCGACATTCAAATGGAACATGTACGGTGGCTGAAAATAGATTATTTGTAGAAGGTGAAACGGCACAAAGCGGCGTCTCTGAGCTTGAATCGTCCAGCAGCGTCAGCAGGGGGAAGCTGATAGGGGAGGAACCTCTACAGAGAAAAAGCAGGTGGGGAAACAAATGTCTCTGATATTCGTATCACACTGGAGGCTAAAACCATCCTTTACTGATAAAAAAACTGTCCAGGAAACAACACTGAAAGCCCAGAAAACTACCTGTCCGTGTACAAACCAGAAGCCTCTACCGCCTCGCCGCTTCACTGCAAACAGGAGCAGGAACCTGGATGGTACACCTGGGGACGCAGGGCTGGATTTATTGACACGCCTGAGGCTGTTTTGAGCACTGAAAGAGAGTTGGATGAACTTACAAACTTGCTGAGGGTTTTAAAAGCGTACTTTGAGTCCTGCATGTGTTCAGAGATTTACAGGTTAAGCCAGAAAATGCAGATCAACATGAACTTTAATGTCCATTACAGACCAGAAAACAACCTGTTGGATGGATGTTTGTATGACAGGGCGTTTCTTTTAAATATGACCTAAAAGATGACGTTGAATCTGTAAATACATAAATTAGAGGTTTGGTGTCCATTCCAGAGCTAAAAGAGAGTGAATATTTGACTTACATTCACCAGGTGGACAGAAACACGACTCCAAATGAATGATAATGTTGCTCCGTAACTGCTGGATGTGGAAATAAGCAACTGATTGTTAGCAAGTTCAACATATCAACTTAAAAGGTGATGATATGTCTGTGTTGTTAGGCAGAACAGTAGGTGGCATGTTAGCATGCTACTTGTTAAATATTAGATGTTAACATGCTGACATTAGTGGTATAAAATTCAGCACAGTGTCTCAACATGCTAAAGTTAATTAGTACACAATATCTTGCACGTTAGCTCGTTAGCCCGCTAATGTCTTAGCATACCTCAACATTTCAACATGAACAGTTAGCATGTTGACACCGCTACTCGAGCATGTTGCAGGCTGTGAATGTGTACAGTTAGCACAATGTGCTCATATTTAACATGTTGTATTAAGGTTTAATGGTCACCATGGTAACACAGTAAAGGTTAGAAGGCTAGTGTTTGTTTCTTCAATGGAAAATTAATTTTTATCAATATTAATGTTTTAAACTCAGGTGCTAAATTAACTGAAATATCAATACAAAATATGATTACATCACACAACACAGAGCTAAAAAAGTATTCTCTGGTCATTGTGCAGAAGCCCAGCTTGACAATGGAAGGATATATTTACCGTAAACATCTTGCATGTTAGCCCGCTAAAGTCTTAGCATACCTTAGCATTTCAACATGAACAGTTAGCATGTTGATACTGTGAATGTGTACAGTTAGCATAATGTGCTCATATTTAACATGTTGTATTAAGGTTTAATGGTCACCATGGTAACACAGTAAAGTTTAGAATGCTAGTTTTTGTTTCTTCAATGGAAAATTCATTTTATGGTTTTAATTATTTTAACCTACAATAGGCATGAGTCTGCTTTTAAAGATAATTCAGGGGAAATTCTCTCTTGGCCTCATGTTGTCAGTTTTTGCCATCATGACTATTTAAATTTCCATTATTATTTCATTGAAGTGCTTTATGGAAATACTTCTGTCATTGGCTAATTGAAAATCTCTGCACTTCGGGCACCCAGCTTGACTTCATAACCAGCACAACCAATGAGTAACTAAAATCACCTCATGTACATCCAAACTATCCCTGATGTCCCTGCGTGTGGCTAAAACCTGAACGTCTGTCCACCGCTCCAGACATGACGCCGCCACGGTCACTGTGTCCACGCCGTTCGATTTGTCACCTTACGTAACTGCCGAGTTGGTGTGATCAATGGGAGAGTCTGGACTGTGGTGAATGCTGCCTGCTGGTTAAGTGCTCCAGGGATCAATGACATAATGACTTGCCTGAGTTCATCCACTCCAAGGTGTACTTTTGGAGGCCGAACAGTCATTTCCTCCCCCTCCTATTGAGTGGTGTGTACTGTAAACGGGGACAGCTCTCACTCTGGACAGATAGTCTCTCCCAACCAGGCGATGCAAACAGAAAATAGATCCATCAATCTCCCCGTTAATGCTGAAAACCTGATGAGAAAACATTCTGCGGACATCGAGCTGGAATGTAACAGTTGCCATCCTGGGGAGAAAATGCCCTGAATTCATCACTGAACGAATCTACTCACAGAGAAACCCTCCAGCACGCTGAGTCGGGCCGCTATTGTCAATAAATGTTTAAAGCTACGCTGTGAGGTTTTTAGAAAAAAAGCTAATTTAAACCTATTCAAAGTCCAGAAGAGGGTGATTTATCTTTGCACTGAGCTAGTGAAGGGAAACAGCATCCAGAGAGTATATGAAGCTATAAACTGTGCTGTTTGGCAGCAATTCTTCCACTGTCTCATCAACACAGTCAGGAACAAAAAAAACAAAAAAAAACAAACAAAAAACTCCCATCTTGCCTAAATAACCTTGTTAAAATGGTTGTTTTGTTTTGTAATGAGACGAAAGATTAATTTTAGGGATTCAAAAAATGACTCAGCAGCTTCTCTGCACCTCTGAGAAACATTTTGAGTTGATTTCTGAGGAGTAGAAACTCACCTTGGCTGTTTATTACTGTTTTTTTTGACCAACTGAATGAGTGGAGCTTTGCTTTATGGTTCATTTCGAGAGCCCTGATTGATAATAAACAGCAGTAATATCAATGTCCTGTCAGCTGGAGTGTGATGTTAATGGCATATTTGTATGAATCATTGGCTATTAGTTGGTCTTTCACTTTTGTTTTAAACCTTTATGGATCCAGAGAAAGTCAACTTGAACCTCTTCAGTACTTCATATAAACGGCAGAAGACTGAAGATGCTGCGAGAACAATGAAGCAGAACTAACACGTTGTTGTTTTTGTCTGTCATCGGATTTGCTGACAATAAGTGTAGAATAATGCCAGTAGGGCTGCAATTAAGGATTATTTTAATTATTGATTAAACCTTTCTATTATTTTCTCACTTGATTAGTTGTTTGGTCTATAAAATGTCTGAAAATGGTGAAAAATGTTGATCAATGCCCAAGCTGAAGTCGTTAAATGTCATATATAAATGTGATATTAACATTTAAGAAGCCGGAATCAGAGAATTAGGACGTCTCTTTCTTTAAAAAATGACTCAAATTATCGATTAATCAGTTATCAAAATAGTTAGCGATAAAGTTAATAGTTGGCAACTGGTTTAAATTACTAGTGGTGACATTTTACAGCGATAACAAAGAATTCTGCATTATTTTAATTACATTTTAAAGTAAATGTTTATGTGACTGGATTCCTGTCATTTGATGGAATGATGCAGCCATAAGAAAACACGTCATACACCTTTAACAGTGTTACAAAAAAAGTGATACTACCAGACAAACTTTAGAAAAAGGGAGAATCAGGATGTTTAGAAGTTTAAGAGTCGACCATGTGAAAGTGCAACTTTTCTCCTGGAGGATATTTTATCGCCTCTTGGAGTCAAACTCTCGCTGGCCGCTGTCAGATTTCAGTCAGACGGCTTCACGCTGGATGAGCTTCACCAAACTCAGCAGGATGAAATCAAACATGTTTAAAACATGCTGGCCGGAGTGTCTCAAACAGCAGGAGAGCTAAAAAATATATATATATGTACAGTTTATCATGTGAGAACATACCTGTGAATTCAAACCACCTAACTGAACTTCTTTAAATGGACATAAATATTTTCATTTTGGTGCACGGTGTGTGTTGCTTTACGCTTCGGTTGGATCTCGGACTCACCAACGCTACACGTTTTTTTCTGTCACCTAAACTTGCAGAGTAAGAACAAATTCAGGTTAATATTAAAGGCGTTCGTTCACAGTTCATGAAATAATAATTAAAGGTGTCTATAATACATTTTTGTCCACTTATGGTTCACATATGAATCCCAGATTGTCATTCAGCAGTTAAAACACTTAAAATTGACATGATGGAAAGTGTCTCAATTCACATAATTTAAAGATTTGGCTACAAATTCCCTTTCATAATTTGACTTTTACAACATTTTAATATTTTTTTTACTTGAATTGTCTTGTTGATTATATTCTGTATATGTTTACTGCTTTAACAATCACTGTTAAGAATTTTTGCTTTCAACTGTACAACTTATAAAAATTAAACTATCCAAACTCATTTAAGGATCAATGCCTTATAGCTTACATCACAGCTTATACATCGGTCCAGTATAGCTATAGGTACATAAAAGATGTATGTAACTAAAAATGATTTATTCATTTATTCATTACCGATTAATCTATTGATTATTTTCTCAATTAATGGATTAGTTGTTTGGTCTATAACAGGGTTGTGGGATATGATGATATATATCATGTGATGATAAAAAAAAGGTCCGTCGTTTCATATTATGCTCTATCATTTATCTTTACAGCAATATCTTTCATCATTTGGAGTCTCTTTTGCATGAATTACATTAATAGATTACTCCTCTTGGCTTTTTACCTCGCAAAGCTTTTATTGTGCTTACAGTAACATAAGGATCATCATCTCGAGTACTTCACCTGCTTTCACTGTCTCTCCTCTGCTCCGCTGTGCAGAGAAGAGGGGAGAGGCGTCGAGACAGCGACCGTAAATAACAGCAAACCTCAGTACAGACTGTATTTATTTATGTTACTTACCTAATTTATGTGCGCTCGTTTCATTTCGGTGTGAGAGTCTCTGCTGAGTTTTGCTGTCATTTATGGTCACGCCACTCTCCTCTCCTCTGCTCTGCTCTCCGTTTCACCGCGGGCGGGGCGGAGCCCTGCGATGCACGCACAGCGGAGCAGAGGAGAGACAGTGCTTCCTGTTAGCGCAATAAAAGCTTCACAAGTAAAAAGCCAATAATGGTAATTTAATTCACGCAATTCATTGAACTTACGGAAAATGAGCTATATCAGCATATGTATGGTTATCAAGATTCGAGATGACCTATATCGGGATGTGAGATTTTGGTTATATCGCACATTACGTATCAGAAAATGGAAGAAAATGGTGAAAAATGTTGATCAATGTTTCCCAAAGATCAACAGTCCACAACCCAAAGATATTCAGTTTACTGTCATAGAAGACTAAAAAAAAAACAGAAAATATTCACATTTAAGAAGCTTAAAAATAGCCTCAAAACAATTAATTGATTATCAAAATAGTTGCCGATGAATTTTCTGCCAATCGTAACGTTGCAGCTCTAATCACATCTTTTGTGTTTTTCATGTTTCAGCACTTTTAACTGTTTTAGATGCTTATTACATTATTCTATATATTATATGAAATTCAACCTATGATTGAACTGTTGACATGTGAAGTAAAACCTGCTCCGTGTGTTTTCCATTCCAGTGGTTTTGTTGTGAAGTTGCAGCACTCGCCCCCCTGCAGGATGTTGAGAGATTGGACTGAAATATTAAGCGGGCCATACTAAGAGACGGAGCTGGTCTCTGCAGAGCAGCAGGGAGGAGGCACACCAATAAAGAGAGTGTAGGTAATAGAGAGACGAGGGGTCAAAGGGCAGCTCGGCCCTCGCAGGAGAATAAAAACGAGGTTGAGATAAATCACTTCTGGCTGGAGGTCTGACACCGGCCGTCCCCTCCAGATGGCCACAGCGCTTCAAACAAACTTCTCATCTTCAGAGCAACGTACACATCGTTCATTAAAACAACCTTGAAAATACAAAAGAGCTCGAAAACTTCGGCCGTGTTTTGAGTGAAGAGGGATTTTTAGCTGCACCATTTCCAGAGAAAAGCCCCCCCCCCCGGGTGCTGACCAGTATGTAGGCTGATGGGAGCGCAGCCAGTTCTGCCAGCAGTGACATGTTAATGAAAGATTTATCCGCATGATCTTACCATGTGCTTTGTGAATAATGCAGTTCATAATGCGCTTCATAAATAATGAATACGCTGTGCTTTCATTTTCCTTTCAACAGAACAGGGACACATCATTCAAACATCATGTGTGAAACGAACTCAAACTTTTGTCTGTGAGAAAAGATGTTTAAAATGTCAAAAAAGGTCATTTTTTTGACCCATTAAATCACAGTAATATTATACAGAGATAAACTAATATTGTCTTAAACTCTCACGAACCATGTTTGCTCACAGTTTCTCTGTCGCACCATTGAGTCGCATTATAATTTTTGAAAATTAGATTTTTTTCTCCCCAAATTTTAACAAATTTTTCCCCAACTTTTGAAAATGAAAATAACCAATAACTACAGTCCTTTAAATAAATAAAACTATGGCCACACAGAACATTGATACGACTAAACTGCAACAGCAAATACGTTTTGTTAGAAACAGAATTCTGGCTGAATTATGTTTTCTCTCCACATAATTACAAAATATTAATTAACATATCTGACAAGTTGTAGAAATGTTGATACTGAACATATGAGTGACATGTTCAACGTGTTTAGACTCTGGCAGCATTTGGTTAAGGTTAGAGAAAGATTGTGGTCTTGGTTTAATGCAAAAATAATGTCTGCAGTAGAGATGTGCAGAGATCCCAGTATTTGTATTTGTATCTGTATTTGTTGAGGCAGCAAAATTATTTGTATTTGTATTCAAATAAAAGTGGAAAGAGGCTTAAAAATCCTGTTTTTGTATTGATTACGCTTTTAATTTTAGAAAATTAAAGTGTTACAATAAGTGTTCGTGAATAAACTACCTTACGAAGGAGGTCCACACATCGGGTCTTGAACTGGAGTCTCCCAGATCATAGACGACTGTGTTGATTACTGAGCTAAAACTTCACTCATCAACTCAATGAGACAGACCTCTACCTATTTATACACCCATAACACAGAGACAGCACAGCGTGTAATGTGTAGGGAGGAACTTCAAAGGCAATTATTGCTTTGCACTTTTCATTTATTGCCTATTTTTTACAACCTAACTTTGTGGAAAGGAGAAGGTTATGGAGAGTCCATTGGGACTCACCCCTGATAGATGTAACAGTGGAGCAGAGGAGAGAGACTGAGATAACGATGTAACCAACCTACAAACTGGTATTTGACATGTTTGGTTTTTTTTTTCTTCCAAAAAACAAATAATTTTTAAAATATTTGTATGAAACCCACTATTTGTGCTTTGTCAAATAATGTATTTGTATTCGGGCACACCCCTTGTCTGCAGTGACTTGAAGCAAAACATGTTTATTAATATTTCACTGAAACCGCCATCTTTCTCCAACATGAACCAAACTAAACACACTCAGGACTCAGGACGTGAACCTCGACCTGCGGTGTCAACGTCCTGCGTTTTGTACGTCCACCGTCCACCCCGACGTCCTCCCTGCAACTTCACAGCCAAATATTACTGTAGCGCTTAATTCATTAAAAAAAAAAAACATCATCTGTGAACATAATCAAGGCAGACGGAGTTGATATTGGAGGATTCTGCAAAACACTGGATTATGTTCATACTCCGTTTATAAAAAATTCCTGCATTTGCACAGGGCAACAAGCCCAGTATCCTGTAATGCAAGCATTCAGTGTGCAAATATCAGTGTAAAATGCTTTTGTAAAATATTTTGCATGTTATTGCAATGTTGAGATGAATTCAGGAATTTAGTTATTTTTAGGTGTATTCTTTCATGAACTGTGTTGAACAAATTTTGACTTGCTGGTGGTGCTAAATGAAAAAGAAGAGCATCAAAGCCTTTAAGCCAAAAACTTTCATGGAAATCCGTCCAATAGCTGTTGAGATATAACCCAACAACCTGACAGAGCCCGCTAGGAAAGTTAAACATATAAAGCTTCAAATCAGGAAATATGCAACAAGTCCAACAGATTCAACAACATGAGTGTCTTCTGATCTGACGCCCATCATCTGTGTGTGTCTTCCAAAACTGTTAAACATCTCTGTTGACACGTAATTATGTTTCATGATTTGATACTTCTGTGGTTAAGGTCTAATGAAGTTTAGAGAAAGATTGTGGTTTGGGTTAATATGACTACTTCCTTAAAGGACAGGTTCACCGTTTTTCAAGTCTGTCTTAAAACAACAGCAAGGTTTTTGTTTTGGGGTTTGGGGTTTTTTTTTTTTTTTTTTAGGTTTTTCTTGCTTCTTTGCGTCCAAATGAGTCAAATCAAGTAGATATCTTTCAACGTTACAGTCTTTTTAGTGCCAAAGTTCCTCTTTTTGTTACTATACTTCCACCTGCAGCTCAACAGGGAAACACTGTCTGAGGAAACACAAAGAGGGAATTTGATGCTAAAAAGACTGTAAATGTGTCAGATATCCACTTGATATGACTAACTCAGACTGCTGAAGCCTCATATAAGCTTCACATCTACTTCTAAATGCATTTTATCTCAAAATGAGGACAAATCACTTCTATTGTAAATGCATTATGAAGGGACCTTCTAATGGTCAGTATGAACAAGAGGAATGATTACAGCAAGAAAAACATGTTTTTCATATGTGCACCTGACTATTGTTTTGAGACAGGCTTGAAAAATTGTGAACTCGTCCTTTGTCATCATGGTTACAGTAATAATAACCTGGATAAAATTAGGAGTTAAAAAAAACAATGTTTCGCGATTGGAAACAGAAGTGAAAAGCTCTAAAATAACGACACCTGTCATAATTACTACCACCACTAGAGAGCGCTGTGACTGGAATGTAAAAAGATGCTGTTTCAGGGGCAGTTGCCTCAAAGATGATTCCTGAGTCTTTTTCTTAAAATATGACTTGAGTAAATGTACTTTGCTAGTTTCCACCTCTGCTGAAAAGCCTCATGATTAATATTCTGATCGTCATCATCACCTCTCTATCTGCGCACAGTCGACTGCATGAGGAAATTAAGAAAGGAGCGATCAATTATTGCCTGAGAGAGTGATTGACAGCCAGCGGGGACATGAAATCAATGTTATTAAAACTATCACACAGAGAATATAATAAACCCCAGCACTCCCACCTCCACCTTTGACCCTTCATATTGCCTTTGTGTTGTCTAGTAAGTGCTGTTAAAGAGCGCTGTGGGCGGTGAGACTGACATTTCCTGGTCAACATGCTGCTTTCAACCTTTTGATGGATACATATATATATATATATATATTTGTGTGTGTGTGTGTGTGTGTGTGGGTGGGTGGATGGGAAGACAGATGTGAGCGTTGATTTTGATCTCCGCCATTATCTCCAAGGGCATTTAAGTGCCCTTAAGGTGCAGGTTCAGGAACATCAGATAACCATAACAATTAACTCTGCTGATCAATAGTTCCCTGGCGTCGGTGCAGACCGGCAGACCGAGCAGCCTCCATACTGCAGGTTACTGAGGTGAAAACACAACATCAGCCTCCTGTCTGCAAGTCAGGATGTTTACAGTAAAGAGATAAGACCTTTCAATACTCAAATTTCAGCCCGATGTCAAAGCAACATAATGAACTCGGTTCCCTGTCGACGGCCTGTCGACTGAATCAAAGCTGGTTTTCAGGACTTATTTTACAATATCTGATTAAAGTGAAGATGTCGAGGCCTCAGCAGATGCTCATTATGTCTCTATGTCTTCTACTAACCTGCTGTTTTGTTATCAGCATCCTGGAGCAAACAGATTTCTCCTCCAGCTAATGTACAAAACAATGTTCATTAAAAAATCTAAACTTACACAATCAAGAAAGTACGATGCATTTTTTTGACCTGAAATCACAGGTAACAGATAAAAATGCTTATTTAAGCTGCATTGTCTGTTCAGTAAATACTGCAAATTATAATTAGTTTTAATTTCTTGGGCATCTGACAACCCAGTGTGCAGCAAGAGAATCTAGAAATATTTGACTTCATAGCAAAGGCGAGAGTACAAATCTGCTTTTGGTACAGATATTAAAGCCTTTTAAAGATTTTTATCACCTCAAAATTGAACATCAAAATACGTCATTGTCTTTAGAAACGCCTGTTAAGGAAATTATTCCAAGGATTATTGTCTTTTTTAGGTCCTAGCCGGCGCTTGCAAGAAAAACATGGCAGACATCAGGAAATTTAGTGGATGGAGACTCAGATAGAGGCATGGATGAGGGGCAGTACAATTTAAATGAAACCCCCCAAGTGATGTCAGAAGGGGCGTCAAATCTGAATGGCTTGTTGAATCACAAGAGTACAGAGCAAGCCGGCCCACACCAAAAACTGACTGTGTGGTCTTATTTCACAGTTTGTGTGTTAGTAGGCACATCAGAGACCCAAATATATACACACAAGCACTGAAAAAGTGAGTTTTTCATAATATGGCCACTTTCATGTCTTTTTAAGGGTCTAATTGTGGAAGCCCTCCTCTTCAGACCATCTGTCACTGTCAGATGTCTGCCTCCAAGTATTTCTCTGATGTTTCCATCAAACAGGAATGACTCGTTTTAAGGAGACATTCCCCCCCCAAACTAGTGAAACTGTTGGAGCCAGATACTGAGGAACTACTTTCCATTTCTGGCCTCATTTAGTTAGTTCAGTGTGTTTTTCTTCTTCTTGTGGACAACGGGACAAATGCAGGCAGTACATAATACATTGTTACATGCAGGTATTTTCGGGATTGCTGGTGAAGTTGTGAATGTTTCAATGATCGAAACATTTAACAGTAAAAGTCAGATTTTTCTGTCAGATCCTCAGAATCAGTGGTGGAAAAAACATTCAGATCCTTCATTTAAGTAAGAAATACCAAAGTGTAAAAAATACTCCATTAGCAAGTAAAACTTCTGATACACAAATCTGTTTTCAGTTTTTGGACTTTTTCTCTAATCTTATGATTTTTGCTGAAATATTAGATCATTTGAACATTTATTGAAATGAAACCATGTGAGATGTTTAGAGGGGAAATGTCTCTGCTACAACTCAGACATCTGAGACATGACATGACAAGCAGATACAACTACAGACTGATCAGAACAATCAACTGTATCAGAGGACATTCAAATATTGTTAGAAACCCTCAGAAAGAGCAGTTACTTTCTCCAAAACTCAGACTGAAACTTATCATCCAACAATCTCCAACGCAGCAGGGAGTTGATTGGCCACAACCTTCCCTAAAATCTTCGATAAAAATGGGAGTTTAGATATGGGCCTATAGTTCTTGGTCAAAACAGGATCTAAGTTAGTTTATAATATTCCAGACCTCTAGGTCTAACCTTATGGGAGCTAGGGAGTTTTTAGTTTGTGGTGTCCCTGAACCTCTCCAATCATCTCCAATTGGCCAAATTGTGCCAATTGCTTTGACTCATTACTGTGTGATGCTACAGCTAACAACTGGCTTAAGCGTGTCGCTGGCGACCCGGTGGATGTTAAAAGGTTAACATTAGCATTAATATCACAGCAAAAGTGTGTCGAGAACTGATCAATCGTACTCCGAGTAAAGAAGCAGGAACACAATGTTCTTTTAGGATACAAAGGGTCAGCATTTACAGAGAGGTCAAATAAAATACATTTATGATCACTGATCAGTACGTCCTCACAACGGATATGATTGATATCTGATCCCAGAGTAAACACAAGGTCCAAAGTATGACCACCCATGTTAGTGGCGCCACAAACATGTTGCTTGAAATTACAAGATTCAGTAATATTAAGAAATTCAGTGGCTACACAATTAGTGGCGTCATTGATGTGCAAGTTCAAATCACCAACTAATAACACTTTATCCAGATTAATAACAGAAGCCAGAAAGTCAATAAACTCAGATGAAACCTGACCTGCTGGACCAGGAGGTCGATAAATTACAACACAACAAAACAGCTTCAGCCGACCAAATTTAGTCAGTTGCAATTCAAAATTTGTAAAGGGCTCTGTGTGTTCACCAACTGACAAGAAAACCACTTCTTCCAGACCACAGCGAGACCTCCACTGTGGAGCCCCAGTATATGAACAATCTATAGGGAACAGTTCATTTAAATGGATAAATTCCATATTCTGTTGCCAGGTTTCAGTCAGGAATAATTTTCCCCTGTGAACAATTCATTAAGTATGTGAGTCTTGTTCACCAAAGAGCTTGCATTAATTAAGCACAAATTGATTGAGGAAGCCACCGTGTCGTCATCAGCACAGGGGGCTCTGGGGGTTCGTGCAATTGGACGGATCACTCGTGCATCACGGTGATACCGACCATAACAAGAGCGGGGGCGCAAGTCAGTGAATCTGACTGGGATGTTCATGGGTATGGGAGTGGAAGCAGAAACAGAGACTTGGGGGGGGGGGGGGTAGCAGTAGGGAGCCCACCTGGCCACAAGGGGGAGCCAATGTGGCTTGCAGGGGAGGGGTTAAAAAGTGTGTGAGCCCAGGCCACTGGGGTGAATGCCATCCCAACAGAAGAAAACTGGGTGTTTCCAGCAGAGGTTAAAATTGTCAATAAAAGCTATGTTGTGGGCTGCGCAGGTCAAATGAAGCCAGGTATGAAAATTAAGAGTGCGACTAAAACAACCGACGTCACGGTTGAGCGGGGGGAGGGGACCGGAGATGAAGATCGGTTGATTAAGGACCAGGAAGCTTCCTCCGGCTGCAGAGGCTACATAAACAAACTATAGTAGTAGGATTTCACTTCTTTTTGTCGCTCTTTACTCAAAATATAACCTTCTCAAATCCATCTGTACATGTTGGAGCCTGAATCTGATCTGAAATATGAGAGTGGACAACGTGAGCGACCCGTTAGCAACAACCTTAGCAACAAAGGCTACTAATGGATGGTCTGTTTATAGTCATGCGTGAAACGAAGCCCTGGCTTTTGACTTACAGGGAGCATTTTTACATACATTCACCTCAAACTTTGACCATGTTTAGCATAGATATCCAACAGTATAAATATAACAGAAAATCACAAAAAGCATGATATGTCCCCCTTTAACTATGAAAAGTAAAAAAAGTAACCACTAAATACAGCTGTCAAATCAATGTAGTGGAGTTAAAAGTACAATATTTCCCTCTGAGATGTAGTGGAGTTGAAGTACAAAGCAGCATACAACGTAAACGGGGGAGAAATCCATCAGAGAAGAAGAACATAAAGAGCAGTTTGTGCACCCTGTGGAGCAGGAAATAGACCAGAATGCAAAGCGGCAACAAAATGGGTTGTCGTTTGAATAAAGGGGATCTCTCACTTTTTTCTTAACCGGGGAGAATCTCTGAGCTGTGGTTACCAACACATAAAAACCAGAGCTAAAAGGAACAAGTTCACACCCCGACAAGAAATCACAAAGGGAACTAGGAGTACACCAATCAGACTGAGAGACGTGGGTTCAACAAAAAGTAGATTAAACCCTCCTGGAAAGTGTTGCAGATCCCAGACACAGTGGGCCGATCAGAGGTTTGATTTCTTTTTCTCTCCGTTCTGTAGGCAGGAGATTTATTTTCTGCTCAGACCTCACCGCTTTTTTTTCCTCAAAAGAGCACACAGACACGAAGTAGGTTTCCTTTCATGTCCTGTCACAAGTTAGGAAACAGTTTTTTTTTTATCAGACAGCGTACGGGGCTGCACTTGTTCCTCTTCCACCAGGGTGACAGCTTATTTATTCAGAGAAGCTCTTTTACAGGCCGGTCTCTGCGCGCTACATGGCAGAGCTGTGAATTCATAAATGGAAAATAGGCTCTCTAACTGTCAACCCCGGCGCCCAAAGGAGTCGAGCAGTTAGCCCCGGCCGTTCGGTGGGTCCACACTTTCCCGAAAAACAAGAACAAGAGTGTGTAGACGGTAAAGATGGAGCCAGTTTGCTCTGAATCAAATGAAGCCTCCTGGGAGCTTCATTAGGAGATCTGCAGTCTAGTTTAAGACCTTGTTTAAAGCAATCATAGAAGCACAGAGCAAAGGCGGATCCTGCTCCCAGTGGGAAATAAGCTGTGTTTTTAACCCTAACCCAGATATGGTCACATTTATCTGAAGGCTAATGAAAATTTAAAAATGTGCAGCGCTGAGCACCGAAAAAAAAAGATGTGATGGAATCCAATGAAGCTGAAAAAGAAATATTGCGAAGAGTGATCAGAAACTGAATAACACGCCATTTTAAAACACAAGAAACATCAATTAATTCTCTAATCTACTAATTTATTTTGCCAAATACCTTATTTTAGAAATGTAATTACTACCTGGACTTTGCTCACATATATTTGTTTTTTACCAACATGTGCGTGTCTAGCGTCGTTGTTCATGTACTTGAGCTGAAGTGAAACCAGAACTTCACTGTTGTCTTTCAGAAGTAAAAAAAACTTCATTCAAAATGTGACGTGTGTAACTACGCCAATAACTAAATATACAGCCAGTATGTCGTGTGGTTTGCTTCATATGTTTGGATAAAGATGGTAGCTTTTTGTAAAATGTTCTAATATTGTTTAGTTGAAGTTTTTAATGTATTTTATTGAACCCGATTTCCCAGAAGCCCCAGACATTCTCAGGATAAACGTCACAGCTCAACAGAGTCTGTGAATAGTTTTCTCTTCCGAATAAATTTCGCCAAATCTTTTTGGTTTGTTTCCAAGCTTTGATCATCTGACCTGCAGGACATCTTAGATTTTTTGTGATGTCACAGTGTCCCCAAATCTCAGCTATTAACTCAGTGAGTCCAATGATATTACGGACAAAATGATGTGTAAAACCAGAAGTTCCCTTTAACCCATAAGAATCCACACAGGTGTCACCAACCCCTTTCAATGTTCTGGAAAATTCCTTATACAGCTTTTATCCTTGATTTTTAACTCATGGAATCCTTAAGTGGCATCTACTGAACATCCTGGTGCAGTCATGTGACAATCTGTGAATCTGTGCACCCATGACATCACTTCCAAAACGGCAGTGTGCCTGGTCAGCAAATGTGACAGAAATAGCTAATTTTAAAAAGCTTGTTTTTTGTTACTAAAGGAAGGTTTCAACCCATTTAACCATTCTGATGCTTTAATAAGACGTCCTGTATTACATTTAACCTGTTCTGACCACATTTCTTCAACAAATTGATATGAAACAAGTTATGACATATATGTTACCTTACAGATCTTTGACACTGAAGGTAGAATTTCAAAATAAAATTCAGAAATGTGTTCCTTGTGGTCCATTTGGTCTGTTTTATATTCTCTATAATTTTCCTTTAAGGAGAAATGGGTTCTTATGGGTTAAGTCACTCTTGTCGGTCAGTCCAACAAAATCTTTGTTCAACTTGAATCATTTCCTGCTCACTCGAGTCTTTCAAATGACTTTGAGTGCAGTCATTCAGACTATCGATTCACTTTATATTCTTAAAGTGTGCTCACACTAAATGCAATGTATATAAAGAACAAACAAGGTTTGTTTAAAGACTTAAAGATCACAGTTAAGACGTTAAATGTTTAGTAGAACAAAGAAAAGCAAAGCGAGACGCTACGTGTTGCAGAGATGTGGATTAGTTCGGTTCAAACTGCAGCATTTAGGACGATCAGACTTCAGATCTGCTTCATTGGAAACAAACATCTGACAGAAAATTAAATTTTCCAGAAATCTCGGAGGAATTGTTTTTATATTGTTTCCTGGATTTCACAGACATCTTCAGTGGGAATCCTTGTGCAGAGAGCTGATGAGCGTCTGATGTCCCGATCAAAGACTTTGGTGCTGATTCTGACCTCATGAGGGATGAAAGCAGCAGTCAGGATTTGTCACTGTAGAGCCAACGCCTCCTCCCGTTTGAACATCACAGTTTAATCTCCTCTAGAGGCTCCGGACTCTGATGAACACTCTGAGAACTTGTTTTCCATTTGAATGAAATTATTCAGGATTTTAAAATGCAGTTGTTGTTTTATTTTGGCTGTGAGTGAGCTGCAGGTGGTGACAATTTGGTGTGAAAACTGCCAGCTGGGTTGATTAGAATATCAGAGATTAAAACTGTGGGGAAAAAAAAACAAAAAAATAAAAACAATTGCAGAGGTTTTGGAAGCATAAAGTTCCAGGTGACAAACAAAATGTAAGAAAACATTGGCAGGCTGTTACGATGGAGTTTAAACTGAAAGTTGTTCAGAGGCTGTGAGCAACATCTCCAACACCGCGACCTCTGCTGACCTCCAACACATTGATCTGCAGCTAAGTGACTGGCTGAGTCATCACAACTCGCTACTGCTATCAATACCTTTACATATATAAGGTATTTCCACCATAAAAAATACAGCAACGGTGGGCAAATAGTGGCCCGCGGTCCAAATCTGGCCCTTCAACGAAAGCTGAAGTTTTTCCCTTTTGTAGGTTACATCAAATTTTTCTACACAACTCTTCATAAATATACAGCAGACAACACAAGATGCTCATGTAAATTCCAATAAAAACAAGAAATAAAACTCACGCAGGCTATCTCGCTTACTGCTGGAATATTTATAAGTTTACGATGTTTTGGTTTATATACCCGATGAAGGTCGGACAGATCGAAATGCGTAATAAATATTCCAGCAGTAAGCGAGACAGTGTGCAGGAGTTTGTCTCATTTTTATTCTAGTTGCGCTTTTCTCCAGCTCACCTGTGGCATATTCAGGTGTGCAGAGACTTTTTTTTTTTTCAGTTTCTTGAAGGAAATAAATATGACCTTGTAACATCTTATAAACTTATGAGATGTATATCACAAGTACAGCATGTAATGTAATTTGGTCTCTCTGACTAGAACAGATTTGTGTCAATAAATAGCACTTTGCTTCAGGCCACTGTTTGTGTGCGGATAAGATATGGAGAGTGATGGAAAGGAAAGAAGGAAAAAGAAAAGTAACTAGAAAGTTCTGTACTTAAGTATAATTTTGAGGTACTTGTACTTTACTTGAGTATTTCAATGTGATGCTACTTTATACATTTCAGAGAGAAATATTGTACTTTCTACTCCACTACATTTATTTGACAGCTTTAGTTACTTTTCAGATGAAGATTTGACACAATGGATAATATAACAAGCTTTTAAAATACAACACATTGTTAAAGATGAAACCAGTGGTTTCCAACCTTTTTGGCTTTTGACGTCTTACAAAAAGCAGTGTGTAGTCGGGGTCACATTTCACATGTCTATGAGTTGTTAACAGCTCCTAAAAATAGTGATTTTTCCCTCTAAACTTCTCACATGCTTTCATTTCAATAAATGTTCAAATGATCCAATATTTCAGCAAAAATCAAAGATTAGAGAAAAAGTCCAAAAACTGAAAACAGATTTGTGTATCAGAACTTTGTTTTTTCTTCTTTCCTCTCCCATTAATCATCTCACCACCCCTCAGATTTATCTGCTGACCCTTTGGCAGGGCCCCGACCCCTAGGTTGGGAACCACTGGACTAAACTAGCTAACTGTATATAAAGTAGTGTAAACTAGCTCCACCTCCAGCAGCTACAACAGTAACATGCTGCTCTAACACTGATGCTTCACTATTAATAATCTAATGATGTCATATATAATAATATATCAGTCAGAGGGACCAAACCACTACTTTTACTGCAATACTTTAACTACATCAAGCTCATAATACTTATGTACTTTTACTGCAATACTTTAACTACATCAACCTCATAATACTTATGTACTTTTACTGCAATACTTTAACTACATCAAGCTCATAATACTTATGTACTTTTACTGTAGTAGGATTTTTAATGCAGGTTTTCTACTTGTAATGGAGTATTTTTACATTGCTGTGTTGGTACTTTTACTTAAATAAAGGATTTAAATACTTCTTCCAACACTGGATATCAACATTTTCAGTCTCACGTTCATGAGTCTTTTTTTTTTTTTTGCACAATGAGAATCAACATAAACTGCTGTCATTCTGTTTGACATCATTTACTAACAGGAATTACAACGTCTGCCCTCAGGTACATCATGTTTTATGAATCAGTTTTTTTTTTCATGAATGAATTAAAAGAAATAAACAGTCTGAGTCATGTTGCATACTTGCCTGAAAAAGTGACCTTGTTGTTGTTTGAGTGTATTTTTTAATCAGATTTGTATTGCATATGGAATATTATTTGGACTTAATGTGTTCATATGATATTGTAAAGTTATTTTATACATTTGTACTGTGATATTTACATCTAACTATTTAACTATGGATATAAAATGACATGACAGGAGGCACCAGTGTATTTAGATCCTCCAATTAAAAATATGTTGCGCTTCGCTGCACAGAATGATGAATGTGCAGAGTTTGTTTTCACATCCATCTGCTGAAAGTTGAAAGTTTCTCTGAGCTCATTGATTTAACGCGCGTACCTACGAGCAGGATTTGTGACATCACAACCAGTTTGGAAATCAATGCTGGTCCAGTATTCAACTTACACAAGTGTGATGTGGAAACTTGAAGCCTCCAGTTCACAAACACAGAGAACGGACTTTACAGTGAAGTAAGAGACAACAGTTAAACTTTAGTAATGAAATATATTCACATATTCATAGATTCTTGAATTGTTAATGAGGGAAAGAAAGAGGGTGTCATTTGAAGGATTTTAACATAGTAATTATACTTTTTTTTGTGTGTGTGGAAAAACCATATCAGACACATATTATTGTTCCGAGTAGAGTATCGTGTCTGGAGGGGATCTTTAAATAAAAGTAGAAAAACTGCATTTACAAAGAAAAGTCCTGCATTAAACATGTCGCTTAAATCAAAGTATATGAGGATTATGAGCAAAATGCACTTCAAATATCAAAAATAAGAGTAGTAAGAAAAATGGCCTCTAAGAGTGTTATACCTTTATATATTCTATTACTGGATTATTATTATGTATTTACGTGCGTATTAAGTAGTATTTTACTGTTGTAGTCGGTCAACGTGGAGATCGTTTTAGCTATTTTATATACAGTTTAATCTATAACCGTTTGATTTAATTTGATTTATTGAACAGGACAGTGTGCAGTATTAAGCATAAATGATGCTCTGCACCACAGTTAGCTTGAAGCTAATCAATCAAAACATACAACAGGACAACAACAAACAGTACAAAGCAAAAAAAAACCCAACAAAAAACCTCCACAAAGAACACACCATAAAAAATACAAAGCTACACACGACAGCACATCACATACAACCACACTGTCAATTAAACATGAATAGTGTAAACTAGGCTCAGTGGTCACACAGCTGATTGTGCATCAGTGTTTTCTGTGTAAAATCTTAATTTGTTCAGTGACTAAAACAGTCAAAAAGTAAAATATTCTCCTCTGAAATGTAATCGAGTAGAAGTATAAAATCACATGAAGAAGAAATATACAAGTATGTCAAAGGAAACGCTTCTGTGAGACAAAACGAAAATAATATATGAAGCATTTATCCTGTCTTGTTTTTGTTTTTATTTGTCAAATGAGAGGACATCAGATTTACTGAGCAGATCTGCACTGCTGCAGCAAATGATATGAATTTCAATTTGAGTTGGATGTTAAGAAGCACTCAGCGAGGAACTCTCAGTGCCTTTTAGGACAACTCTTAAGATTAAATACTTGATGAATGGGAGGAGGAGGAGGAGGAGGAGGAGGAGGAGGAGGTAAGGTGAGGACGATGAAAAGGAAAAGGTGGAGGAGGAAGATGAGAGGTAGGAGAGAAAGAGAGAAGGATGAAAAAAAAAAGCAGAGGAGCTCAGGAGGAGGTGGATGAAGAATAGGGGGAGGAAGAGGAGGCCTTGGCAGAATCAGAACCACTCTGCTGCTGCTTCTTCTTCTTCTTCTTCACTGATGATTTCTCTCTGGGTTTAATTACAGCCCAGTATGCTGCAGTACACTAACACACACACACACACACACACACACACACACAAACAGGCCTACAGAGTCTTCATCATACTGCAGCTTCTCTTCTATCAGATTTTTCCAAAACACAAACGTCTAAAGAACTCTTCCTGGCAGGAAATTAAAGACTTGGTGTTCAGGGAGGAAACGTGATGGAGAGGAAATTATAAAGTCCTTCAAAAAAAAATCACTTTTAGATGAGTTTGCACGCATCCAAACTGACATCACCTGAGTGACATCAGCTCCATACCAAACAGAGACGCTGCCACCTGAATGCCTTAAAAATATTTCATTCATTGACAGAGAGGTTGATGACAATGGGGGGAGAGATATTTAATTAAAAAATAAAAAAAATATACACAAAACAAACTCAGTAACTGACACAGAATTGAACCAGAAATCTATCAGCTTTCAGAGAAACAGATGAAACTTTATCGATCCGTGTGGTGAAAACAGCTGCAGGTGGAAGTGACGAGAAAAACAGACGATGAAGAAGAACAGAGGTGTCAGACATCGATGCAACTGACAGTCACGACGGCTCGACACAGAGTGGATGTTTAAAAAAAAGAGGCAGAGAGGATAAAACATCACTGGAAAAAACAAAAAAGAATCGCTGAGTTCGGTGATTTTCACGTTTTCACAGAAGGATTTTATGCTTAAACCTGTTAGATAATATCAACAACACATTATCATCAAATTTAAACGTCGACGTTACTTTTAACCTGCTTTAACTGATGTTTTGTCTGCATGTTTTTCAGCAGAAACAAGTTTTAAGTTGATATGTTGAAGCTTATTTCCACATCCAGCAGTTACGGAGCAACATTGGTGAATCTAAGTCCAATATTCACTCTCTTTTAGCTCTGTTTTTGTTCTCCACCAACTCCTGAGGGAAATATCTGGCTCTTTAGCTGCTAAATGCTCCACTATGTTCACTAGCTAGTCTACAGCTAACTGTGTCTGTTTGTTTGGTGCTGAGCAGGTAGTGTACAGTGGCTTTTTAGAGCTTTTTCTCCGAAAACAGCTGCCTGCTGCGACCCAAAACGACGTTATGAGAGCGCTGAGAGTGAACCAGAACAGTAAAAGTTGCAGCCGGACAGATAAACAATGAGCTGAAACTCACTATAAAGCTCCGTAAAGCCGAGAGGAGCTGCTGATAATTCTCTGTAGGTTCATCACTACGAGCCAAACACATTACACACATTAAGAGAAAAGTCCTTCAGCCACCTCACAGCTTGAATCTGTTCTGGTTGAATCATCAGGACAAAAGACTGTTGAACAAATGTAAAATATCTGGTTCTCTAATAAAAAAAGTTGAAGCATCTTCGACTAGAGTCGGAGGTGACACACGGAGCTTCTTTTCTCGTCTCCCGTTCGTTTTCTGCGGTATCAGTTCAAACCGGGACTCCCGCCTGTTGTTTCACCTGCTTCCAGACGGAGATTCGGTGTTGTTGTTTGTCCTTATTTGTTGTCAGTTTTCCCTCCTGGCAGTCAGTTTGGAGGTTTGTTTGTCGGAGTGTGTTTGGCTCGTTTGGGGGAACTCGGGTGTCTGGAGGGATTTTTTTGTTTGTTTGGAGCAGTGACAGCGTTTAACTGGCGGAATAATCAGTATTCTTTAACTTGCTTTCCTGAGCTCCTAAAATATAAAACAGGGGACGTATTCTGCACATTTCCAGGTCTATATTAAAAATAAATAAATAAATAAATAAAGCATAATGTTCCCTTTAAGGCTGCAAAGTTAAGTTAAATTCAAAATCTGAAGGAAAAACATACAGTCAAAACTAGAAGAACTATTACATAAAAATATCAATGTGTGTCTCTCATCCAACAATGAGATGAAAAAACATGTAAAGACGTAAAAAGCCACACACACACACACACACACACACACACACATACACACACACACACACACAGAGTGCAGAGATGTGGGCAGCACAATAGAAGCAGCCTTGGACACCGCTGTTGCCGTGGCAACTGCTTGCAATGAGAGAGAGTCTACACACCGAAACACATACCTCAAAAACAGCCTCACCTCCACACACACACACACACACACACACACACACACACACACACACACACAGGCTGGCAGTGGCGTTTATTAATAGAAATGACTCACTTCACACCACTTTTCCACACACTCTTAGATAAACGTAGATTTCATTGTTCTTCCTGAAAGTGAAATCAAGAGGAGAAGGATAACGGATCGATCCAGACCCTCCGACTGGTCTGTTCCTCCTAAACAGATGGGATTTGCTGAAACTTTGACAGATGATGTGTCTCTGCTGTGTTCTGCCGTTTTTTTAAAATGACTCGATCGTTTCTTTCAGCTCTATTCAAGGTTCAGTTGTGGTTTTGGGTTTTAGTGCAATGCTGCTTAGTCATATCACCGTCATCTGCTCTTTATACAACTTATTCTTTAATATTTAGAGTAAATGTTGGATCTTTGTCAAGTACAGAGAAATGTTTCTACCTGAGGAAGAGACTTTTTTGGTCTGAGACATTTTCCTCATGTAATAAAGATTTTATTCATCATTATATTAGAATATCTTCACATGATTTACAGTTAAAAACTCCTTATCTATCTTCTACTGGTCCTTTATGCAGCCCCTCAGTTCAGCCTCTGTCTGAAACAAGTCGTTTTAGCTCCTGTCTCTTTAAGGCCCCGCCTCCTGATGAGCCCACTCTGTTCCGATTGGTGGCTTCAGGAAGCTTCCTCTGGCTACATAAACAAACTATAGTAGCAGGATTTTACTTTGTTTCTCCTTCTCTATCTATATATATTTGAGCTGAATCAGATCTGAAATATGAACAGCAACAAAGATTACGGAACGGACGCACGTTTACGGACACGCACGACGAGCCGCCGTCATCTCACCGGGAAAGTAAAAAACATTGCAAACGAAGAGTTCAGAGCAGCTGTAATCTGGGCTTTGACTCACAGGGAACTTTCTACATTTCTATTTCTACATACGTTCACCTAAAGTTTTGGAACTTTTTGTTTAATATCTGACATCATAACAGTATATAAATGACAGGAAATCAGAAAAAGCTGCATATAAAGCTTTGGTGGGTGGGAAAAAGTTGTAGTGCTCTCAAGCTGTTTTATATTTAAAGCATCTATAATATTCATATGAGCTGTCAGTGTGTAAGGTGTTGGTCGTGGCTCGTAGTGATGAACCTACAGAGAATTATCAGTGACTCTGCAGCTCCTCTCGGCTTTACGGAGCTTTATAGTGAGTTTCAGCTCATTGTTTATCTGTCCAGCTGCAACTTTACTGTTCCGGTTTTTTAGAGAAAAAGCTCTAAAAAGCCACTGTACACTACCTGCTCAGCACCAAACAGACACAGTTAGCTGTAGACTAGCTGGTGAACATAGTGGAGCATTTAGCAGCTAAAGAGCCAGATATTTCCCTCAGGAGTTGGTGGAGAACAAAAACAGAGCTAAAAGAGAGTGAATATTGGACTTACATTCACCAGGTGGACAGAAACACGACTCCACATGAATGATAATGTTGCTCTGTAACTGCTGGATGTGGAAATAAGCAACTGTTTGCTAACAAGTTCAACATATCAACTTAAAAGCTGATGATGTGTCAGTTCACGTCTTGTTTCTGCTGGAAACAAGAGGACAAAGAATCAGTTAATGCAGGTTTAAGGAAAAAAGATGATCTTCTTAATTCCCAATATACCTGATTGGCAATATGTCTGTTTTAAAAATGTGCATCATTAACCAATTGACCTAATATTTGTTACTCAAAAATAAAAAAAAATACCACCAGTAAGTGAAACTGGAGTGCTTTGATTCCCCTTTAAGTGTTGAACTAACAGATGAACAAAGCTTTAGCTATGACAAGCAGCACGGCTAAAAAAAAACAAAAAAAAAACCTTTACATATCAAACCACATTACAACATCTACATCATCTTGAATTATGTTTGTCTGAAAAGGTGTTGTAGTTGAGTTCCCGAGGGTCGCCGGTGTCAACGCTGCTGCTCAGTAATGGATGAGGACTGTCCGGTTCAGAGCTGCCATGAACCTGCACGATACACTCCTGCATTCAAATGAGCCGCAGGTTAATGGAGGGAGGGAGATCTGCCCCGGAGAGACGCCACCGCCGCCGCCCGCTACAGTAAATGCTGCGGTGGATTTCTGTCCAATTAGAGCTGACTAATTGCCTCCTTTAGACACGACGCATCACTAACTGTTTCCAGTACTTGCAAACACTAATAAGAGTGAATGTGACAGGGCCATTACAGCTTTAGATTTATATCCAACAATTAGAAGATGTGTGTGATGGTGATGTGGGTTGAGAGGAAATAAAAACAGTCCTGAATGCTGCGCTGTTGCCATGACAGCGGAAGATAAATGGTAGGCATTATTAATGCACTATAAAGCCTAAAACCACAATAAATATGATGATGAATAACGGGACTTAAACGAGTGAGGAATCTTAATGAACGTTGTTATTATAGCAGAGCCTCCTTCCCCTCCTCCGTACAGTCCCAACAAAACTGAGCTGCTCCGTTAATCCTGGAATTATAATGAAGATATAAATGTCAAGACGGATTTCTGTTGACTTTTAGGAGTGTGATGGGGTGTTTACGGGTCAGGTTTGTGGTCAGTAAACATCATCATCCTCATAAACTCTGTGAGATTTTATTGATCACAGCTCCCGTTTGCCGGGATCAATGACGATTTTAGGGGCCACCCTCCAGTTGTGGTCAAGCTCATCAACACAATAAAGTGGGACAAACTCTGGTCGATCAATGATGGCGGCTGATCAGCTGATATAAGGCCTTCTACTATAGTGATGGTGGGACTGAGGCTGTGAGAGCTGATCTCTAGTCAGCGGACTGGCGGTCAGGAATCAGAACTCCGGTCACAGCGACCACAAGCTGAGCTCACGCCACCATGAATAACGTGCTGACAGCTCTTTTAAATGTGTTTTGCACAGGTAAGAACATTAAAATGTGACCGTTATGGTGACAAAATAGAGTAAACTCCTGTAAGTGTGAGTGGGGCTGGGATGTGTGTATGTGCTGGAAGCATTAGTGATATGTGATTCACAGTCTAACGTGTGTTAACAGACGGCATTACAGGCAATTTTGATACAATAAAGCCTGTGAAATGTTTGGTTTATGTTCACCCACCGCAGCAGTTTGTTCAGTTTTATTCAATAGCATTTTACAGTGTCATGTGGATAATGTCATTTGTGTTCAGTGTGTTTAAGAGTGAGATTATTGCTAGAATACAGGCAGCTAAATGAAGGCTGAAAAGGTTTATTGTATTTCTGAGTCTCTATTAGACTGTCGAGGTCAGTCAGTAAACACAGTTAAAGGTGTAATATGATGTTTTTAATGAGTTAAACTGAGCAAGAGAGTTTTACTCATATGTTTAAGATTGTATATGCTCAATATTGTTTCTGTATTGTGTTGAGAATTTACACATGTAGATGTTTGTAGCATTGTGAATGTTTAAAGTGAAGCCCATTGAGGACCTTGAAGCAGGACTGTAGTTATTACAGTGAAGTTCAGAGACAGTTGAGATGATGCAAGCAAGTGAATGACTGTGTTTCACCAGTTTGGACTCAGAGAGCTTCATTCTGAATTTGTAACATATAATATATTTATTCCACTACAAGGAAACAGCTCTTAGAAAATGTGTAGCCTGATATCCTGAACAGAATTACTGATCGGAAATAGACATGTTTAAATAACCACTGCTTCCCAGAGACCGTGATAGACGGAAATTAGAAATATAATGTAGAGTACATGGAATAGCTGCATGTCAGTGATGTTCTAGGATGTGATATTAAATGTAGTTGTTGTGAGTGGTCAGCACGGCACCTTTAGTTTATCATAAAATATAAAAACATCAACCTGGCCTTGAGTACAAACATTACAATGGATGCTAACATGAGTTTATCCTCGGTTGATGCATTAAACATCTGAATTTACACATTTTGATCACCTGCCATTAAAGTTTGCTATGCCAGTACCGTCCCGGTCCAAATGTCCTGGATACCTGGATACGGACTCACAGTTTGACTCCCAAACAAATATTCAAGGTTGGTGAGAAAAAGTGCCTTCAGTCCTATTTTGTTGGATAAAATACGGCTTAACAAGTTTCAGTACTGGCGAGCTAAACCTTTTAGCGAGGAGAGTGAAGAGCGGCGCTTGCCCCTCCGTCATTACCATCGCTGAGCCACTCAGTCCAACAGGCAGGTGTGCAGCCACAGGTATGAATGCGTGTATGTGTGGAGGAGGAAATAGAAAGCACTGCTCACACTGATATTTCTATGGATAAATAGAAATATTTGATAAAGCTGCTCTGGATGGCATTACCCTGGCCTCCAGCACCACCGTAAGGAATCTGGGAGTTATCTTTGATCAGGATATGTCCTTTAACTCCCACATAAATCAAATTTCAAAGACTGCCTTTTTTCACTTACGTAATATCACAAAAATCAGGCACATCCTGTCCCTAAAAGATGCAGAAAAACTAGTTCACGCATTTGTTACTTCTAGGCTGGATTATTGCAATTCCTTATTATCAGGCTGCCCTAACAAGTCTCTAAAGACTCTCCAGCTGGTCCAGAATGCAGCTGCACGTGTATTGACTAAAACTAGAAAAAGAGACCACATCTCTCCCATTTTAGCTTCACTACATTGGCTTCCTGTAGAATCTAGAATAGAATTTAAAATCCTTCTCCTAACTTACAAAGCCCTTAATGGTCAGGCACCATCATATCTTGAAGAGCTCATAATACCGTATTATCCCACTAGAACACTGCGCTCCCAGTATGCAGGCTTACTGGTGGTCCCTACAGTCTTTAAAAGTAGAATGGGAGGCAGAGCCTTCAGCTATCAGGCTCCTCTTCTATGGAACCATCTACCGGATTCAGTCCGGGGTGCAGACACCCTCTCTATGTTTAAGAGTAGGCTTAAAACTTTCCTTTTTGATAAAGCTTATAGTTAGGGCCGACCAGGCTCACCTTGGATCAGCCCTTAGTTATGCTGCTATAGGCCTAGACTACTGGGGGACTTCCCATGATGCACTGAGCTCCTCTCTCCTCCTCCTCCTCTCCATCTGTATGCATTCATGTAACATCAATGCATGTCACTAACTTTGCTCCTTCCCCGGAGTTTTTTGTGCTTTCTCATCTCACAGAAAAACCTGACTCCCGGGCCGAACCTTCGCGGTCCTTCACAGTCCTGATGGCATCCTTCCCTGGCTGTTGCTGCTTGTGCTTGTTGTTGTTTGTTGTTGTCATTGTTTTTCTTCTGTCCCCCGTCCCCCTTTCCCTCTCTCTTTCTCTCTCTCAACCCAACCGGTCAAAGCAGATGGCCGCCCACCAAGAGCCGGGGTCTGCTTGAGGTTTCTACCCGTTAAAGGGGAGTTTTTCCTTACCGCTGTCGCCAAGTGCTTGCTCATGGGGGAACTGTTGGGTCTCTGTAAATTAAAGAGTACGGTCTTGACCTGCTCTATGTGAAAAGTGCCTTGAGATGACTTCTGTTGTGATATGGCGCTATATAAATAAAGATTGATTGATTGATTGATTGATTGATAAATAAAGAGGTCGATAAAATAAAAACACAAAAAGTGGATCCTGCAGTTCTCTGCGAGTTTTTATTCCAATGTACCACTCAGGCATCAGAAAATGGCATTTTATAAGTATAAGGCTGATATTTTTCTTGTGTGTGCAGAGACAAACCAACAATGAACTGATCTACTAAAAAGTATTGTGTGTGTGTCTAAAGCCTGATATATCTTATTCCTCCGTTGTTGTTCCAAAAACTATTAAAAACACGTTAATGAGCCACACTGCTGCACTGAGTGACATGATCTTTTGCCCCGACAACAACAACGCAGTACAACAACAAGCGTTTCCACACATGCTCAGTGGTGTCTGCCTTACACGGAACTACTCTCCAAAGACTGAAAATGTGTTCGCTGTTACTAGTCTTTGGAGCTGTTTCCAAACAAACTAATGAGACCAAACTCTTCATAATGAGGGAACATGTCACCCAGTGCAGCGGTGTGACTCACTGATGTGTTTTTTAATAGTTTTTGGACAACAACGGAGGAATAAGATATATCAGGCTTCGGATAAACACACAATACTTGTGAGTAGATCCATTTATTGTTGTTTGGCTCCGCATATGAGATCTGTTGACAATCGCTTTACGGAACAACTAATGACAGAGATGACAAAAAGACAATAAGATTATAAACCCTAGTTGGTTTGTGCTGTTCTATAAAAAATATGTCTTTACCATAAACAATCAGAGCACGTCAACCTGTAGCATTCAGGGGTTTAAAAGTCATGTCTCATTAGCTTTTATATAAAATACAGCTAGTTAAAATAATTGGATTCCAAAGAGATGTTTAAAGGACAGGGTCACAGTGTTTCACGTCTTAAAACAACAATAACAGCAAATTAACATTGAAATAGGTTTTTCTTGCTGTAATCATTCCTCTTGTTCATACTGACCATTAGAAGATCCCTTCATAATACACTTACAATGGAAGTGATGGAGGACAAAATCCACAGTCCTCCTTCTTTGCAAGTTTATCTGAAACTAATATGAAGCTTCAGCGTCCAAATGAGTCAAATCAAGTAGATATCTTTCAACATTACAGTCTTTTTAGTGCCAAAGTTCCTTTTTTTGTTACTATACTTCCACCTGCAGCTCAACAGGGAAACACTGTCCGAGGAAACACAAAGAGGGAATTTGATGCTAAGACTGTAAATGTGTCAGATATCCACTTGATATGACTAACTCAGACTGCTGAAGCCTCATATAAGCTTCACATCTACTTTTAAATGACTGTGTGGACACACTGTGGATTTTCGCCTCCATTTCCATAAAAAATTGTGAACTCATCCTTTAAAAAACTAGATTCTGACTGAGGTCTCGTCTCTAACGTTGGACTATAAAATGATGCATTTAATCATATTATGTACAACCTATTGAGACACAGTGAATCTGAGGTTTTGGGGTTTTGGTTTTGCATATGGACTGTGGACATTTTTCACAGTTATAATTTTTTTAGCATCAAATTCCCTCTTTGTGTTTCCTCGGACAGTGTTTCCCTGTTGAGCTGCAGTAGAAGTATAGTAACAAAAAGAGGAACTTTGGCACTAAAAAGACTGTAATGTTGAAAGATATCTACTTGATTTGACGATGAAGCTTCATATTAGCTTCAGATAAACTTTTAAATACATTTCTGCACAGAAGGAGGACTGTGGATTTTCTACAAGGGATCTTCTAATGGTCAGTATGAACAGGAGGAATGATTACAGCAAGAAAAACATGTTTCAATGTTCATGTGGGCTCCTGATTGCTGGTTTAAGACAGACTTGAAGACTTGTGAGCCCATCCTTTAAAGACAGACATGTGAAAGCAGTGTGTTCTTTAACGAACTGAGTTGGTGATCAAATCCTGTCTCATAGCATCACAGCAAAACAACAACTCTGCACTGGTCAAACTGAGCACAACATCACACTCTTTTTAACTGTAACAAGCTAAGCGACGGAGTGAAATCAAACAAGAGGAGAATCCAAGTCGTGGCAAGAAATCAGACTGAAGCTCATTGTTTTGTGTCTGCAGCTCAAAGACGCCAGAAAACCTTCAGTTAGAAAAGAAAACCTTGAGCTCTGCGTCGGCCAAAAGCTGTTTCTGCACCACTATTCTTAGAAACTCTCTCAGAGCTAGTCTCGCTTCCACATCAGACGTTTCAGGACAGATGCATTTACAAAAAAAAAAAAAAAATCCAGCTCCAATCTGACAACCAGCTGATCATCAGACTATTTTTAGAGGACCTCTAACTCCCATCCTGCTTCAACACCAAACAGAAGTTGATTAATTTACAGACAACTTGACACATCCAACGGTCATAAGATGTGACAGGACGACTTGACTCAATCTCATTTCCACTGAAATGGTTCCAAGTCAGATGTGAAAACCATCCGTGCTTGGATCTGCACATCGTGTTTCTTTCATCCCAACTTCTGAGGCAAACACCGCACTCATTAACACGTATGTGATAGAATGTTAATTTATGGAAGCCCATGGAAGTTCTCTCCCAATCACTGATCATCCGGAGAGTCTCACACCAAACACCAAAGTCACATCTGATGTTTAATGCAAAAAGGCCACGTCCGACGCTTTCATTCCCCTTCCCCATCAGTCGGCGGCGTCAGACACCAGCAGGTCGCCCAGCTTCTGACCAGTTTAATAAGAGTTTTAAAAAGGAATCACACATTCCCAACCCCAGGCCTCATTAGCATAAAAACATCTTCTAAGATGAAGCAAAAAAAAAAAACCAAACACACAAAACAAAAACAGTTAATAAAAGAAAAACTCTCCTTATCTCTGGAAAGATCATATTTACAGCGAGAACACCTGACTTCAACGAGAAGGTAAACAGGAAGAAAGATTAACGTAGGTTTAGAGATAAAAATTCACAGTGCTCCAAAGTCAACATTTACTGCTATTACATCAAACTGCGACTGCCTTTCTCTGTTAAACGATAATTACGGTATTTTTCAACCTGGACCTTATTTTCCCATCATTTGGGGTCAAAGTACGTCCACTAAAAGCACTTGTTTTTATCACTGATGGGCTCAGATTATTATTATAATTGTCTGACAACAGACATAACTAGTGTTTAGTCCACTAAAGAATAACAACTTGCTCAGTAGTTATTTCCTGAGAAATGATGGTGGATGTTTTTTTGTGGGTTATTTTGCCATTTCAGTTGCAAATTTATTTGCTTTGATCAGCTGATAACATGAAAACATGAATCACATTTTATTTTTTGACATTTCACCAAGTTTTTGGAAACATTTCTTAGCAGCTGAATGGAAACAACAAAACAGATGCATGAATGTGTGTGTGTGTGTGTGTGTGTTTATGTCGCGGGCGGTCGTGATAATTTACCAGCAGTGCAGTGGAGGTGGCCGGGCGGTCCAGTTAACTGCCCCGCGGGGGGACATTAGACTGAATTGTTGCCCTGTGGATATGAAGGAGAGAAGAGGCAAATACTTCATCTGACCCCTGCAGGAAACAACTCGGTCCAGATGCCTGAACAGCAGGACCGACTTCAGCAGCACCGCTGCTTAATACAGCAATCTGAGAGTGTGTATGTGTGTGTGTGTGGGCGAGTATTACCCATCTAGTCGTATTGGACTGCTGACTCATAGCACAAACAAAACTAAAGAAAGACACACCTACGAGTTATGTTTCCACCAAAATGTGCCACAAATTCACAAATTAAAAGGCGATTTCCTAAAAAGTTGGCCAAAGAAAACAAAAACCAGCATGTATTTATTATCCAGAAAAGAGTGACAGTAACTTCCTCTGTAACTGTGGTCTGTTTCATCACTGCTTCACACCTCACATGGCATTTATCTATGTATGTATGAATGTTCTTTTGCTTGTTGCCCTTTTTATTCTTTATTTTCCGTCTCTCTAGTAGAGCGGATGTACTATACGGAACAATAAGTGGCAGCAGGATGCTGATTTATCGCTGAGCTGTAACTACAGAAGAAGATGCAGGTCTTTGCAATCTCACTGTAGTTGAGAAAAATCTGTTTCCATCAGACTTTATTGCAGCTTCTGTTCAAACAAACATTTCAATTTCAGCTAAGACATCATTCTTTTTTTTTTTATTTCTGGTGCAGCTTTTTAAAAGTTTTATTTGGAAATGAAGTCCTCCAAATATGTGAGATACAAAACAATTCAGTTTATCTCCACCTGTATTGGTGCTGTTTTTGTGGAAGCAGGGTTTCTTTATTAGATGTATTGTAGGAGACGGTGAGGATTTTTAGGTCATTTTATGCCAAATCAGAAATTTTAAAGCAAAAATCCTGATGAACTGGAAAGAGTTCAAACTTTCTTGCTTTACAGTAAAAAAATGGTCGGAAGCGACGATGGAAGAAATATTTAGATTCAAGGTATTCAAGTCTTTAAATCATTTTAATAACTTTGTATAATATTGGAAAGTTTAATCTACTGTAAACCACTGCATCTTATTTTATAAGATGATCATGTGTTTTGGAAAAAAGATGATATCTGCAAAGTAAAAAGTCCAATATTTCTCTCTGAAATGTACAAAATAGCACATAATGAAAATACTCAAGTAAAGTGCAAATACCTTGTAATGTCTGGTCTTTTTCTGAGATTAAATAATAAATACGAATGATGAATGAATGGAAAAGTTAAGCTTCTGATATCTCAGGCATTAAAATAAGACTAATTTTATGCCAAGAGAAATAAAGAAAGTGTTTAGTTTGACTAAAGTGATAAATATGGACCTCACATCCCTCAGCGCTCTTCAAAATGCCGCTCCATAAAAATAAAGATCCCATCAATCATCCGGAAAAAGCAAATGAAGATTCCTGCACAGTAAATTTCCCCTCCACTCTTTTTTATTTCCTGTTGACATTTCAGCGGCAGATATTTACTGGCATATACAGCAGAGGTGAGATTTATGTGTCTTTCCCACTATCATACTGTTCTTGTCAGACAGCATTTAGAACAACGACTTCCGAAGCTCTTCTAAGGATGCGTTCAGAACAAATCTGGCAATGCATGAAAAACAGGAGCCCAATCATTAATTTGAATGGGAGCCAGTATGTTTACGTTGCGGGTTAAAAACACAGCAGTTGAACCAGGGTCAACTTTTGCCAGAACGCAACGTGATGTCATCCGAAAAGGCGCTACGTTGGCCAATCACATAAGTGGGCAATTAGACTGAAAACACCCACAGGAAGAAGAACTTTGTTTACCAAGAATAATCTGCATCATTTCCGACGCCCTTGTGTGTTAATATCCCAACATGGCTAATGGGATGTTTTATCAGCACACAAGGCCAGATTCATGGCTTTTAATGAGGGAGAGATCCTGGCAATAAATCGAGGGATAATTATGTAATGGGACATGATTAGCAAGTAATGCACTGTCACGGTGATTTATTATCCACTCGTGGCAAATTATAGTTTGGGACAGTTTTCAGTTTTTTCTGACAAGTATCTACAGGCACTCAGGGATAAACATAATTTCAAGTTGATACTACAAAAGATGAATGATACCCACATTCACTCACACATATTCCTACATGTGACTGATTGAATGAACACTGCAGGGACCACCAATCGTTTATTTTTCTGATCTTCTGTCATTGGTGTTGGATATTCTCACTGGAAAAAGCCAAAGTAGATGTGTGCATGTAGATAATGCACCCAGTCTGTTGGACGTGCCCCAGCCGTTGCCATATTGCAGCAGGGATCTGTCCACTTTACGCAGTAGAGAATGCCACATTTTTTGCACTGCATTTGGATGTGCTACTGAGAAAAATGCCAAAACCAAGCAGTCAACCAAGCAACGAGAGGAACATAGAGTATTTTACAACATTCTACAGTTGCAAATATGTTGACTATAATATATTGTTGTCATTTATGAGGATGTGTTTGATCTTGGTGAACATATTGTTGTCAAAGTCCTAAATGCAGAGTTGTTAGTTTAAGAAAACAGCTCTGCAACATAGTGTTGTTCAGAGTTATTGATATTTGCAGAAGTGTTCAGTAAAATGCTGCTTGTACATGCATCAGTAATAAGAATCTAACAATATAATATATAATACTGTAATACTCATGGGGGCATTTTTCTTTTTACTTTTACTTTTGATACTTAAAGTATATTGGGCTATAGGGTAATAGGGATGTGCAGAGAGTCCAGTATTTGTATCTGTATTTGTTGAGGCAGCAAAATTATTTGTATTTGTATTTGTACTCGAATAAAAGTGGAAAGAGGCTTAAAAATCCTGTTTTTGCTTTTATTACACTTTTAATTTTAGAAAATTAAAGTGTTACAATAAGTGGGTCTCCAGCTGGAGTCTCCCAGATCATAGACGACTGTGCTGACCACTGAGCTAAAACTTTACTCTTCACCTCTTTGCAGACAGACCTCTACCTAACAAATATTTTTAAAAATATTTGTATGAAACAAATATTCGTAAAAAACCCACTATTTGTGCATTGCCGAATAATGTATTTGTAATCGGGCACACCCCTATAGGATAATATTCATGTGTAATTACTTAGCTTATGTGACATTTTCACTGCAGTTACTTGTAAAGTATTTATATATTCAAAATTCAAGATTTAGTTTATTGTCATTATCTTGTGTATTTGCATACACACACAAAAACAAAACAAAACAAAGGAAATGCTGTTCCTTCCAGCAAACTGCAGTGCAACACCAACAGAAAGGATAAAGAAAGTGCATGTCTCGGTTCAATGTAGACAGCTCTTGCATGTCAACAAGTGACCGGCACCGATGGGGGAGTTATATAACCCATTAACATTACTTCTGTTGTCTGAGGGGAGGCTCAGGGAACAAAAGTCTGTGTGCTGTTATCACCACAAATTACATGAAGGACTGATTTGACTGCAGCCAAACTGCAGCACTGACAAGTATCTGTGGATATTTTCAGTTAGGTACACAGTAAATTATTGTGACTAGAGGTGGGTGTATGCAGTGCACCACTACACCTTTGGTCCTTCCTATTGTGAATTTGCGAATAAACTTGCAGCTTCCATATGGACAGCAAACCTGGATACAACCACATGCACACATAGGAGCCAACAGAACCCAAACACCATCCTAATGATCTCCCTCAAAGACTCAAAGAGTAAACATCTCTCTCAAAACTACCATTTTTGATCGACTAAGTATTCTGTAAAATACACATAAATGTCTGGCATTTTGTGAACCCAAACCATGGAAAAACTGATTGACAATTCAGTGAGTTATGATGCTATTAGAGCAGATAGACCTGAATGTATTTGGAGGTGAGGTTACCTTGTTCCAATATGGCAGCTGGATTGACATATCGATACAATGACTAGCAGCTCCCAATACAGTATATATCTATGTGAACAAGTCAGTATTGCTTCTTGTCAGAGCCCCACCCACTTATATAAGCCCCTCCTCCCCTTACTTGTGATTGGATGAACCACTTCATCATTAAGACACGCTGGTCTGACCTTTAAGCAGATGAAAAAGGGAGCCAGGTAGGGGTTTGGGCCCGGGCCTTGTGAGGGAAGGATGATTTCTTTGAACAGTAATTAAGTTCCCTGACATTTACCGACAGACAGGTAACTGGGAGAATGACATTGTTTCAGTCTTGTGAACTCTGTGTGTTTCCATGCTTCCCATTGGCCGATCTCGTCAACCGCCCTCCTGCCAGTACCTGCGGGCCTCCTGGGGAGAAACCTTTCTCAAAGTCTCCCTCTCACATCAAAACAGTGTTTATCCACCTAATCTGTGCCCACAAATAATGACTTTAAATTTTAAGTGCCAAACATCAAATGTGGTGTGTGCCTAACATGGCTGCGTCGTTATACTCCTCTATCTACTAATTAGCCTGCCAATTACAGTAGGTGGCCTTATTTCACACAGACATTTAATGATGTTTCCCCATTAAAAAGAGACAGAGCTGAACGCCTCCCAAAGCTTTTAACATTGAAGAGTGGATTTCCTGGAGAAGATTACATCAAATACAGATGGCATTTAAATCTGTGATGTTACATCACTTGCATCAGGTTGAGGGGAGGAAATAAAAAAAGAGTTTGCTATTTCCTGCTGTCCAGACCGCAGAGGCAAAACGCCGGCTGATCAAACACATCTAAACTTTTAACTAAACGACTAAACTTGTGTACATGACTAAACACTGTGGCTTTGAATCTAAAAGCTTTCTATTAACAATGAGCGCAGCTGCTTCCATCAATAAATACACAAGAATTAGAGCCGAGACAGAGCCAGACAAACAACAACAACAACAACAACAACAGTTCAGTACAGTGAGAGAGCATCCATACCTGTCACTTCACATCTCAGTCTGTAAGTATACTATACACGGTGCTGCATCACTACGTCTCCTAGCAACCGCATCAGCTTCCATTGTGGAGAAGTTGAAGAGTCATTATTGTGACTGTCTGTCGTTTGAATCTTCAGTGTTACCTGTATTCATAAAGGCAAAGATGAATTCAAAACTGCTCTTCCAGTGATCAACATTCACTGTAACTGCAGCATACTGGGATGTGACCAGTCAAAGACACTAATGTTGGGCAGTAATGCATCACTTTGTAACTCACTTTTTCAGTAACCGTAGTGTAAGAGATTACAATTTGATATTCAGTAATTACATTACAGTTATTGAACAGTTACAGAACTCCTTTACTTGGACAGTTTGGGTGTGGACCTGTTCACAGTCTTACTGGTGGTTAGATGGAGGGTTGATACCAGTTTGATCTCTGTGCGTTCAGTGTACAGATGCCTTACACAGAACTACTCTCCAGAGACTGAAAATGTGATTGTGGTTATTTGATTTTTTTGGACAACAACAGAGGTCTAACGGCACAGAGGAATAAAATATATCAGGCTTTGGATACAAACACAATACTTGTAAGTAGATCATTGTTGGTTTGGCTTTGCACATGAGATTTCTTGACAATAAGGAAAATATAGAAAATAGCCAGCCTTATCCTTAAATGCGGACATAACATGCTTTTTGAGATTTTCTATTAAACATGGTCAAAGTTCCAAAAAATGAGGTGAATGTGCAGTGCTGCTTGAAAGTTTGTGAACCTTTTGGAATTTGCTCTATTTCTGAATAAATATGACCTAAAACATGATCAGATTTCCATGCAAGTCCTAAAACTCGCTCTTATATTTCGAATTTTGGCTCCGACATGTACGACTTGTATTTGACAAGTTTCCATTTTGAGTAAAGAAGGAGAAAAAGAAGTGAAATCTGTTACTACTGTTTGTTTACATAGACTCCAGAGCCGAAGAAGGAAGCTTCCTGGAGCTGGCCAATCAGAACAGAGTGGGCTCATCCGGAGGTGGGCCTTAAAGAGACAGGAGCTAAAACTGCCTGTTTCAGACAGAGGCTGAACTGAGGGGCTGCATAAAGGACCAGTAGAAGATAAATAGGAGTTTTTTTTAACTGTAAATCATGCAAAGATATTCCAGTAGAGCCCCAGGATACAAATATAGGCCTGGAAATGTGCAGAATATATTTAAAAGAAAAGGGAGATTGTTAGTCCAAGAACTTGTTGTCACCTTTATGGTCGCTGTGGTCCTTTTTTTACCAGGTAAAAGTCTCATTGAGATTAAAATCTCTTTTCCAAGAGACACCTAGCCGACAGAGCAGCGTAGACATTGTTACAACAATAAACACAATCGATACAAACAGAAAAATACAACATTCACACACTACAAACCAGTGAAAACAATATCCACTTATTATGCAATACAGGGTCAAGGACAAAAATCCAGTTATGATGCATTAACAGGTTTCTAAAACGATTTCAGTGAAAATTTCGGAGCAATCACATCAGTCTGCGGGTGTTGGTTACCAGTCCACCAGGGAGGAAACTTCACTACTAGAGGCCGCTAGAAACAAACACACAGTATGTTCGACTGTTACTGCAGCTGTCCAGTGAGAAACACTTTTGTTTAAAATGTTTTTTTTTAGAATGTATTCCTATTACTGAAACAGCAGACAGGACGTAATGCACTGGACACACACACATACACACACACCTCCCACACAGAGCAAACACAAGGCCGCAGCATAAAACCACAGATATATTGTCCTATTCACTGGAGAGATGAGAGATGGAAAAAGAGGAGAAGACGGAGAGAGTTAGTATGTGTGTGTGTGTGTGTGTGTGTGTGTATTTGTTTGTGTATAGGGGATGAATTAAAGCCTCTGGCTGCTCTGTTTGTCCTCTACGTGGCCCCATCCTTCATCAGCGGAGCAAAGCCTCGGACACTGAGGATTGTAGATATTTTACAAGATAAATCACTCCGATACAGAAAACTGACCTGCCTCTTGGTCTGTAAAAGCAGGCACTTAAAGTGGCTTGTTACCATGACAACCCGGTCCGTTAGCAACCCCGACTTACAAGTGCAAATAACACTTGTTTTGCGTAGCCTACACTTCACTGCTGTAGTACATAAAGACAGGGATGGTGATATATTGATAACAGATCTCATGTATCAGAGCCAAACCAACAATGAACTGATCTACTTACAAGTATTGTCTGTGATATATCTTCGTCCTCTGTGCCGTTGACCGCCGCTGTTGCCCAAAAACTATTAAAAACACATCAGTGAGCCACACTGCTGCACTGGGTGACATGTTCCTTCATTACCGTGAACACACACACACACTGTAGTTTATCTTGACTCAATCCCACACACACACACCATCCTGCTGCCAGAAATACTCACTAGAGCACCAAAATGTGGATTCATCCACCACTGAAAATAGTCCCCAACAAATGCACTACTTTCTACTTTTTATGTTTAAATTACAGTTCGATAACATTAAATATCTCCCTGTTTATTTTTATTTATCATTTAATTCATTTATTCTCCCTTTTGTGCACCTATGGGTTTATAAGTTTAGGACATAAGGGGTGGGTACTGGTAATTGATCTGTGTTCGTATTGATCATTTGCTGCATTGGAAAGTTTTTGATCTCACTCATTTTATTAGGAACATAAATTCTATTATTACGAAGCTTATACATTTTCAGTTTTTGTTGACACTGTCAGAAAGGTGATAATTATCCTTTATTATTGATGTCATAGTGAATGGTGGTGGTGATATACTGGAGTGCATTACATTGAAAAGTGTTCCCAATATTTTGTCCACCCCATTAACATACATTAGAGGGGCAAAATATTAGGAACACTTTTCCCTTTAAAATCTCTTTTATGTATCGATTCTGTGTCAACAACAAATGAGATGAAATCAAATTAATTAAAAAGTGGTCACAAAACAACAAAAAACAACAACGTTTGTTTGGCTTCGCTAGAAAAACCGATGGGCTATAAAGAGATACAGACACGGCAGGGAAATCAGGAAGTATTGAGAGATGGATTAACACATTGTTGGTTTGCACATGGGATTTGTTGACAATAAGAAAACGTAGAATAATCACGTTTACGGCTTCATTTAAAACCTGCAGCAGAGCTCCAGTGTCCAGTCCAGCAGGCAGCATGCTTTATGGTGAGCTGCTGCCTGCTGGCTCAGCGTGTAGCACTGGGACTAATAACATCTGGTTTGTGCTTCACTAAACCCAACCAGGCTGTTTACCAGCACCTCCTTCCTCCTCCTTCCTCCTCTCTGCTGGTTATTATCACAAACCTACAAACCATCTTTCTCATCCATTGCAGGCTGCTTCCGTCTCCTGGTCTTTGTCTTGTTTAATTAAAACCGCTACAGGACACAGTGACAAAAAAGTGGAGCCGCAATTTATAATAGTGACATATCTTCCTGACTGAGCCCTTGTTTCTAGCAGACTGAGCACTCAACATAATCAAAACTCTCTATGGGAGGGCGGCGGCAGTCTCAAAGATGGATGAGTCCGTGTGACTGCAGGCTTCAGCCAGCTGACAAAGGAGAACTATCTTCACCTGCCTTTCCCTTTTTGTTTCCTCTAAAACTATGGAAACTGTACAGGTGTGTGCATGAGGACACACAAAACATCACTTCTACTGTTTAAACACATACATGGGCGCTGATTCAGCACCTGTGTACATTTGTGGACTGATTATTTATTTATAAGAACACTTCATTTTACTAAGAAGTGGGTCTGAAGTGCTTTTTATGCAGCGCTGTTGTTGTTGTTACTGTATGTTGCTGTGTAGCTGTTGCCATGTGTGTTGTTGCTGGTTGTGATTGCCTGATATGGTCTAAATGCAGGTGAGAACATGAGTAAATCAAGGTGAATAAAACAAATGCCATATTTCAGCAGAGAAAAATTTGCAGTGCATACTGTATGCATTGTTCATGCAAACGAATCACCCTATAAATTCTGCTTATGTAAAATGGCTTTTAGACTTGTTTTTTTTATTATATTGTATATTAGGGTGTAGGTGAAAAATTCTTATCTACTGTGATTCTAAATTGATTCACAAATGTAAAAAAATCGATTTACTAAATGTTAATTAATAACGTTATGTTGATGGAACTCACTGTGAGGAGTTAAAGGACTTGTTAAAAGGGGCCATATTATGCTTTTTGTGATTTTCTGCTATTTATATACTGTTATGATGTTGAATATCTGTGCTAAACATGATCAAAGTTTCAAAACCTTAGGTGAATGTATGTACAATTCTGCCTGCAAGTCAAAAGTCAGGGCTACAGCCTGTCCTGGACACTTCATTCGCAACGTTTTTTTCTACCTTGCCAATGAGCTGACGTGAGATCACTGCACAAGCTCATAAACGCCCGTCTGTTCTGTAGCCTTGGTTGCTTAGGTTGTTGCTAAGGTTTTTCCATGTGTTGTTTGCATTGTCCACTTTCATATTTTAGATCAGATATCAGCTCCAACATGTACAGATGTATTTGAGAAGTTGACATTTCGAGTAAAGAACAAGAAAAAAGTGGTGAAATCCCACTACTATAGTTTGTTTCATGGTTTGATGACGTAGCCTCTTGAGCGGCCACAAGTCGACTGTAACGTAGCCTCCAGAAGCTGACCAATAAGAACAGGGCTCATCAGGAGGCGGGGCCTTAAAGAGACAGGAGCTAAAACTGCCTGTTTCAGACAGAGGCTGAACTGAGGGGCTGCATAAAGGGCCAGTAGAAGATAAATAAGGAGTTTTTAACTGTAAATAATGCAAAGATATTCCAGTAGAGCCCCAGAATATAAATATACACCTACAAATGTGCAGAATATGTCCCAACATTCTTCATCCTCCTGATCAGAACATTTTTAACTGTCTGAACATGCAGCTCTTTATGTCCTGTTATGTCTGAATAAAGCCGTAAAGGAACATTAACTATTTTGTCTGGATGATAAAAAGCCGTCACTTTAACAGACAGATGAAGCCACCAAAGTTAGACACTCCATGTCTGCAAAGGGCTTTTTGTGAAGCTGTAAAACACTGCATGTGTTTTTCAGAATTCCCGCTATGATTAAATTTTTAAGAGACTCTGGGGAAACATCTGTCCTTTACTTAAGTCTCAAGGAAAATGGACACTTTAAACTGGAACTCCAACAACAAATAAATTGGAGGACACTTGCTGGTGTACTCTACTACTCCTACAGAAGCAGCCTTGACACAGATATTTTGAGAAAATCACCTTCAAACACCAAACCAAATAAATGTTTTGCAAAGGCAGCAAGAAAATCCGTATCCTGCCATAACACATGTTGTCCAGTGGTTCCAACATATAATAAAGGGCCTAAAAAAGGTACCATGTCCTGTACTTTTGGTGTGTTGTCCTTCCTGGTTTGGTCTAAAGCCTTTTAGTTCCAATGACATATTAAAGAGTTCTCCACCAATTAACATTACACTCCTATACGAGCAATTTTTTTAAAAAAAGCATCAAAACTGATGCCAGACCTCATCACCCAACATCAGTGCTGGACCTCACTAATTCCTGCAGCCAAGTCGAAAGCCTCTAACCAGAAGAGTGGAGGCTGTTATGGCAGCAGATTCATCATTATGGTACCAGCTGCATCTGCTTCCACCTTGGTTAGGCTGCATGCACCAAATCAGGCGGGGTGGCGAAAACAGCAGTCGTCCCATTCATTTGAATGGGGGTAGTGTCAACTTTTGGAGAAACGCAACTCGACGTCACTGCGGCTGAAGGCTGCGGTGACCAATCACAGCTGGAGATCAGACTGACAAGAGGTGTAAACTCCGCCATTAGGGAGGACAAAGACGTTACTAGGACGAGGGGAGAACATTTCTCTTCGCTTGATAACGTTAAAGTTAGACTTTGCTGTCTCGTTTTAAAAAAGACGAGAGAAAAAGAGAGAGAGAGCAGCTGTGGTCGAGCGAGCTGGAGAGTGAATGAAGAGAGGGAGCGCTGGTAGCAAGAAAGCCGGTGAATCAGATCAACAAAACATTATATTCTGATTGTTTGACAGCGGTTACATCGTAGAGCACAAATAAACACACCCACAACCCCCCAGCACACTTCCGCTCGACCCTGCGGCTGAATGCTGCACCGCCTGATTCGGTGTGAATGCAGCCTCAGTGAGTTCCTACATCTCCCACAATGAAAAGATGCGAACTCCATGTTCTCGGTTCATGGCGGAGGACTTTCAACCCCAGACCTGTCTCGCAGCTGCACTGCTTTTCCTGCTCCTGTGGGTGTAGACACTGAACTCTCTATTTCTTCTTCTCTTACAGATTTCTCTCTTTATAACTGTTGAACATCTTTGATTCTGACTGACACCCAAAGCCTGATATGTACTGTTTAATGTTTTTTGATAACTGAAATTGCTATAAACTCAAACATTTAGCTCATAGAAATGTCTATGTTTGATTTTTCTTTAAAGTACACACACACACACACACACACACACACAAACACACAGTACAAGCTGCTTTTACAAGATTTCTATTTAAGTGAGAAATCGTGTTTGATGGAAGTGAGGACAGAGGCAGACATCTGACAGAGACAGATGGTCTTCAGACGACATTTAAAAAGACATTAAACTGCCTACATTCGCCTCAGTTTCATACCGACTCTCTCTGGAGAAGCTTCCTCTCCCCTGCTTATCATATTGAGACCGTTACACCGGCTGTGACAGATGATCTTGTGCTGGGCTGCTGGTGTCTCATCTCCACCAGTACAACAGAGACCTCCACCAGTTTTTACTCCTCACCGCCGGCTGACGCTTCCACAAAAACAGAGATTTATAAAAATCCCTGCAGAGCGACCAAAGAGGCCTGAAGGAGGAACAGAATCAGTCCTGACCTGCTTGGGTTGGTTTTCCTAGCCATGGTCGAAAACTTCAAAAAAAAGAAATTTAATTAAAATAAACATGGATGGCTGTGTATAACAGTACTGTACTGCATTGCAGCACTTTGGCAGTTATAGATTTTTCAACATGTGTCTTGCTGCCTGCAGACGGCTGCAGGTATTTCATGAAGATATACTGTATATTCATTTATAGATAAACGCAGACTTTCTGCTCACATGAAACTCATTCTTAAAGCAGATTTAAATGCATTTAATGACTGGACAGTGTTAAACGTGGTTCAAAACTTGAGGTGAACATATGTAAAAATAATCCCTGTACAACAAAAGCTTGAGCCTGCTCTGAACGCCTCATTTGCAAAGATACCTCTACTTCCTCCTCGTGATGATGTCAGATTGTTCATACATGCCAACAAATGGCCATCCATTGGTAGCCTTCGACGCGTTGTTCATGTTGTCCGTTCTCATATGTCAGATCTGGTTCAGGCTCCAATGTGTAGGGATGTATTTGAAAAGTTCAAGAACCAAGAACTATTGTTTGTTTATTTAGCATCCGGAGCCAATCAGAACAGAGTGCGCTCATCTGGGCTCATAAAGGACCAGTATAAGATAAATAAGGAGTTTTTTGAACTGTAAATCATTTAAAGATATTCCAGTAGAGCCCCAGAATATAAATATAGAGCTGGAAATGTGCAAAATATGTTCTCTTTAAGCATTATTCTTTATGTGTAGTGCATTTGCTTCAAGTATTTAGTTTACTGTTATTGACAGAATCACTGAATTGGCAGCGGAGTGATTTTGCACCACAAACTGACTCTGACAAACAGACCAACAAGTCCTCCAAATTAAATGACAAAATACAAAGTTAGTCCATAAACTCTGATTTGACGCTCCTATCGGCAGAACCACATCATTTGTCTTTGTCTTCCAAAAATATGTTTTATGATGTGACGAAGCTGTGGTAAAGGTTTGGTCACGTTAAAGGAGACATTGTGTTTTGGGTTAAGATTTCTACTTTCTTAAGGTTAGGGGACGATCATGGTCAAGTTTTAAAAAGAATTGTTGACTCGCAGTTGGAAACAGGAAGTGAACAGCGATGTTTTATTGACTCATCCATCCATCCTTCGTATGTGGACTTTGTCAGTCTATAATAACAACACCAGATTTCCTACTTCGCTCCCGTCATAAGTACGACGGCCTCTAGAGGGCGCTGTCACTCATTTTTCTTTCGAGGACAGTCTCCGAGGATGGGCAAAGCTCATTTCAAGGTCAGAAAAATACTAAACTATCTTTCTAAAAAGCTGAAACTGAAGTTTTGAGTGTGTTCTAATGCACTGGTATAAATCTGGAGTGCTGCATCATTTTTTCATTAAAATGAAAACAAGAATGTAAAAAAAAGAGTATTCAGAACACCCCTCTCAAAATGCTTTTTGTCTGTTTTGGACTGGAAATGTTTTTAATGGAACAGAAAAATACTAAAGATTTCTAAAATTGCCAAGCAGAGCGGCCTGCAAGAGGAGGAGAATCAGTCTTGACCCCAAACCGCAGAGCAGAAGAACAGCGAAGAACAGAGTATAAACAGAGCTTCTAAACTAAGACCCTGTAGGTCCCGACTGGTTGCTGAGACCCGGTCAAACACCACAAAAGAAAAAAAAAAAAAAAATGAAATGGAACAGAAAATAGAAATCAAAAGGCTGTTCACAAAAAAAAAAAAAAAAAAATTGTGTTGTTCAGTCATCCGGGGAGTGGGGAGCGGGGGGGAAAGCAGCTAAATTATAGAGTAGAATTCTATCAAAAGGAGGCAAAAAAATTAAGTCAGGCATTCAGCCTCCAGCAGAGAAGACCTGACAGCAATCTGCAGCTGTGGTTTCCACTATCAAGATTCAGAGATGCCCTGCTGTCCGGCTCAGATGAGCTCCCCGTCGAAGCAGAAATAAGAACGGCATAAATCAGTCGCTTGGGAACTCCGACATGCTTAAACATGAGCCCTCAGCTCAACGTAACGCTCAGGAGGAGAAGCGGACGGCCGCTCAGCCGCAGCTCTATGAATAGCAATCCAAGAACCATCTATCATAAAAAAAAAGTGAGCGGATTCAGATATTGTGCATCTTTTAATGGCGTCCTATCTCTGTTTGGCCTCTCTAGTGGTTTCTGATTATGAGGGGAGTGAGGCGATTACTAATGAGTTTGACAGATCTGTGTGAGCGTTAGCGAGGGCTGGTAAACAGGGAAGATGCCCCCGAGCTCGTTCTCAGCTCACCTCCGCGCGCCCTGACAGTTGTGACATTGATATAAAACCCACACAACACTCCAGTTAATGAGGCCAACATGGACACCGTGACTTAGGCGAGTGTAAAGTGTCACAGACCAGACGCGGGAGGAGCACAAACGCCACGCTGATCCTGACACCAGCTACTGTAGCTAGCAGGCTGTCACGTAATGATCTGACACTGAGCAGCAGAGTAAAGATAAAACACGCTAAATTTCAAATGACCCAATCATGAAAAAGGAGGAGACTAGACCTTTTCCTGCTCACCTTGCAGCAGAGGAATCCTTCATTGCTGCAGTTTCCTGTCTGCATTTACAGAACACCTGTTTAGAGGTGATGACATTTTCAGTTATTTTGTTTTTTCTGATGGTAGGGGGGTCAATTTTCCCTACTCCGGGTAAACGATGTGACTGTGGAAAAACAAAGTTCTCCCTGCAGAGCTGAGGTGTACCTGACATTTTGCAGCAACTTTACCCAGAGTCATCTGTTGTTGGGTTGTGACAGGAGATAGTGGCTGTGAGCCTCCTTTAGCGGCTAATTGCCATCATTACCTCCTCCGAGCCAAGGCCGGATCGACAGCCGGCAGCAGAGGGGAGGCGAGGCGGCGGCTGCTTAGCAGATAAAACAACAGACGTAATTGGCGGCGTAATGACAGCAGCTCAAATGCTGCAGAATTAAAAAGGCCGAGGTCGCGGCACCGAGCGGCTCTGATGTCAGACAGCCTGGAGCGACGCCACCAATCACAATCTGCCCTCAGCCATCGATCCGCCCGGGGACCGCGCTCTGCTCTGCTCTGCCCGGCCTTCACGGAGACGCCATCTGACTAGAAGCTTGTGTTTTATGTTGGTACTTTCCATTGATTTGGGGAAAGTTTCCAAAGATTTAATTACACGAGTAACACATAAACTGTCCTGTGCCAATAGTAGTTACAGGCTGGGAAAAATACAGCCGTGCCCTGTTAAAGTAATGGCCGAGGCTGGATTTGTGAGACAGTTGTGGTGTTTATGGGCGGAATGATTTTCTAGGGTTTTTTTGCCCTGGTGCATTAGCTCCATTAGCAACATCCACACAGCTTGCTGTAGAGCAAAACAAGAACACCAAGCTGCTGAATTACAGCTGCAATTTGTCTATTTAGAGAGTCGTCTTAATGCTGTGTCGTCTGCATCTGATTTTACACCCATCAAAAGTGCACTTTTGACTTTTTTTGATTATTCTAAGACTTATGAAGGGCTTCAAATAAGAAAAGGGGTGTTATTAGATTGTTTTCTTGACTTCTTGTGATTGAGAGAAAATGAGAATGGCAGCAAATGCTTCTACTGAAGAAGGAAAATATGGCGAATATGTGCATATGAGACCACTGACAGTAACATAAAAACTATTAAACCAATCTATTTAACACTGTTTTTAAGTACTCTGAAAAAAAAGTAACAATTGCTACAGATATCCAAACAATGAGCCACATACTGAACTTGTCGGACAAAAAATCTTTCAATAAATGTAAAAATGAGATAAAGTTATTATCTGACACGATGATGACGATTCTTATTAAAACCAGGATACATTAAACATTATAAACACAGGAACAGTCGCTGTGCAACAAGCAGCGTTTTACAGGGAAGCTTTCATGGATCCACAACAGATGTTTGAAATGTTCCATGTTTTCTACATTTGAGTCTGTATAATTAGCATTGATTACCTTCAGCGGCAGCAGGCACTTAGGAACATTGTGTTTAGAAATAGAAATGACAGGTGGAGACATCTGCATCTGCAACCGAGCGTTTTGTGCTTCAGAAATACATAATATTGGATTATTTGCACTATCAAAAGTCACGTCAAAACAAAAGGTGAAAATGAGATTATAAAAAAACACAATTTGCCAAACAAACCATCTATTGTTGTTGATGTTGTTGTTTTTTTTAACCTACTTTGGCACATTTCAGCAGTTCATTCGTGTTTTATGCTTTTCTCTTCAAGCTGATGCTCATTATTTCTTATTTATTATAACTGTAGTGAACATTTTCAGCAGTGGAAAACACAACTTTTGATTGTTTTGAGAAATAAAGTAAAAAACTTTTGAAGCTGATTTGTTCCTTTCACAAATTTTGGGTATTTTTCTGTAAAAAAAAAAGGTTCAGCTTTGACATGTTAACCTGACTAGAGGAAACTAGCAACAATTCCTCCAAACTCCTTAACCCTCCTGTTGTCTTTGGGTCAAATTTGACCCGTTTTCAAATGTTTTTATATCAGAAATATGGATTTCTTTTATCTGATTGCCTGAAAATCACATGGATGGTTCCATACCACACACTTTGTTACAACGTCGTATTTATTGGGATTTACATGAGCCTCGTGTTTACATCGTATTTATGAAGAGTCGTGGAAAAGATGTGATGTCATCTCTAAGAGGGAAACCTTCAGCTTTCATTATGGGGCCAAATATTTTTTGTTGGAGGTCCACAGGCTGCTGTTTGCCTGCCGTTAATGTAAACGCACTGATTGTCAATCTTCCATCTTTGCTTCATATAATTGTCATTATTCAAACAGCCTCTTAAGGTTTTGGGGCATTTAAACAAGCAACCAATGATGCTATGAACACCTACTCAGATATTCTCAAAGCTGTTGCAATGAATAAATGACCGAGGCCACCGCTGACCACAGAGATTTACAGTTCTCTTCTAAAAAAAAAATCTTGTATCTCTAATGTTAGGTTATAATTAAATGAAGTCATCCTGAGCAGCAGCAGCAGCAGCAGCAGGAGGAGGAGGAATACAGCAGTCACTCAGTATGACAAGACCATCACAAAAGGCGGATGATTTGAAGGAATTACAGCTCAGTCAGATTCAGTCTCAGGTGACAAAGAGTTCTGGGAAGCTTCAGACCAGACGCTCTATTAGGTGACTCATTAAGTAAATGGAACCAAAAAAAAAAGAAGAAGAAGAAGAGCTGTTGATGGCTCTCGATCTTTAAGAGGTGAGTAATCCACCGCTTCACCTGCCCTTCTGGTTTAAACGATGGCTTACCGAGGTGCATCAGCTTAATTTTACTCGACCATCATAAAGGCTGTGCTTCTCGTGTCTCGCGGCGTCGGATCTGACAGCTGAAACAGAAACAACCCCAAAACAGATTCTGACCTCCAGCTTCATGACTGGAAATTCACATCCACACCTACAGGTGAGCTGGGAAACAGACTTTCCAGTCATTTCCCCACCTCCCCCTCACCCCCCCCCCTCAGGAGAAATCACACCAATTGCCATTTGGAGAATTAATTCAGTGACCTATGGTAATTTTAAGATTCATTTGCTCTGTGTTGGCTGTGCTCGAACTAGGAATGAGAGCTGCTCTCTTGTCCCTTTACTCATGCAAAATTCATTTTGGATAATTATCTCCAAGCCTCCGGCCCCCTCATCACCCCCCCCCCCCCCCAAAAAAAAAAAAAGGCAAAAAAGAGGAGTATCTAATGACTAAATCTCTCCATTTGGAACGTGATAATTAAGATCAAACATTTGATCAGGAGCCAAACTGAGTTTCTTTGGCTGAGCGGCGCAGAGATAAATCTGTCTACAGTAGCTGCACCGGAGAGGCGAGCAAACTCTGGCCTTTCTCAAAAACGCCCGGAGCGATTTTCTAATCTGGCTGCTGTCGGTTCTCTGTTCCAAGGTCGACGCCGCAACGGACTGAACTCTCAAAAGGATAAAAAGTGTCAGCTGAAAGAAGTACCTCCCATACTTTTTGTTGTGAGTTCTTATTAATAATGAAATATAGAGGAGGAGGTGATACATCTGTCTTGACAAATGTTATCTCATGTCTGACGATTTGTCTCCAACATGTTCAAATTATACTAATTGGCCCGGTGGGGGGGGACACATCAATCAAAAGTCAACATTTTCTAACATTGAAAGGCCATAACTGACCGATGCCTTTGGGCTCTTTGTTCTGGCATTTAAACAACTACACTGACTGATACAGAACTGTGAATGATAATTACAGATGGCATTTTATAAGGATGGTGATATAGACTCAAATAAGGCTCCATAAGATTCTGAGAATAATTTCAAAGCCTGTGATTGTACAGCAGCTTCTGTGAGCTTATTGAAAAAAACCTGCAGGAGAAATTTAAGTTTGCGAATATGTAAAAAAAGATTTGTAGGTGTAAAAAATATTTGAGCACTTGTGCACAGTTGGTTACAGTTTAAAAAGGCTGGTTGCCATTTGCTTCAGACCTGCAGCATTTGTTGTATTATGCATTGTTCTGCTCCCTTTATACACAGCACTTTATAAAGCCTTTTATCTTTACTATTACTACTATTATTATTATTGTTATTATCCCAATCAAAGTGTTTCTAAATGGATGCCATATCTAATAGGCACATTTTTGGATGAACAAGTACCACCCGCTAGTTGCACCTTTCTAGTTAATGGACCAAATATGGCGTCACCATATGGTGTCCCTTCTTGGACAACGATTGGCCTGAAGTCACATGACCATATATCCAACCCATCTTTGTAGATGTCCCATTGGCTGGTATGTGTCTGGATGTACATGATTGGTTGTCTTGTATATTTTTTTTTAACTTTTTTTTTTTTTTTACCTTTTTTCATACCCAACTTACTTTATTTAAATGGTGTTTGTAATGTGTTTTATGCGCGTTTTAAACGCGTCGGTCGACTAATAAAGTTGTTCTTCACAGATGATGAATTCATCTTCATTATAAATGACAATATAGTAAAGCACAGTTGTAATAATATAAAATATGTCCTCACAGGAGAAGTTATAATTGTAGACAAATACTTTACATTAATAAACACTTAAATCTCCTGATATTTGCTTATAACTACATTATAGTGTGTTATAAACCGTTTATTATCTGTTTCTATACTGCTTATCAAAGTTAAATCAGGGGACTTTAAGTTAAGGGTTCATTGACAGTCTGGGTGATGTGACCTTTGACCCCTGCCCTTCTTGTAATGATGGAAAATTATTACCTTAAACTGATTTGGTTGTTTCTCTCCGTCTGCGTGTGCCTGGACGACAGTTGAGTATTTAAAAAAAAAAAAAAAAAAACTTTAAAAACTCAGATGTAATCTGATTATCATTCCTCTCACATCGGCTTCTATCGCAGCCTTTTCTCCTGCCAGATAGCTTAAAATCCACTTGCCAATATGTTAGTTCCACAACAATAATCGAGTCACAAAAAGAAGATGTGAGGCAGGTAAACAGCCGGCGTATTGACAGCAGCGGGCGTGACGAGAACACACACACACACACACACACAGGCGGGTTTTATCAAGAAGAAGCATCTTTGAGTGAAAAAAAATAAAAAGCTCAACAAGTGTCTGCGAGAGTAAAGCTTTCTGTCAAAACAACAGCTTTCTGATGACAGCACAAACTTTTTTATTAGGCTACTGCCAGTTTTCTTCTGAATACAAAGAAGAGAAAACACTCTCTCTCAGTAAACATGAATCATCCAACTGCTAATGATGGCGGCGCTGCTGTTTGATGTCACCTGGGATGCTGAGGCGAAAAAAAACTGACTGGTTTCCATGGCGGTGGACTATTGTTCATTACCTCTGAGACTCTCACACACACTCACACAAACACCCGGCAAAATAAAATAAAACAAACTCACATGAAGGCACACAAACAACAGCACACACACCTCGAAAGGAGTGAAAGCAGATAGAGGGAAGGAGAGCGACAGTAATGCCTAGTTATAAACCACCGCAGGACAGTGAGGAATTCTGCTTTGCTGTGGTACGTCGGCTAAAAGTGAAATAGTGGCAAAGTTCCTCTGTTGGTCCGTCACTTTGGTCCAGACCAAGCAGCAGCTCCCACGTCTTGAGGCTACACGCTTCAACTGATTCCCATTCAAAAAGCCTCAACTTCTCCCTAGAAATACTAAATCAATCATTGTTTTCAACGAGTCTCAGTCTCTAAATTCAGGTCCTCTAATAAGTGTGCTGGTGGTCATTTTGGAAATTATTGCTCTGTTAATAAGATTTGAAGACTTATAGTAGCTTTAATGTCTGCCGTGTGGGCGTTGATTGACAGCTGTGATTGACAGTTGGCTCTCCTGCTGCTCCGGGACTCACACTGAGTCGGACTATTGTCGCAGTATTTCAGTAAGTTTAATGTTACTTGATTATGATACCTGCCCTGTTAGTGGGGATGTGCAGAGATCCCAGTATTGGTATTTGTATCTGTATTTGTTGAGGCAGAAAAATTATTTGTATCTGTATTTGTATTCAAATAAAAGTGGAAAGAGGCTTAAAAATCCTGTTTTTGTTTTTATTACACTTTATATTTTTAACTTTACTCGTCATCTCATTGTAGACAGACCTCTACCTATTTATACACCCATAACACAGAGACAGCACAACGTATAACATGTAGAGAAGAACTTCAAAGGTGATTATTGCTTTGCACTTTTCATTTATTGCCTATTTTTTACAACCTAACTTTGTGGAAAGGAGAAGGTGAACAACGGGTTATGGAGAGTCAGTAGCTCAGCTTTATCTCTGGGGAACACCCCCAACAAATAATTTTTAAAATATTTGTATGAAACAAATATTCGTATAAAACCCACTATTTGTGCTTTGCCGTATAATGTATTTGTATTAAAGGCACACCCCTACCTGTTAGTACAATTTAGCTAAAATAACTTTAAAGTGGTTGTAACTCAAGGTGCTGAACACATAAAACATTAAAAAGAAGACACTGAAGTGCACATGTGCAATAAACACACATCGTTAAGTGGTGGCGAGGAAGTTAACTGAAGGGCAGTTTGAACTGATAAGTGCTCACCGAGGTCGCCTCTTTAATTTCTGCTGGTAAAGTGTTCTCTCCAGCTTTTAGGTGCGTGTTTATAGGTGCAGTACTGTGAGAGCAGCAGAGAGTGTGAAGCGCTCGGTGTTCCCAGTAAACTAGCGTTCGTTTCAGTCCGAGGTAGCGGGGCGTGTTTCCGGAGCGTGCACTCCTTATCTGGAAGGTCCTGCCTCCAAAAAGAAAAGATGGCGCCGAATACAAGCAGCAACTTTGGGCTTCAAACTGGCTCCAGCGCATCACATCTCGCTATGTCCATCTTTATATCCAGTCCAGACTGAAATATCTCAGCAACTGATGAATCCGGAGGCTGATTTATGTGTTTAAAGTGCTGGAACCAGTGAAACCAGAGATGAAGGTCGTCTGTGTGAATGTGGAGGTTATTCAGACTTGGAATAAGTGGTTATGTCACCAACTTTTGGAGAAAATTAACATTAAATAAAGTAAAGCTTCTGTCTGACCTCAAGAGTCTAGATGTAAAACTGCTGTGGAGTAATTAAACCCAGCAGGAATTACATGCTTTCTTATGATTAAAAATCATAAGACTTACAAACTATAATTTCTTACACCGTCCTCAGAAGAAATGCATCATGAGGTCGGGTCAAGCCGCCGAGTATCTGCTCTTCGCTGGCTTAGAGGAGGATTTAAAAAAAAAGGCAGCTTAAAGGTAAGTCAGGTCGGGGGCTGGAGGACGGTGTCGCCTGTCAGGAGGGTCGCTGGATTTACGTCAACACAGCCCCGAAACCCGTTACTGGACCTGGAGATCAGCCAAAACATGATTTAACATGAATACTGGACGTCCATACTGTAAAATTAGGAGTACAGAAAATTTAAAGCCTAACGTGAAAACTGAGCCAAAGCAGCTGTAAACTCCTGTAACATATTAAACTGTTCATTAATAGTATGTTTTATATCCTTGTAAGCTGATTTTGGTTTTGGACTGACATCACCTTAAACTGGAGGAAAGTATTTAAAACCATTAAGACAAGCAACGAGGAGCTGTAGAGTCTCCAGGTAAACAACTTTTTTTGCTGCTTCACATGATATTTTCTCCGTTCTGCCGCCTTCGCGCTTCTGTCAGCGCCGTCTCAGACAAAATGTCGACCAGAGAAGCTTCTCTGTGTGTGTGTGTGTGTGTGTGTTTGTAACTCGAGCATCATGTGTGACAGCCTGCTGCCTCGCCGCCTTGCATAAACATAAAAAAAAAGCTTAAGAGAGAATAAAGACAGGCAGAAAACAAGAGAGACAGAGAGGTAGAGGATGAGTGGGTACGTTTTAAAGCAGCTGGCTGTCATAGTAACAGTACGGTAGAGCTTTTTATCTGCAGTTCAGACACATCAGCACAAACTCGCCGATACAAGCTGGATGATTAATCCTCTACTGCTATAAAAATCTGATTCTACTGTTGGTTATTTTCCTGATGATGGTTGAATAGACGAGTGTTTGACTTCAGTCTCCTTATAACTACATGCTCTACACAAGATGAAACTACAGGATTGAAGTAACAGAAGCACGCTGCTCTGCTGAAAACAAGACAAAGGAGTTTAGAAGAAATGCAAGCGCAGCAACATCTGTAAGCCTTCTGTCTGTTTAAAGCAGAGAAACACAGCAGCTCAGACAACTGGACAATCAGCACACCGGCTGCTGGTGTTCGTACAAGTCTGAGCAACAGTGACAGCTTCTGTACCAGACTCCCTTTAGGTAAAACACTATTTAATAACATTATATTCCTTGTTGCAAGCTCATTACTGTGGACTAAGAGAACGACAGGTGCACAAGACCGACTTCATACACAATTCAGGTTGTTTTGCCAGATAAAAACAACTAGTTGAAGCATCTTTTGAGGGTTGTGTATAGTTATGTTTAGGAGACAGAAAGTTAATTGGTTAAAGCGGCTATACACAATATTTCTTATATATAATAACACTGTTTGTGTCGGGCGTGGCTCGTAGTGATGAACCTACAGAGAATTATCAGCGACTCTGCAGCTTTTACAAAGTTCACTAATCACCAATTATAGTCCACGTTACCCACACATCTCCATCCAGCATCTCACCCAAACTGCACTATTTTCTTCCTCTTTTTTTTTGCCTTTTCAGCTCAAGCGTCACTGCATATAAACATCACTAGCAGCTGGTTGTCTCCATGTTTGTTTTGGTACAAGAACATGTGATAATTGGTATTCTCAAAGGATACGCAGGTCATCAACCAGCAGAGCTCCAGTGGTTCTGTGTGATTACTCTGTTGTGAGGTTTGTGTTCCTTCCCTGACAGTCAAAGACTAAAAATTCGGTGCCAGCTGGAGACAATCTTTATGTGTGGTCTGTCCAGTCTTCAGGAGCGTCCCCCGTGTCCCTACATCATCACACATTTACTGTACATGGCTACAATATCACCACATTTTTACATTTTTTAAATATGCTGGGAGGAAGCATATCTGAGGGTCTATTTACTCTTTAACTAAGTGAAAAATAGTGTAAAATGTTGCAGATAAACCCATCTAAAGATCAGCCTAAACTTTACCCAAAAAGAAAATGTTGTTGCTAATCAAAGCTAAAATGTGGTCTCTATTTTAATCTTTTAATTTCTGGAATCAAGAAGAGAAATGTCTGCGCAGCTGAACGTCTGACTTTTACTAGCTTAATGTCTTTGCTGTGGTGTGTTTTACTCAGGCATGAAAACAACAGAAGGTAGTTTCACTGCTGCATTTAGTCATTCAGCTCAGCTAGCGGCAGGTTTGGACTGTAGCTTCCAATTAGCAGGAGCTGATGAGAAACAGGAGGGAACCCACAATCTACTGAACATCAAAAAGAGCCACAAAGTCATTTCATGGCCTTTGTTCATCTGTGCTACAAGCTCTTTGTTCTGCAGTTTTTTTTTTCTCATTCTTGATAGTTTAATATCAAATTGTATCAAAGTTTTGCACATTTGCACAGTTTTTGAAACAGGCCATGAATTAATTATTGCCACAGAAAGACTTTCTGTCCTTGATGTTTGCTCCTGCGTGGATTCTTTCGTTTGTCATGACTCACATCAGAAACCTTTGTCTTCTGATGGAGTCACTCTTTCTCTCTCTCGTTCTGCCGAGTTCACAGAGTTTGCGCTCTTCTATTGTTCATATCTGTGCTTTGAACTGCAGTGGTAAAATATGTTTAACCTGCCTTGTATGTGAGCTAGAGGTGTAAATGCAAAGCTACTATCTGTACATTTATCTGTTTAGATTACAGAAATATTTGTATCTGTATTCAGATTTACACCATGAGTGCGTACGTATGGCTTCTACCGGCAGATGTCTAGTCTGCTTCATTTGGTCACATATTACGTAAAATGTACTTTTTCATGTCTTTTCAACATGTGTCTCCAGCGTGTCTAGAGACCCCCAAACTATGAGAAAACACCATCTTCTCTCTTTTTCTCCTGCTCCATCTTTCAGTAAATGTGTGTGTAAAAGCTCTGTTTAAATTTGGCTCCCTCTAGGATGTCATAAAGGGATCTGTTGACTATAGACGTCCCGCTCCAGTCCCCGTCCACTGAAAACCCACTGAAACAAAGTTCTGCTGTTTGCTGCAAGAACCAAAACAAGAGTCTTTATGTCCTCCCATCATCTGAGGAAGTGAAGACCAGTTGGATTCACTTTATTTTTGATGGAAATGTCCCCACATGACTGGAAAACTGTTGCATGTGTGTGTGTGTGTGTGTGTGTGTGTGATGGATCGATACCGGCTGTCCGTGACCCGACCACAAACTTTGAAGCTGCAAGTTTTGCCATGTTTTATCTTGTCTTACTATTTATTTAGCAGATTAGCCTGTTGAACTTGGCGTTAGCATATTGTGCGGCTAATATGGCTAATATGGCTGGTGGACTAATGTTGTGATATTGAGGGACAGTCAAGAGAAACTGTGTGAACATTAAGCTTCATTTGAAGCCAACTAAATAACGACAGTAGTAGGTTGGATGGTTGCTTTTCATGTTACTTTTTGTGGAACTTTAAACTGCAGCGCTAGCTCAGCTAACTTTGTTGTTACACGTTAGCCCGTTCTGCTCCGTGATCCTCGCCCGTATGTGTGTGTTGCTGCTGTAACGTTACATAAATGTACTTGATAGACATGCCATGAACGTAACGATACACGTGTGAAAAAGAAATGAACGAACTGCAGGAATTCCTTTGCTTGGCAACGTTGTGAAACTTTGATTAGCGCCCAGCAGCTAACTTGCTCAGATCATGAAGCTTAGTGTAATAATATTAGTGATGCTACTGCAGCTCTGTCGCAGTTCCAGTATGAACATGAATACTGTCAACAGCCCTCCGTCTCTCCTGTTGCAGTCATATAATCTTGCAATGTATGTATGTAGAAAAATGTTTGTAGAAAGCAACAACCAGTCCGGAGTGAGACGTGTGGAGAAGCAGCTCATCTGCATTTGAAGCTACAGAATCTAATCTGCAACTTTTGATAACTGAGTCCTTTTTTAAAGCCAAAATGCCAAAAATAAGGCTTTAGGTGTCTTGATTTTACGGCATTTTATTGACAAAATGATTCATCAAGAAAATAATGAACAGATTAATAGATATCAAAAATAATTGGTTGTTGCAGCCCAAATACTGTATCTGTAAATTAGCTACAAACAAACAAAATGTACACAATGTAATATTTTAACCATGTGTCTGAATTAATCAAATACTAAAACATGATTAGTATTTGAACCTCAAACAGAAAATAAATAAAGAGAAAGAAATTAAGTCTAAATAAAACCTGTTAACAGGGTTTTATTTTGGGCACAAACACTGAGAATTGACCTTTCAGCGTATTAGCAGACATCTTGTGTGCAGAACTTTTAAAATGAAAAATATTTGCATATTTATAGATTCAGTATTAAAACAGTTTTAAATCATTTCTGGAGATCTTTAATCATGTTGTCAGAGATCTTCTTTCTTAGTGCTTTCTAGTTACTCATATTTCACTTTTTGGCCTCTAAAAACGACTTTGTAACTTTACTTTCAAAGATTCTGTAAATATTTATTGTTACATATGTTTTATATCAAACTGTCATACAGTTGGACAGCTCTGCATCTATCTGTATTTGTCTTAAACTCTCCATGTGCACAAACCCTCCAGAAACCCAGACGCTGCTCCTGCAGACGCTCCCTGTCAATAAAGATGAATGTTTCTGAGACCTTGCAGCTTCTGCCACTGACATTACAAATCCTCCCTCCCCCCCCGTCCTCGCTGTTGGGCTTTGTTGGCCGGGGTGTGGTCCCCACTGAGGTCCTCAGAGAGCGCGACGCACTGATGTGACGAACAGGCCTCAAAGCTGTCGGCGTGAAGCCTCCCACTGTTATCTCTCATCTGAGCCGGACAGTGGGGCGCTTGGAGGTGATGCGCCGCTTAAACGATGAAATATGATCTGTAGCCTGAGGCCGGGTGCCCCCCCCCACCCACCCACCAGCCCCCACAACAAAGCCCTCCACTCCCTCGACAGCCCTGCTTTAAACATGACAAATGACAAAAGCACACCAAGGGCAGCTCTGTGGTAACATGAGGACCCGGAGTATCAACTGAGGAATTATCCCACTAATCTCCGAAAAGAAAGCGGCACGCAGGCCTCGGTCGGCATTTATATTCTACCTACGCTGTGAAACTTTAATGCAGCTTCTGACTGGGATAACCTGCAGTTTGCAAACTTCTAGCATCAAATATTCTCCTTATTCTGCATGCAGAGAGGGCGTGTAAACAGGAATAATCCATGTGAAGCAGATCAGGGCTTGTCATGTCGAATCTCACAGCCGTCGTCTGTAAGCTTCTTTCTTCTCGCTCCAGTCTCGCCGCAAACTGCCACTTTCACTTCTACTCTCTCTGTGTGTTCTGTACCAGTTCTGTCAATCATGTCATCCTCGCTGCATCCAGACAACCTGGCTACCTGTCACCTTCCTCCTCCTCCCCCCCGTCTGTAGTTTCACCAAGTTGCCAAGGCAACGGGCGGATGCTGCGCTATCAGTCATCACTGCCCCCTCTCTCTGCTGATGGTATTCAGCCGTTTCCTGCAGCTAAAGCAGAGGACATCCAGTCCTCGCTGAATACAGCTTGTAATTTAGGTGATTCAGAAGCTGACAACTCAATAGCAGATGGATGAGAAGAGGAAGCGTCTTCGCCTTAAATGGGAGAAACCCATTGTTTAACACCGAAGAGCATCACTATCACAGCTATTCTGAGTCTCTTCCTGTGAGGATGAAGAGGCGTTTATCTGTCCCAGCAGTATGATAACAGGACATTCATTCACTTCTCAACGCCATCAAATCAACCAATAATTGGATCTATAAAAATGTTGTTTTTAAAGAATCCCTTTCTATTAAATCACACAGTTGTGATGGTGGACATCCTACAGCAGGTCTAACGGTACAGTTTGCATTTCTGTCCCTCAGGGCGTCGGCATCCTGAAGGCCTCTTGTTTCCCATCCATCAGCCTCCCGGAGGTGTGACTGGCGTTTACCACCTTCTCTCATTTGGCAGCCAACGATTTCCTGTTCCTGAGCCATTGATTTTCATTTGCATTGCTGACAGACACGAAGCCGCTTGCTGAGAAACACCAGAGTTTAAAACTATAAAATTAACTATAAAACAACTTTCTTGGCTGTGATTTTATTTTTTTTGTTTGTTTTGTTCACAGTGAAGCATCGTTCATATTAAAAAGGGAATTTAATATTTATTTCGGTCTGCAATCAATAACAGAAACAATTAGGCAAAAATCCAGACCTGAGATACAAAAGATATTCATGTTTACATGGAACATGACAAACCTGGTTGGTTGGTTATTTGGGTGGGTGGATAATTTATTAATCCCAAGGGGAAATTAAGTCATTAATTTATCCTTGTTTACATGAACAATATCCAGGTTTCTAATCATCTGTGTCCAGTTGCGTCTTCATTTCTCAGCATCTCGGCCACTATGCTGTGTAACAACGGAGTGTTTGGAGATCTGGATCAGGTGTTTACATGCAGAAAACATAACCAGGGTACTCCAAAAACTCAATTATAACCAGGATATTACTGCACAAAATATGCAGCTGCTACATAAAGAGTTAATTCTCAGTTTTCAGTTAATTTATTATATAAAAACTAAATTCTGCCTCGAGATATTAAAGTGGACAACAGAGTTCAGAGGAATAAGATATATCACACAATATTTATTAGTAGATAAATTCATTTGATTTGTTGAATATATATATAAAAAATAGAATATCACTAGAGTTATTCTTTAAAATGCAAGCAGAAAAACAGAACAGAGGGCAGAAAACTGACGCAGGAGAAAGTGGGAGCAAGGACATTTCCTTTCTGTTGGACCAAACTACCAAAAACATAAAATGACTTCTGGAACTTCTTGTATAGAGAAACACAGAAAAAAAAAAACAGAGAGAGACAACAACACTGCATCACAGCTGTCTAAGAAGAGGCTGAGGTCAAGAATTAATCATCTATCTCTGTCAGTGTCTGGTTTTTTTTTTTTTCTTTTCTAAAATGTTTTGTCTGAACGAACCACCAACAAAACCACCTCCAGAAATACCAAACCCTGACCGTTTGACCGCACGCTGCCGCTCCATTTATCACAGGTTTCTCTGCAGAGAAGCAGGTTAACATGTGGGCTAAACAGAGGTTTAGGCCTGGAGAACTCACAGCGAGCAGGTTGGGGAATAAAACCAGAGGAGATGGATGATTCTCTCAGCGCGGTTCTCAGACTTCCTACTAGTCCGATGTTCCCCAGCTTCCCGAGGCATGACCTGCTGCTTGTTTGTATATTCCTGACTCCAAATGACCTTTGCCCTAGCTACAGGTGACCTAGGCCTCTTCCTAGGGCACCATCTAGCTGGGGGGTGCTGATATAATGAGCCAATTTCACCGTGCGCCGGAACAAGCTGCTCCCATCGGTCCTATCGAATGCACTGGCGCCCTTCGTGGCGCCTGCCCAGAGCACTGATACAGTGTTAAGGCGCCCAGGGTTACAGTGCAGTGACCCAGAAAAACAGTTTTCTGCAGCATCAGTTAGTTCCACACATAATTTCCTGTCTATAATGTAAGAGAGGCCACAATGCAGGCACTATGCTACACCAGATCCTGCAAAACTAGTAAACAAGCATGGAATTTTCTGGTTGTGGAGTTTGAAAATATATATGAAGTTAATTACATAATGTCAGGGTTTGTCTTGTTTGCAACTCCTCACGTCAGACGAAGGCTCACAGCTGAGCAGGTGGAGCAGGTGGAGACTGGAAGAGCCAGAAAAGACAAAAATTGCATCAGGGGCGCAGGTCAGAAAAAGAAAAGAAGTTTTGTTTTTACTGTGTCGACACATCAGAGCAGGTTTAGTGAAAACTCTGAGCTGAGATGAGAGAAACTCTGGGTTTTCAGTTCCAGAAAGAGAGAGATAACTTAAACTGTGAACTTAACCTGCTCGAGTTTCTCTCCGTCTCCTCTTACAGAACCAGACACGTCGTCTCATCTCTTCATTCATTCAGTCCGCATCGAAGCACACTCATTAGTGAACGTTTACTGTCTGTCAGAATCTAAATCCTGGTTGGATATTAGTTTAGTTACTCAAGGACAATCTAAAGTTGCCATTTTTATGCACATCAGTCATTTCTCTGAACAAGTTTTTTTTTTGCCTTCACATTCAGATATCACACAGCTTGAATTCAGCCTCCCGACGTGTAATCTCAGCTTAAATTTGAAAAACCTGATATGAAGCTTTAGACATGTAGGATCAATGAATAATTATCTCTACCACTCATGATGTGATTGGTCGCACTGATGGAAAATAATTCCTGTAATATTGGAGATTATATCTTAATATTTCTGAGTGAGCAGGATTGTGGTGCAGCTGCAGAACGAAGTTTGAAAGTGAGTTTTTTTAAATGGGGTTTAACAGCATTTCAATGACAGTGTTTAAACTTACTACATTTGTTGAAGCAGCTGAAATAAAGTCACTGAATGTTATTGAGCCAAGATAAAAATCAATGTCTAAAATTTTAAAATCTGCTGTATTTTAACCTTGAGGCCTTTTCAAGTGCAAATCAGCAAACACATTATTACTGATCAGACTGAGAGCTTACAGTCATGTCTCTGTGTCTTTGATCTATATAGTTTTTAAATCTTTAACTATATTTTTCATCTTCAGTTGCTGCCTCTTGTGTTTTACCCGTCAGATTAAAGCTGACCAAATATATTTAAAATGTAATGTAGCTGCAGCCTGATAAACAGTCAGATTCCACTTTATCATCATTAAGGAAATGTAAGTCTGGTAAATGATGAATCAATGGACAACACTGAATAAAACTTTATTGTGTTAACTTATTGACACTTTCACCGCTCCGACTCTTTTTTTAAAAGATAAATGTGCAGCGTCCTCATACACATGCATTAATATCGCTATGTACACTGGATTAAAATGGAGGCTCGGCCTTTTATTTACCTGTTGCCATGGTGACTCGTAGTATCGTAGCTCCAGTGATGATGGCTTTTTTTAAATTCACCACGAACGTGCTGAAAACTCAGAGTTCAGGGTTAAACGCAGAGTTTGTTAACCCTACTGTTGTCCTCGGGTCAACTTTGACTCAGGAGAACAACAGGTGTCATTATGTGCTGTCATCAAAAAAATTGAAATGGTTTCAAAACAGTATCCTGACTAAGAAATTATGAATTATTTTAACTATAGTTGAGATCAGAGGAACATATGTTGATGGATTATGGCAGACTGGTATATGTAAAAGTTTAGTCAGGATACTGTTTTAAAACCATTTCAATTTTTTGATGACAGCACATGACACCTGTTGTCCTCGGGTCAATTGTGACCCGGGAGGACTCAAGGACGATCTAAAGTTGCCATTTTTATGCACATCAGTCATTTCTCTGAACAGTGTTTTTTGCCTTCACATTCAGATATTACACAGTGTGAATTCAGCCTGTTGTCCTCCCGGGTCAAAATTGACCGTTGGACAACAGGAAGGTTAAATCAACAGACTAAAAACTCTATTTTAAGTTCTATTTAAATTATATTTAAATTAAATTAAATTATATTTATATTTAAGTTCTATATTGTCTATTTATAATCCTCTAGTGTGAGTTCTTTCTTGTGTTTTTTGTTGATTTTGATTAGATTTTAGTCGTATATTGTATCAACAGGCTCTGATTCAACATCATGAAGGTATTTAATGCTAAATGCTCCATCAACACCAGTTAGGAAAGCATTGTTAAAATCCTGCAGATCTTTATATGAAATTCTAGTCTGCTATATTTCCAGAGAGACCACATAACAATGTAGGTGTGTATAAATTGATGCACAAGACATTTGATTTAAAGGTGGAGCCATAAAAATGTCACCTTGTGTCTGAACATTTCATATAAAGTGTGATAAATCTTCCATGTGAGCACATACAACAATTACAGCCGCTACACGTTTTATCGAACTTTGAACCTACTTAAAGAGCAAATTTAAGGGGAAATACCGCAAACATCAGAGCTCATAAGCTGATTACCTAAAGTAACCGGAGCCTCGCTGTGTGTGGAAACTATCAGCAGCCTGAACGTAAGAGCTAAAAGCTGACATAGGAAATATTAACTTCAATTCACTCGAGGTTTATGTCATCTCAATTTGTCATCATTACCTTGAAAATTAAGCGCTCAGAGTTGTGATTTAATGGAGAGGTGTTACGCAGCTTATTGTATTGCAGTAAATTTGCTGCCTCTATAAAGCACATATTGATTTAGCTGTAAAACTACACTCAAAATCCCAGTTCCTGCTTATATAACTCACAGTTAATAAAAAAAAATGAAATCCCTCAGCTAATTCTTCATGATGTATCGCCGCTGGTCAGACTGTGATGACAAAATGAAAATAAATATAAATCTGAAAGAAACTCTTGAGTTATTATTATTAAAAGTTTAAGAGCAGGGATTCTCGTCAAGTGTTCAGCGTGTCGACACTTTCTTGTTTAATTCCCGGCTCTGGTTTTAATGCTGCACCACCACACGACCGATCAGCATAACCGTGTTAAAACACTGGTGACACAAAGCCTGCTGGGAGCTCGGGGTCCAGAGGAAAGCCTCCTAGCGGCAGCAGAATTAGCCCGGATCAAAGCTCATTTCAAGCATCGGGTTAAAGGATGTGGAGCAGCTGTGACTTCCAGCTCAGCTCCACATGTCCTGCTTAAAACTGTTTACACATTCAGATTCACTGATTCTGTCTAGTTGGATATCCTCTCTTCACACACGGAGGGCAAACTGCAGGAAGTGGCTCAAGGGCACCTGTGCAGCAGGAGTTGTTGAGGAAAAGCGACACACATCTTCAACTCGGGTCATTTTCATCACCGTGTCGAGTTCTTTACAAAAGATACGAGCAGGTCAATTAGAGCAAATGTCAAGCAGGTCTGAAAATGTCCCACATCGAAGTGAAATGACAAAAATAATTTGTCAGTGTCAGTGGTAGAAGAAGCACTCAGATCTTTCATTTCAGTGAAGGTACAACAATGTAAAAATACTCTGAGTACACAACACTGACACATCATCACCTTTTAAGTTGATATGTTGAACTTGTTAGCAAACAGTTGCTTATTTCTACATCCAGCAGTTACGGAGCAACATTATCATTCATCTGGAGTCGTGTTTCTGTCCACCTGGTGAATTTAAGTCCAATATTCACTCTCTTTTAGCTCTGTTTTACCAACTCCTGAGGGAAATGTCTGGCTCTTTAGCTGCTAAATGCTCCACTATGTTCACCAGCTAGTCTACAGCTAACTGTGTCTGTTTGCCGTTTGGTGCTGAGCAGGTAGTGTACAGCGGCTTTTTACAGCTTTTTCTCTGCAAACCACGCTATGAGAGCTCTGAGAGTGAACCAAAACAGTAAAGTTGTAGCCGGACAGATAAACAATGAGTTGAAACTCATTATAAAGCTCCGTGAAGCCGAGAGGAGCTGCAGAGTCGCTGATAATTTTCTGTAGGTTCATCACTACGAGCCACAACCAACACATTACACACTGACAGATCAGACAGTGTTATTATGAATAATATCAATTAGCTAATAATACATAAGTATAATCCTCAATATGTACTTAGACAGGATATGAAACAGCAATCTCATGGTGTCAAAATCAAACGCAACCATCCACTTTAATCCTCATTCATTCATTAACTCAAACATCAACAGGAGTGTCACGGGTCATGAGACTTTTAGTTCCTGGTTTAGTTCCTGAGGTTAGGAACCTTTTGGTCAAATAGGGGCTATAGGTAGAGAGAAGTAACAGGAGCGCTGCTGGTGTCCCTCAAACCACCAGTGCTCATGGATGGGAATAATATTGAAGAGGAACGGAAGAATTATGACCAAAAAATGGCTTGTGCCTTCTTCAAGGTCACACCCCACACACGTGTTGGTGTGTTTTTTGATGACTCCAGCCCACTGAAATAAAGGCCTTTTATTTTTCAAACCTACCTTGAGTGCCTGGACCTGGATTTTTTATGCCAGTCTTTGGTCATAATTCTTCCTCTCTTCTTCAGGGGCTGAAGGTCTTTTCTATTGTTTGATCAATGCTGTTGTTATTCTGTTGACAACTGCCTCTTTACAGTTGTGACAAGTGCACCAAATCAAAAACCATTAAAATGACACATACTGTGTGCAGCACACCATTTATTCAAACTGAACTGTGTACACCAAAATTAAATACCGAATTTTATCAAATTACTCCCTCAAATTAAAAAATCTAACCCTTTTATTATACACAGTATGCAGATTGCAAAATAAATCACTTCCTTTCTCACATTGTTGACAAAAAATGAACATCATAAGCCTGAAAAAGACAGTTTTTATGTCAGGGCTGATGTACATGACCTCTCTGGAGATATTTCAGAATCATTTATACAATGAAACGAATCGACTATTTAGTTTTCGTATTTGTGTCCATATTCAATACAGAAAACTGCAGCCTGACAGGATGAAAAGAGGTTCTTGCTGCCTTTATAGCGCGTCGCTGCCTCCGGCGTTAACGTACAGCCTTCATCGTGCCCTCAATATGTCAGCTGACTAACGGCGTCGGGAGGGAGGGATCCGCCGCCGCCGCCGCCGCTAAACGGACGAACGAGAAAACGTTACACATTGAGGTCATTCCCAGCTCGCTCCTGGGGGGGAGATCTGCTTTGATGTCGGGACAACGGAGAGGAAGAAGATCCGAAAAAATCCCTGAAAGAAGAACATCTACTGCGGCTGGACGACGCCGAGTCATCCTGCTACCCAGCATGCATCACAGCAGCATGCATCCTTTATCAAACAATTTATCTTTCTAATTAATACAATTTTATGAATGTTTACATGTAAAGCGGTGAAATGAATGTGGTCTGACAACACACATGTAGAACTTACACTGAACACTAGATTGTTTATTGTGTTAATAAATGATGATTAACTGATTAGTCGATCGACAGAAAATTAATCGCCAACTATTTTGATAATCGATTAATCTTTTACAGTAATTTTTAAAGAAAAAAAAAAGCCAATTTCTCTTGTTACATCCCTGAAAAAAGGTCTATGGGAAGAAGAATTACCCAGATAAAATGGAGGAGTGGGAAACTGAGATGTGTAAAAAAAAATAGAGAGAATTTATTGTGCAACATGAATGTAAACAAAATAAAAAATATGCATCTAGAGAGAGAAGACAAACACAGCAGCAGGGCTGTAACACTCTGATTCCAGCTTCTCAAATGTGAATATTTTCTGGGTTTTTTTTTTTAGTCCTCTGTGACAGTAAACTGAATATCTTTGAGTTGTAGACAAAACAAAACATTTGAGGGACTCATCTCGGGTTTTGGGACACAGTGACGGACATTTTTCACCACTTTCTGACATTTTATAAACCTAAGCGACTAATCGATTAATTGAGAAAATGAATCGTTAGTTGAAGCCCTAGTTTATTGTGAAAAATAGATGAAAGAAAAATAGAGAATAGTATAAAAAGGGACAGAAACACAGCAGAGAAGCACACCAATTTTGTTATGTTAATGGAACAGTTCACTTTAATTACAACAAATAAATTCTTATTCACATTGGCAGCATCCATTCATGCAGGTATTTGGGTTTTATTTGTCCAGGTTTACAGGTTTCTGTCCTCCAACCCAATACAACACAACACAAAACAATACAGGTGACTGAAACCAGACCCTTGGATATCGTTTACGGCTCCCTGCAACACTGTATGCAGAACATACAGTTTAAGAACGGACGGATGGATGAATAGATCAATGTACTGTGAAAAATAAACACACAGAAAAGATTGGACTCATTGGCAGCGCCAGACTTGATATATATATATATTGTGTTATTGTGTGATAATATGAAAATATTTCAGAGTATTTTATGAAATACAACCAACCAAACCAACTATTTAGTCCTTTGTCAGAATGAAACTCTTCTTACAAAGGAATGTGCACTGTATTTGTTCCCATCAGCTGAATGAAGAAAATAACGCAGGAGATTATACGTCAAATATCTGATAATTTCTTGGTGGGGATATTTGTAATTTTCTTGGAGGGGGTCACCTATGTCCAGACTCAGGTATTCAAGCCAAACGTGGAAATAATCAGCGTTTATTCTTAAGCACATCGATGTTACAGCACGGGTCTACAGAAAAAAGCTGCGATCAGTCATCACTACATGGTGAAAATATACAGTATATGTACATATAACAAATATAATGAGCAAATATCACGTATAAACTCAGGTTTCTTCTCTCCAGTCTGACCAGTTAACACATCTGTGTGTCTGAGAGGTCTGGACCAGGCCAGCTGTTGAAAACTGAGGAGTGTTTTCCTTCTTTAAGACTGAAACCTCTGAGGGCCTATTTAATTAGTGAAGCTTTAATACCAATTTAATGGAAATTAGTTTCAGACCCCCACATGAATTCCATGTGTAGTCTTATAGATCAGGGACTCACTGCTACTCTCCACCAACTGTCTTATAATTATATCTTCTACTGAGAGAAATAATGGACCTTTAGCTTGTTAATATAAATATGACTTACAGATTCTCATGTATATTCACTGTATTTTATGTGTAATTTATGATTCTCTGTATTTTTCTTTCAATTCCAACATCATGTTACATGCTGCAATGCGTTTCCAGTTCGTACTGTATTTTCAAATGATAAATATTCTCCATTTATCACCTCAATAAACCTGTCTGGTGTTATTATGTGCTCCCTAATAATCCCTGAAAACGTGCTTCACATGTTGACGATTTCAGCTCTTACATTTTTTTTCCTGTTCTTGATCAGTTTTAAAATGTCTTTTTGATTATAACGCCTCCAACACGTCGTCTACTTTAACATTTATAAATGACTGTGAAGATAAACTAAATAAAAGAAACCGAAACGGCTAAAATATTGAACTTATTCGCTTCTACTGAAACATTTAAAAACAGATCTTAAAATGTGGATTTTTGAAGTGGCAGTGATGAAAGGAGTTTCAGTGTCTGCTGCAGTGTAAACGCTCAAAATAGTAGCAGTTGTACTTGAACTTGGTGTCGATTGATGTGTAAACGCTAAAAAAAAAAATAGTGTCAGTTGCAGTAAAGGTGCTGAAAGGAGTTCAGATATCTGAAAGGAGTTGAAGCGTCAGTCGGCATCTAAGTTTTGTACTAAATATGGTCAAACGAATATCTGATATGAGAGGGTATCACTGAGCAGTACTATTGTGCTGCCTGCAGCCTTCCTGTTGTTATTCTGGCTGTGAGTACGCCCGCTATTGTCAAAGTACAGTCTGTAACTCCGCCCCCGCCGCCATCTAGCAGAGGTTATAACGTGGCGTGATCCAAACAGTGGCCAGACAGACTATTAAGCCAGTGATGGATGAGTGTGGAAATTAGTTTAAATTTGATCAGAGCTCATAAATACTTCCTGTTAACCAGTGTTTGTTACATAGACTGTATAAAAATATGGACGTAGTTACCGTGACGTCACCCGTTGGTTTCTGAAGAGCGGTTTTGAAGCTTAAAGTGAGCCGCTCCGGCTGTCGCCATCTTGGCAGTGCGTGACGCTGCCTAACTACCAGCCAATCAAAAATGGGCAAAGAGGCGGGCCCAATGGCTGAAACAAGCCACCTAGAGGCTGGCGGACCTGTCACTCAAAGCAGCCATGTCCTTCATGATGCATAACTTTACGGCTTAATAAAATTTAAAAGGGTGAGTTATAAAAAAATTCAACCCTGTACAGTTGTCATGAAAGAGGAAATTAGCTTTTGAGACCAAAACCGTTTTTTTGTACCAGGCAGTAAACATGTTTATTTCTGCTGTTAAGTTGGGCATTTTAACATGGGGGTCTATGGGGATTGACTCGCTTTTGGAGCCTCAAGTGGTCATTCAAGGAACTGCAGTTTTTGGCACTTCTGCATTGGCTTCATTTTACAGCCCCGGAGGTTGCTGCTTGGTTTGTCATCCAACTCTTACATCGTCTGATCATCACAAATAAACAATAAAGGTTTAACGACTGCAGGCTGTAGAGAAAGTTAGAGGCACAAAACGTCATATTCAAGTACAACCACAAAGCATCTGTTACCATCTGAACCAGCTGCAGACGTATAATACACTGAAAAACTAGAAAAATGTCAGAAAAACAAACCTGAACTACAATAGAAATGTGGCTGCTGAGGAACAGACGGCTGAAACTTCTGAAATGTTTCCTGTTGACATGAAAACAGCAACAGAGCAATAGAGGATCACGTGGACATGAGAAGAAACGAAGAAAAAGAAAGTGAAGAAGCACATTTCCCAAACATGAATGGTACCGTTATGCAGAATTGGAATGAATAATGTCCTCTTGATGGACACCACTTCCTCCAAGTTTAATTGGAAACAAAAACCAGTGAAATGTGACAAACACAAACACTTTTTTTTTTAAACAGGCAGAGAGAAATCCACTAAATCTAAACGTTCTTCTGCTAAACAACAGTGACAAGTCCCTTCCCCTCTCTCTGCTACACCGTACTACACCTGATTATTTACTAGCTAATTAGCAATATAGCAAGGCCATAAATCTTAACTGTAAGAAGATGTGAACGCTGCTCTGCTGAACAGGAATCTGACCAGATATAAATATATAAAACCAGCAGCCGAGCAGCAGCGAGACGCCGCAGCTCGTTCCGCTCATTTCCTCGTTCACCGTCTCTACATGAAGCGTGTTGACGCATGACAGCACATGAAACCATGTGAGAAAATATTACAAAATGTGCCAAGCTGTGATCATACCGTATGACGGTGTGTGAGCCCACTGAGCAAATCCAGTTAATTTGCTTCAATCTCCTTGATTTAAACTGATGAACACAGGAAATTATTGTACCTTTTAATCAATTATCTACTAAACTTATGCTCCGTTTATGTTATTTTAATGTAATTTTACAAATTTATTTCAATGAATGCCTTTATTTGCTCTTAATTGTGCGGTGTGGAGTTATTGACCTTGACCTGTTTTGGTGAGTAAGTTCAAATCTGCTTTAAATAAAATGTAGCAATAAGTTTCCTTCTTTAGCTCAATCAGTTAAAGCTACAAAAATCTGTGTTTTTTTTTTATTAAAAATGGATCAAGACCAAGATTTACTTTATTTGCCCTCATGCGGAAATTTGTTTTGGACTCTGAAAAGACATTATAAATCATTTGGAGTCGTATTTGTTTCCACCTGATGGATGTAAATCCAATATTTACTCTCCTTCTAGCTCTGGTTTGATCTCCAAGGTTTACCTGGAGAATGTGACTCCTGAAATTGACCTACTGCGATCCTCTAAACTAGAAGATGTCTCACTCTGTCGGTGAAACGCTTGCGGTTGTACAGTGGTGTTACAGAGAGGAGGTTCCTCCTTCACAAATAATCTTTGGTTGAGTACAAACAGGGGTTGCAGAACGAAACACAAACCCCAAGATTCATTTTGTTCTGTCATTATTTTATGCGCAGAATTAATGTCAATTAGTGACAGCTGATATGAGCTGCTGCTGTCGATGTTTGTCATTTAACCGGCAAAAACGACGGCCGGTGCCGGATATAAATGAGAAGCTGCCAGCTGAAAATGTTAGATATTGTACGCTACTGCTCTTTGCGAATGCAGAAGAGAGAGATAATAATCAGAGTTTAACAAATCTGTTAATTTACTAACCAAGATGTCAGTATTTAGAGTCATTCACCCTGCTGTGCACAGATCATTTTCACAACCACACACTCTAATTTCCACTCGCGTAAGAAGTGTAGGCTGCTGAAAAGGAGAGCAGTCGTGAGCAGAGTACATTAATGAAAGAATCAGCTTTATTTTAGCTGATAAAGTCCTTTAAAAGATGCCCAGATCGACCCGATACCCATCCTTAGGATCAGCTTGGGAACTCTCTATTTAAAAGCTTTAGAGCTGCCAGGAGTCACACAATGTGCACTTCAATACCTTCAAACTAAATGCAACAAAAATGTAATTTGTTAATATAATTTTCATTTTAGCTGCATCATGAAGTTAAAGAAACAGGACAAATAATAACTCCATTACCCAACATACACTCTTTATCCTGACATTTCAGACAACAAACACAACTCTTATTTTTATTCTTTTCGTTCCCTCTGCTTGTTCTTTGTGTGTTGTTGTTTTTCCTGCGTTTCTTCTCTCGTGTCTTTTGCATCTCGTTTGTTGTCTCTTTCGGGTTGAGATGTTTTTTAGAAATCCCACTTGAATACGTTTCCTCACCTGAACGGTTTGTACTTCATTTCCTCTCTTTTTTTTATTTATTTTTTGTTCCCCTCAGAGTGTTTTAGCATTTGTGAAAAATCAACTAAACTTAGAAAAAAAAAAACTAAACATGAAGTATTGGCGTCTGTCCTGATCTCTGGAGACTTTGGAGAAGGAGGCATGTTGGTAAAGTCAAAGAAAAATAAAAATAACAAGTAGAAAGAGCCTTTGTAACGCCCTGAAATTAAAGCTAACTGTCACAGAAATGAAAACATGCTCTCAGGGCTGAAGAAGTCTGAATGCTGTCAGGGCTTCTCAAACATTTTCATACCCCACATCCACAATAAACCCTCATGAGGACACAAAACCCAGTTTGGTCACATTCAGACTCATACTGGAAGATTTTTAGCTGCTGATTTAGCTCTGAAGCTTAAAACTGTGCTGTAGGTGCTGAGAGAAACCTGTGATTACAACAGTCACAGTTCATTCTCTAGTTGGGATAATAATCAGTAGTCAGTTGCAGCAGTTTGTCAGTTCAAACGTAGCCTCGTTATAATGTTTATTAAGTGGAGATTCATGCTGAATCACTAAATTAAAACCAGTTGCACCACAAACTAGTATTCATGTAGAGATGAGTTGTTACTAAATATTTACAGCTACTAACTGCCAGGTGGAACTGTTGCTAGGCTAACTGAGTGCACCAACTAACAAAGCTAACGTTTTGTAAGCTTACCAATATCTGAGCCGTTTAGATCGAAGAGAAAAAGAGGTAATCAATAAAGTCAGACTAAATAATCAATGAAAGCTGGTTAGCTTAACATAATCACACATTTTCCTTATTTACAGCTACAAACTGCCATGTGGAACTGTTGCTAGGCTAACTGAGTGCACCAACTGACAATGGCTAATGTTAGCTTGCCAATATCTGAGCCGTTTAGATCGAAGAGAAAAAGAGGTAATCAATAAAGTCAGACTAAATAATCAATTAATGCTGGTTAGCTTAACATAATCAGATATTTCTCTCTCACTTTAAACTGCATGAATACTAATAAGTCTAATACACACATATTTCTCCTGGTACGCAGACAGAAATAAAACACATTTGTACATTTCTACATTCGTTATTTTTGGTGGTTATGTAGTTTGTATGTAATCACTTACACATATTACTCATGAAAAAAAGTATTTACATCACTTAATTTAATTAAGTACTTTACTTGTTATTTTACTTCTGTTACTCAGCCGTTAGCTTAGCTTTATTTTACCAGGAAGTTCCACTGAGATCAAAAATCTCTTTTGCAGGAGAGACTTGGCCAAGGAAGCAGCTACAAAATCACAAAATTAAAATGCAACATATACAACATGATAATACGATATATTATCATAAAACAGATGAACAGCAATTCAAACACAGCAACCTCTCAATAAAAACAACTACATGCCTCCATCACCACATTTTTTTATGATGCCCTTAAATTCCCCAATGGATATGAATGTTTCTAATTTTAGATCTTTTTGCAGATTATTCCATGGCCAAGGTGCATAGTAGGAAAATTCAGTTTTCCCCAGATCTGTTAAAACCAGGGTATGTTAAAAAGCAACCAGTAAGCTGGAAGTTTACCCAGTATTGGTTATATAGATAAAAATATACCAGTGCTGTTGTCTGCAAGTGGTCAAGAATGTCCAACCCACTAAATCATAACAAATGTAATGGTGAATAAGGGTCTTTGCATTTGTAATGAAATATAGATGCATGGTACACTGAATCAAGGCTCTGTAAGATGGAGGAGGCTGCATGCAGGTACAATATATCACCGTAATCAATCACAGACAGAAAAGTAGCTTCCACAAAGTTCTTTCTTGGCATTGAAAGTAAAGCAAGATTTATTTCTAAAATAAAAGCCAATCTTCACTCTGAGCTTCCTAACTAGATTAGCAATATGTACATTAAATAAAAGGTTCCTTTAAACAACTTGAAAGCCTCAACAGCCACCTTTTCCATCCTCTGTCTTTAACACACAGAAGAAGAAAAGAAGACGTGGTTTAACAAGCAGCCAGTCGCCAGTTTGGAGGACCATCACCGGCTAGCTTAATGTTAGCCGCAGTGACTGCATGCTAACGTTAGCAGGCTAAAACAACAAAACATGTAAACAAGATGACTTTGGAGTCACCTGGAGTCTCGTTTCTTCTGATTTGGTGGTGACTAAGCTCGCCTATAATGAACCAGTCTGTCCACTGAGTGCACAGAGATCAAACTGACATCAACCCTCCATCAATCTACCAGTAATACGCCAAACAAGTCCACCCACAAACTGTCCATGTACCAGTGTTGCTGGGATTAGTTACTGTAATGTAATTACTGAATAATCTCTGAATTTCAATTAGTCATAATGTGTGGGGTGTTTAGTCTTTGAAGGTTTCAATGATCCTTATGTCTGTTTTTAGCTTTATAGGATTAAAATAATAATGTTTCTGTTTTGTGTTCTGGTGATCTTTAGTGTGGCCTTTCAATATATTTCAAAACACACTGAGGCTTTTTAAAGGCCTGAAGATTCCTTCAATCAGAGCAAAACCACAGCTGACAAATCCACAATGAGGTGGATTCTGTCATTTACAGAGCTTATGTCAGCAGATAGAGTCTTTAATCCAGGAGCCTTCAGTGTTCCTTTCTGTGTTTCTCCTGGAGAAATCAAACCTGTGACCCTGGTAACGTTAATGCCTTGCTCTACTCACTGAGCACAGTGTCGGCATCTGTCCAAGAAGCCCAGACAGTAGCTTGGAGCTTCAGACGCTCGTCCGCCTTCACTGAAATCCTCCAGTCAAAGCAAACAGCGACAGGATGTCGCCGCAGAGGAATGAAGCTCGGCGCTTTTGAAGGTTTCCACAGCTGCTGAGTTTTTAAATGAATATTCATTCAACTGTGGAGATTCACCAACACTTCCTCATCCTCCCCACCGTCCCCTGCTGATCCAAGATGGCTGTCAACAAACCCTAAACAACAACCGAGCGAGCCAAGAGCGAGGACTCTATTCATCTCTTGTGGGGGCTGCTGTGGCTCAGAGGTAGAGCAGGTCATCCACTAATTGGAAGATCAGCGGCTCCTCCAGTCCGCATGTTGAAGTGTCCTCGGGCAACATACTGAACCCCATATTACCACCAAAGGCTGTGAGCATCAGAAACTCCTCCTGATGAGCAGGTTGGCACCTTACATGGTAGGTGCCAACCTGCAATTTTCCTCTGAAATTCTCCTCTGCCATCAGTGTATGAGTGTGTGTGTGTGAATGGGTGAATGTTGGTATGTAGTATAAAGCGCTTTGAGTGTTTCGGAAAACCAGAAAGTCGCTATATAAATGCAGCCCATTTACCATTTACCATTCGTGACGCCAATTTATAACCCACGAGAAACATTTCCTCCCCATCCTGGAGAAAATGATGTTTTGCAGAAATCAGTTCTGACGCCGCTCAGAGGCAAATGGTTCTGTTCACAGCCGAATATAAAATCAATCAGGTTTGTAATGGTCTGCGCTGAGAGCATGACAAACACCCATGGCAGTGCTCAGCTCTCTGTACGCCCGCTCAGAAATACAGAGACACAATCATTTTCCTTAGCCAGCACGAACGGGAAATGAGAGGCGCTCTGTAAATAAGATATTACTCTACAGACGGCCGTATTCCCTTCAACAATTTTCCTTTAAAATGAGTGCCAATTATAAGCGAAGGGGTCCGTCTCCCCCGCAGCGTAGCCGTATCACATTTGAAATTTAAATCAGAGGTGATATTCTTGGCGGATGATGGATGCGGCTTTATGGGGGATTTTAACAAAATCCCAGGCGATGAGGCGAGTTGATACAGATCTGTTTCACATGTGGAGGACTCGACTGTCTTTTTGCTTTGAGGAAAAAATCCTCTCCTTCAAAAAGGGCTGCCAGGTAAAGAGGTGGCATTAAGATGGGAAGACAAACAGACAAAAAGGTTCGGGGGAGGGGAGGTGGTGGAGGTGGGGAGGTTGCACAGAGCTGAGAATGCCACGAGGACGGCTGGTTGAATCTAAATGTCAAAGTGTTTCTGCGCTCAGATGAACTTTACAGAACCGGTCTCCATTTCGCTTCCTTTTAGCTCTATATGCTTAGTGTCTGTCCAGCTGTGTGATGCCGCACATCTGGATTATTACCCTCCTCCGTCATTAATTCAGCCACAACACAAGAGCTCAAATCTGAGCAGCTCTCATCATCAGATGAAGTTAAATTACCTTTCAGAGCTGCTGCTGCTGCTGCTGCTGCCAGGAATAGACTTTCACAAACATCCCTTTCCCCACCAAAACAAAACATGTCCCTAACAGAGAGCTGCTGCCATCGAGGGGTAATTACGGAAGTGGGTTTGTCCTCCTGTCACCCGTCTGTACTCCACAAGCTGCATAGCAAACACCTCAAATGAAAAAAAAAAACAAAAAACTGACAGCGTCGTCCTCGCGGCATTTAAACAGCTCGGAACAGCAGTCAAATCTGTCAATTTCCTCCTGTGAAATCTCACTTCAGTGGGTCTCCAAGAAACCCGCGGGGCTGCAGCGTCTCAAGTTTGAACAGTTTGAATCAGTGTGTGTGTGTGTGTGTGTGACTTTTACAGAAGCGGAGTGTTAATGGAACCGCAGACGTCTGGGGACGGACGTCTGCGAGGAGGCTTCGGGCCTCGCGGTAGAGCTCAGACGAGGATTTTCATAACGAGCGGCGATGGCCCGTCACACGCGTTTTGATTGGACCACACTGCACCTGTTTATACGAGACTGTTCGCTTCACAACACGGCTACAGTTGAGAAACACTAGAAGCATGTTGTTTGTGATACTGGAGCAGGAACGTGAAGGAAAATGAAATCATGTAGGAGAAGTACAGATGCTTTTATAATGACAAAACAAAAACAACAACCTGTGCTTGCAGCCAAGCAGGAACTCAGTTTGAACTTGTTTCTCTATTACCAAGTAAAAAAAAAAACAGATTCTTCTTCTATGATTTCTGCATGGATTTACGGAGGTTTATTGTTGATGCACGTCAGAGATAATGATATCCTCGGGAAGTGTCAGTCACGCTGAACGATGTCAATATGTGTTTCATGAGTTCATCATGAGTTCAGTTACCGAGAAGCACAGAGAATATTTCTGAACGAGGCTTTAGATGAACCAGCTCGAAACTTTTACTCGACTCTGACTTTAAGGTCGTCTTCATTCGACCGGTAAAACACACACATTTTTAGTATTTTCAGTATTTAACCTCTAGCAGGTGAGTTCCTGTTTATGTTTTGTGTTGCGTGAAGAAAAAAATTGTGTTTTTCTTAACAAAGTTACTTACAAGACGGAGACGATGTCGCCTCGCTGGACCTGGTAGTTCCTCACGCTCCAGCGGTTCAGCAGGACCACGTCACACTCCGACCCCCCATCTGGGTTCAGGAACGGCTGCTCGCACACACACACACACACACACACACACACACACAGAGGTAGAATAACAGACAATTTCCTCAATTAATCATTTAATCATTTTGTCTAGAAAATACCAGGAAGTAGTGACTCATATGATTTCTTAGAGCCCAACCTGACATCCTCTAATATCTTGTTTTGTCACTAATCTCATGTACCATACTGGTCTGAATATAATACATTTTTTCTGGAAATTACATTTCAAATAGCGGGCGTCATCTTATATTAGAAGACGAGACAAGAGTTTGAGTATGTGCACTGTAAGTGTGGGATTAACGTTCTGCTTTAACGGAAATATTTCACTTTTATGAGAGAAAAGGCTTCAAGGATCTTCTTCTTGGATTAAAAGTATCTCAGGGAAACTTTCCCAGCAGGACGACTGTGAAAGTGTGTTGTACCTTTTTCCTAAAACAGCTGTATGAAAACAAGGGTCGTCTTATTACAGGGCCAATACAGTAATCCAAAGATATTCAGGTTCGAATAATCATTTCAGTCATTTTTCAAGCGACATCTTCTGTTTCTGGCTTCTCATATGTGATGATTTGCTGTTTATCTTCATTGAATTGAATATCTTGAGGTTTTAGACTGTTAGTCAAACAAACCGAAGGCTTCACCGCAGCCTCAGAGAAACTATGAATGCAATTATTTCACAATTTTTTTAACATTTCATAAAGTAAACAATGAATCAACTAATTGAGAAAATAATTGGAAAATTAATGGATAATGAAAATAATCATTAGTTGCAGCTGTGATTCAGTTTACTATTATGTATATGACACAGAAAAGCATCAAAACCTCATATCTGAGAAGCTAAAACGTGTGGATAATTGGTATTTTTGTTAACGCCGAGTTTCTGTCTATTGACTAATTGATTAATCGTTGCAGCTCTCGTTTATACAAATATGAGCAACATACAAATGTTTAATGACTCCCTACACAGTTTACAGTAAACATCCCACCCTCACATACCGTAGAAACACATGCAGTATATACTCAAAGCCACATGAGGTGGTGACTCAGTGTAACGTCTAACAGAGCAGAACTAAACTCTCTAAATATAGCTTGGTCAAAAGGTCGACAACTCGCGCACACACACACACACACACTGCACTAGGTTGCATTAAATTGCTTCTCCTAAACAAAAAAACACTTGTCTGTAGCCACACTGGTGCCCCAGTGAGGCTGTAATGGTAAAACATGGAAAAACAGCATTCAGTGCTGAATAAGGGGCTCCCATTTAAAAAGCCTCAACTTCTCTCTAGAAATACTAAGTCAATCATTGTTTTCAACGAGTCATTATGGTCTCAATCTCTAAATTCAGACCCAGAATAAGTGTGCTGGTGGTCAGTTTGTAAATTATTGCTCTGTTAATAAGATTTGAAGACTTATTGTAGCTTTGCTGTCTGCTGTGTGGGTGTTGATTGACAGCTGTGATTGACAGTTGGCTCACCTGCTTCTCCGAGACTCACACTGAGTGGGACTATTATCGCAATATTTCAGTTTAATGTTACTTGATTATGATACCTGCCCTGTTAGCGCAATTTAGCTAAAGTAGCTAACGTTAGCCCATTAGTGCAGCACTCGGTGTTCCCAGTAAGCTAGTGTTAGCTTGAGTCCAAGGTAGCGGTGTGTGTTTCCAGCGAGAGCGTGAAAGGTAACACCCCACACCTTTTATTTTGAAGGTTAAGGCTCCAAACAGAAAAAAATGGCGCCAACCAGAAGCTGCAACTCTGGACTTCAAACCGGCTCCAGTGCAAACCAACAGGTGACGTCACACCTCGCTACGTCCAGCTTTACATACAATCTACAATTTAAAGCCGTTAACTACACATTGCATACAGTATATAAGCCTGTTCCCATGTTATCTGTCATTTTAAATTGATTTTCTACCTTCATACCTTCCAGGCAGCCAGATTTCAATTATTTCATCATCCACTCCGACCACCTCCCTCTACGACTCCGGTGAGATACATTAAAAAAAAAAAGCTGTTGCCTGTGAACAGATCGAGGCAGTAATTGCATCCCAACATAACTAGGAAAACTATTTTGTAATATATATAACAGGTAATTTCTATGAGACAAGGTTGTCATGTCAAACCGTCAAAGTGAGTGTGGAAGTCCATTTTTCAATCTTTTTTTAAATTTGTCACAGTCAAACAGTTTCAGATTCTCTTTCCTTTAGTGATCCGCCTGATGAAACACTTCATCTAAGATGTCACTGTTACAGTGTCAAACCAAAGATCCTGAATATGACAGCGCTACCACAACAACAACAACAACAACAACAACACATTCATTATTCTTACAACTCTGTCTGTGTCACTTCTGCCGAGGATCCGCGCGTGACGAAGCCCGCTCACTACGGCGAGCGACGCCACACACGACGACTGTTTCATTAAACGGGGACGCAAGGCCATTTCACGCTTGCCGGCGTGATTGACAGAATATCTCTTATCTGTCGGTCCACCCCCCCCCCCCCCTCCAAAATAAATATGCATGTGAGTGCTGTCAGCCTGCGAGTTTATCAGTTAGAGTTGGATACTTCATCAGCCTCCCTTGCAGTCATATTTCACCATATTACATGCTGGATTGTTTCTGAAACTCCTGCTGCGGTGAGTCTGAATTTAGATGATGTGAAAAAATTTTGACAGTTCGGCTGCAGCAGACTGTCTGATTATTAATTTCGGGTTGGCAGAGAAGATGCAGGAGTTTGAGAAACTTTGCGTATTAAAAGGAGAAAAGTTTATGCAGCAGAGAAATTTCACAGAATCAAGTCTGGACTCCCTCCAGACTGTTTAGACTTGGGTTGAGACACACGATAAACTACTGGTGATGCAAGTCTGAAGTCTGAAGCTCATCTAATGCATGTTTTATGGTCCTGTGATAAAGTTTAAAGAGCAGATTGCAGGTTGGAGACCCCAGAATTTGACTTCCGCATCTGAAAAAGCTAAACCGGAAGTGATGTAGCGGGAGGGAGCGCAGTCAATTTTAAACAATAGGAAAATAATGGATCTTGATGCTAGTTGTGACACTGAAGAGGTTGTGAACGTGTATTCATATCAATATGACGGACCACAGCCTTATAATTACGAGCCCGTTACGCGTCAAAGAGACCAAGAACAGACCAGGGTCAGAAGAAATAACGGTCAGAGGAGAGAGATTCAGTTGTGAATACCTAACCTTTATGTCTTGTAAAACATTAAATCCTGCATTAACTTTTCACTTGGTCATTTTCACACAAGGTCAAGTATAACTTTTGTAAAAAAAAAAACTTTAACCTGCAATTTGCTCTTTAAGAATTTTGGGCCTCTGTGAGATTTCAGAGACCCAAATTTCGTTTCGTATTTGTTTTAGGTGATGGAGACGTCTTAATGGGAGGAGACAAACTGGGTCCAGTTGAAACCAGTTTCATGACAGGCAGACGGATTCTTCTCAGAGGATGGCGAGAACGGCAGCACTCGAAAAGATGTCCTGTAATTGGTTTGGAAGATTGGATGTATATATGAGAAAATGGGGCAAATACTTTGACGTTGGCCATGCTCCATGTTTAGTGCCTTAATCTATGCTTTGAGAAAAATACATATTTGTTTTGTACTTCCTTGTTTTTTCACCGGTTTGTTTGTTTTGTTCTGAATATCTGTGTCTAATGTACATGATGGAGGTTATATACGTTGAGGCCATTTGTGTATGTGATGATGATGAGCTGTGGGGTTTACGGTGTGGAGGGGGGAATATTTTATGATGCACATTATTTTCTACTTTGTTTCAGAAATAATAAAAAATGTTAATCAGTAGTAAAAAAAAAAAAAAAAAGGTAATTTATGAACCTCCGCTGAGATAATGATCATTAGTTTGATCATGCATGCTTGTGTCATAAATTACAAAGTCAAACAGTACATATTCATAACCATCCGTTACTCAGGAGCTCAGAAAACACTGTTTCCATGACGACAACTCAAACACACACACACACACACTCCTTTGTCTCTCTGTTTGTGTTTTTTACAGTTTAGTCCCTGCTGCTCTGTGATGATCCTGCTGCTAAAATCTCTTTCTTATCCGACTTTAGTTAAATGTTAAACATAATATCACTGTGATGACACGCTGACCTTTTGCATGTGACAAACAGACATACGGCTTATGTTTGGAAACATTTTGCAGTTTTGCTCAAGCTCTAAATGACAGAAATGATGTTTTCTGACCAAAGCAACAATTAGAAACTGAGCAGATTTTTGTAACTTTTTTTGACCTAATTTTATTGCAAAAGCTTTACTGGGTAAAGAACCAGCAGAATGATTAGTCCAGTAGCTGTAACTCTAGATCAGAGAAAACTCTCCTCATGGTCCCAAACACTCTGACAGAGCTGGATAAATCTGCCTTTTCCTTTCACGCCCCGCACACTTGGAATGAGCTACGAGGCATATTTAACACACAATCTTTACCCTCTCCTGACTCTCTTTAAAAATAGATTAAAATCAGTTTTTACAGAACAGTGTTATTGCTTTTAACAAGTGTCATTATTTGCTAGGAACCTGATCCCTTCATGTTTTGTTTTGTTTTGTTTTTTTGTGATGTTATTTGTCCTCATATATACTTCTATATGAAACCTTTTTATTGTTTTTTCTGCTGCCATCTTAAATAAGACTCCCTGGTAGAAGAGATATTGTATCTCAAAGGGATATTTCTGGCTAAATAAAAGGATAAATAAATAAATAAACCTGACGGCAGCTTGAAAAGGCACCGAAAGCACTGATTTATGTGTCAAAATTCCTTTATGCTCAGTCTCAATAATTTATCTAAAAAACCCCAGAAACAACACACACACAGCTGTTTCTCTCAGTTTCTGCTTTCACAAATGACCTCTTGTCCCTTTATCATTTCCACTGCGTCTTGAACTTTACAGCACAGACGGAGGAGCCTGAGTCTTTTATATTATAAAGACAACAGACGGGATGCACTGGGCCTCACTCACAAACAGCACGTACACACAAATCTGTGCTTAAACCGTACGTATGAATGTTTTAAGCACAAAATCCAGGATTCATCAATATGTTCTTACCTGAATTTGCTCTTACTTTGCGGACAAATTCAGAACTGCCTTAGACTGTCTTAAAAATGTGAAACTGCCAATAATACACATTTTTTTTACTAATTATAAAGTTAAGGGTCTAAGGCTGCATACAGGATTCGCAATCAGGCTCAAAACGGTTGTGCCGATGACATGTTTTCCAGCTAAATCTGCCTTTTCTGGCTTCTTCTACTTCTGAAACTATTGTTTGCATTTCACTAGTTTTTCTAAATTTTTATCAATGAGTGACAGCTCTCTGCACTGCTGCACCGCTCCCACACAGCTTTCCTTATATAGAGAAATGGGGGGCATGGTGATATGCTAATTACCTGTCAATGTAGAACGATTCTGATTCATTAATACACGCACGGCGGCAGTGCACACTTACCATGAATCTGACAGTAATTTTGCATGTGCAGTAATTTTGTGCACAAAGGAAGAACATTTCTACGTGCATATTAGTGAACGAGGCCCGTTGTGAGCAGCAGTAATCAGGACCACATTCACCTGGCGTGCTGTCAGACGGCATTATGGGAATATTTTGATGTCTAAACAAGCTAGCAGCCAGCAGCGGCCGGCTCGCTGCTGGCTGCCGGGGTCATTAGGTCTTCACCTTTTAATAACAGCAACATTTTGTTCAGTAAGACACAGAATAAAGAGCTTCGATACAACTTTCACATTCTATTTTTGCAGACTTCCCTGCTGTAGATATGAACATTTGTTTATGCATCAGACAGACTAAATCAAGGAGGATCAAAGCTTTTACATAAACAGATTAAACATGATAAAACTGTAACCGGAGTGAACTGTTTGGAAACAGAGAGCCGGTGTTTCTGAGTGAAAACATCTCATTTGTCAACTCACTTTTAAAAAAAAACAACCCGTGTTTGGTTCCATTAAGGGTTTTGTCTTTGCTGAGGTCGGCTTCGTGACCCGACATACAGAGAGACATAAATATACAACATGAACCAAGGAGCAACATGCATATTTAATATTCATGCTCATTAAAAATAGAGAGCAGATTGTTTTATGCATAATACAACACATGTCGAGGATAATGAGCTGCACGACAGGAAACAAACTTGGTCAAAACCCAACAGGCACGTTTTAAAAATCTTTTTACATCAGTGCTTCTTAGATTAGAAGAGTGCAGGTTGTTTACTGTTTGGATGAGACAGAGAGAGGCCATGCATGATGTGTTTGTGGAATTATCTTTCCTACAACACGGCGTCTTGTAAATACCGGTTTCCACTTTTAAAGGAAAGTGCTGCCTTTGTTCTGCAGAGGTAAAGCAGCTCTAACACTGGAGTAGCACTTTTCACTGTGACTCCTTCAAAACGTTTCATATTAAAAAACACTTTTGTTTGTTTGTATATTTCTCACACGGAACCACAAAGCAGCTATTTGTTTTGGACACAGAAACCGTTGTTCTCTTCCAACCGCAGACTGTATATAAAGATGGAAGCAGTGAGGTGTGACATCACCTGTTGGTTTGAATCGGAGCTGGTTTGAAGCACAGAGTTGCAGTTTACGGTTGGCGGCTTCTTTTCTGTTTGGAGCCGGGACCTTCAGATAAGGAGTGTTGCCTTTCACGCTCTGGAAACACACCCCGATACCTGGGACCCAAGCATGGATGTATTATAAGAGCAGCCAATTTTTCCCAGTGGACACTCGCGGTAGTGCAGCGAAAAATCCCCCTCCAGCCCAAAAAGGATTTTCCCTATAGACCACCATTGTAGAAGAGACGCCTGTAAAACTGTTGACAGGACACCTCGAACTGCAAACAACGTCAAGTATGACTCCTTCTATTATGAACTTTTGATTCATGGAGGAGAAAAGCGATTTAAAAATCCGTGACGTCATCACAATGTTAAGTCTATGGGCCGAGCGGGAACTAGCGGCCGGGGCTAGCGCGGGAAACACTACCGCGCATATTCAGTGGGCCGCACAACGCGGAAGCAAACCCGGAAGCTAGGAACTTTTTTTTGGCGTATGCGCCAGGCGAGTAATTCCTATAGGACTGAATGAGCTCCATTTTTAGTCCGGTATCCAGCTCTTATAGTACATTCATGGACCCAAGCTAACGTTATCTTACTGGGAGCATTGAGCGCTGCACACTTGGGCTAACGTTAGCTACTTTAGCTTAATTGCCAGTTCATTTTAAAAGCTTGTTATATTATCCATTGTGTCAAATCTTCATCTGAAAAGTAACTAAAGCTGTTACTAAGCTGTTAGCACTAAATAAATGTAGTGCAGTAGAAAGTACAATATTTCTTCTGAAATGTAGTGGAGTGGAAGTATAAAGTAGCATCACATGGAAATACTCAAGTAAAGTACAAGTACTTCAAAATTGTACTTAAGTACAGTACTTTGAACCATGAACCACTGAAATAGAGGATGTATGCCAAAACAAGTCATTTTGTCATGAAGCAAGTTGAAATAGAGAGTTAAGCTTCTCAGACTCTCTCGTTAGCAAACACCCAAAATGTTTTCAGGGTTCTGTGAATTTCTTGCTCTCAGTAGCTCTCAGTAAAGTTGTAGAATTTGCAGCCTCCTCTCTCTGCTGACCTCAGTAGACGTCTCTGAGGACCGACAGCGTGAGGTTTTTCCTCTCACACTCTGATTAGTAGATGTGTTGTAACGTCTCACCTGCATCGATGCTCCCTCCACTCGCGCCACGTAGGCGAACCGGTCGAGGACGGTGACCGTGACGGGAACGGCGACGAAGAAGCCGCTAACAAACGCTCGCAGGTAGCGCCGCCCCGCCGTTGCCTGCTGAGCCATCGCCTGGACGAGGAAACAATAAATAAAAAAAAACCATCAGCATGAACCATGACGACACACAAAGGAAACTAAACAGCTCTCAGGTTAGATTAGACTAGATTAGATTAAACTTCATTGATCTCTGTGGGGAGAGCAGGTCGATGCGGCAGCAGCAAGAGAGTAATAGAAAAATCACAAAGGAAACAAGAGCAGAGCAAACAGGGGAGCAGAGGACAATTACTGCACTAACATGTGATATGTGGAAGTGCATGAAAATACAACAACAACAATTGAGTTCATCCAACAACTGACTATAGGTAGTATTAGACTTACTTTCTGCAAAAAAAACAAACAATTGTACACAATTCAAAGTATGTGAAGTGTCTCCTTCCTCTTGTCACGGTAAAAAGGCAGAGTTCAGACAAAGACTTTTTCTGGCTCATCATCTCATTTTTCGGTCTCAAAATTCTCTTGCACACAGTGTTTCTTAGATGTAAAATCAAGGACATATATATATATATATATATATATATATATATATATATATATATATATCTCACAAAGGACAGAACTCCCCACGCACAGCCAGTATTTTCAGTCACATGCTGGTCGGTCACAGGAACATATAAAGGTGAAAATATAAATTAACCACCGCACACTGAGATGACTTTACTGTGACTTTATTAGGAGCGAACTATATAACATATATATCACAGTTATAGTCTTTGATTCTTTGTGTTGTGGACAGTGTTTCCTTGCATCCTGGTGTGGTCTATGTCCTGGAGGTCGCCTTTGGTTTGTTGTCGTGCCACAACACTGTCAATAAGCTCATCCACAGTTATCAGGAGTGAAGATAACCAACTCAGACCGCTAAGCCTCATATTGACCTCAGCTTCTTTTTTCTGCACAGAACAAGGATTTTGTTCCCTATAGCGATCTCTTCCTGACACGACGTAGCACAGGAGGAATGATTACTCTGTCAAACGCAAAGTTTTCATTCTCCGCAAAGTATTTTTTTCACGCTTGTCGTATTGATCAGACTCTGACTCAGACACTGTAAATTTCTCAAAGAAGTTTATCACAAAGTCAGTGTGATACACAGCAAATAGACCTGCATCCTCATGCATGAGCGTCGGGCCTCTTCCTGACACATAAATACTTTCCAGAGAGTGAAAACTTGATGCTGGCTACAGTAACCACGCTCTTCAGGGACGAAAAAAGATGTCACTCAGTGCAGCGGTGTGGCTCACTGATGTGTTTTTAATAGTTTTTGGACAACAACAGAGGCCTATGGCACAGAGGAATAATATATATCAGACTTTGGATGCACACACAATATTTCTCTGCACATTAGGTTTGTTGACAACATGAAAAATATAGAATATTGCTTTTCTAGCCTCGTCCTTTAAGCCATGTAATCAAGCATCCGTTAAGTCTCAGGCTGTTGACTAATTTCCAAAGTTAAAATAAGTTAAACTAAAGCACTCTAAAGTGAATGACTGTCACCTAACTTACAGGTTTGGGTCGTGTTATGGGATTTATATTAACAGGTCTGCATTGGATTTAGAGATAATGGCGGGTAAATGGCTCGGTTCCAGTACAGAGCTTTGTGGGTGCTGGTTCGCAAATTTGGACCCGTGCAGGACTTTGGCCTGAAGTGATGAAGTGAAACTTTACTATTTTGGTTCATTTGCTACTAAATGAACCTTGTGCTGAGATGATTTTGTCAACAAATACCAGTTGTACGAGACCTTCTTTGCATATCGACTGACCGTTGTGGGGTTCTGGCCCAAAGATGAGAAACTAAATCAGACATCTGAGGACGCCAAGACTCTTCACTGAAACCCGACCACCATGAGAATAAAATAAGAATCATAATATTCAAGCAGAATCCGATCAAAGTGATTTCACTAGAATCTGACATGGTTTAGTTAGTCTGATCAGTATCATACTGCCTGTGTGCAAATGTTACAATATCATACTGCTCAAGTAAATAAATAAAAAGGACAGTTTGGTCCCACATCTCAGTGTAACACTTAACATGTGACGGTGAAGCTTAATCACAACATGAGCCTGATTGACTAGAACATGCAGTAGCTCAGGCGTCACAAAAAGGAGTCATCTTTCTGTCAATTTTCAGAGCCAGTTTTGGCGAATGGACACTGAAAACACATCACACTGAGCGTGTTCTCCCCAGACACAGTTTTTCATCCACTTTGCTTTTCATGGCGCGCTCCAGGAAGCCCAGACAGGCGTGAAATGACCGACCAGCCGGCAGCAGCAGCAGCGGCCATGCACCGCTGCCTTCGGCTAACAGCTAACGGCCTCGCCATGGACGTCCGCTGTCCTCAACTCTGGAGATCTGCTACTGCTATTACCTCCACAACACAAGACTTCAAATGAAACATTATCAAAAACTCATTGTACTCCTTCAACACTTTCACTGTCAGTAGGTGGACATATCAGAAATAGATTAGAGAATCCCATTCAGTGCAACTACATTTCCCCCTGGAGAAAACTCTTTGCCACCTGTAACTTGGACCATGTCCACACTAAGCCGGGCCAAATTGGTGAACACCTCTTTTTCCTCTCTGTTTTGGCCCCCCGTCCAGACTAAAACAGCGTTTTTCTCCCCCCGAAAATGGGGCTTTTCCAAAATGGCCTCCAGAATGTGTAAAAATGAAAATCCCTGCTTGGAGTTGTAGTGTGCACGGAGAGAAAACGGAGCTTTGTAGAAACGCTGTCATATGGCAGTGGTGCATTTCATTGGAAGAGAGAAGAAGAAACACAATGACAACAATGGCTGACGGCTTCACTGGAGTGTTGTTCTCTTTATTGTCTACTTTGATAGCTTGTTAAACATAGTTATCTACCACCTTTCTCTGCTGAAACTGTTGTTATCTGAAAAAAAAAATGTCAAGAAGCTGCCGCAGAAACGGAAATAGTTGTTTTTACTCAAAAACAGCTAGTAAGGTTTAGCTGGTTTAACGTAGACGTAGTCTGGGTTTCTACTAAGGATGTGTAGAGATGCCAGTATTTGTATTTGTATCTGTATTTGTTGAGGCAGCAAAATTATTTGTATCTGTATTTGTATTCGAATAAAAGTGGAAAGAGGCTTAATAATCCTGTTTTTGTATTTATTACGCTTTTAATTTTAGAAAATTAAAGTGTTACAACAAGTAGACGACTGCGTTGACTACTGAGCTAAAACTTTACTCATCGACTCATTGCAGGCAGACCTTTGAGTATTTATACACCCATAACTTCAAAGGTGATTCTTGCTTTGCACTTTTCATTTATTGACCATTTTTTACAACATAACTTTGTGGAAAGGAGAAGGGGAACAACAGGTTATGGAGAGTCCCTTGGGAACTGGTATTTGACATGTTTTTTTTAATTTTTAAAATATTTGTATGAAACAAATATTCGTAGAAAAGTCACTATTTTTGCTTTGCCGAATAATGTCTTTGTATTCAGGCACACCCCTAGTTTCTACAGGGTTTCTTCCACGAGTGCATGTGCAACAGTGGGGTTAGCTGTATGGCAGGAGGAAAAGAATAAAGAAATATTAAACAGTTTCAACTTTAACTTCATCGTCCCAGGTGTGTTCAGTAGTCAAGCGGATAATCACATAACTGCAACATCTCCAGTCTGATTCTGGCAGGGGACCTTTGTTGCATGTCTCTCTGTCCTCGCATTTCCTGTCTTCATCTCTACCATCAAGAAAATGCAAAGGCTGCGTCCAAAATCGCTCCCTCATTCACTCGTTCCCCACCTCCTACATAACGCTCAATACATAATACTCAACGGTTTACTCTACAGTCAGCAGTAAAGTCATTTTGTGCAATCTGTAACAACAGTAATTTTCACATTGATAAAATGTGGTGCAGTGCATCGTGGGATTGTTGGCAGAGAGCAGTGTACACATTGTGGACACTACATTAAAATCCTTAAAACATCATCTCCTCCTTCTCCCTCATTAGCAATTACAGAATCTATGAATATGTAAATATATTTCATTTCAGAGGTTTTCCTGCTGGACACCAGATGTTTCCTACTTCACTGTAAAGGCCCAAAGTGATAATTGATGCGTCTGATTTGACGTGTGTCAGTGATGATGATGCTGTGGTGAAGTGCAGGCATCAGGTTTTAAAGGCCTTTTTTTCTTTGTATTTTATATATTTGCATTATCTGGATGCAGTGAATGAATGAAAAGGAGAAATGCTGAGAAACCAAGAGCGTCTGTTTCCACAGTGAATCATCTGTTGAGTGTTTGATGGTTAATTATTTGTGCTGTAGGATGTATAACCGGCGCGAAATAATCAGAATATAACATCTCCTCGCTCGATTACCACCACAGTCTCTCTCGCATGCTCTCTCTCTCTTTTTCGGCTGCAGGAAGAACAACTTTGGTCACTGGATCCTCATTTGTCGGAGTAGGGGGCGTCAAGGCAGTTTGATTCACCTGATTACGCTTTTGGTGCACATTTAAAACAATAAGTGTATTTCAAAACGCGTGCATCAGAGTCCATTCTCAGTGTTTGTGCACCAGAGGCTTCAAGTTTACACATCACACTTGTGTAAATTACATACTGGACTACGATTGGCTCCAAACCATTTACGATGTCACAAATCATGCTCGTAGGCCCGCCCCTTAAAATACGATTTTAAATGAGCTCAGAGAAACTTTCCACCTTCAGCAGACGAATGTAAAAACAAACTCTGCACATTCATCATCCTGCAGAGTGAAGCTCAAACATCCGACCGAAGGAAGAAGAAGACAAACACATTTTTGAGAGGAGGAGGACTTTAACAGATCGCAGAGAAACAGACGTCTTTTTAAATCTGATTTTTACAGCGTGTGTATGATGTCTGGTTTGACAGAGTTATGATTTTCAGATTAAAGGCTATGAATTTTGATGAAAATTGCATCCCTCTGGCGAAAAAGAGTCAAGTACTTCCTCTTTCTAACCTGCATAAATGGTATTACTCCAGTTATGTGCGGTTACAATATGCAGCCCTTTGATCGAGGCTACTGTAATAAAACACTGAGGTTGTAGACATCACAGATATACACACACACACACACATACACCAAGAAACACAGATGTACAGTGATACACACACACACAGAGAGCTCCATCCTCCTCAAACAAAGGAGAGTGTTCCCAGCCTCAGTATACGTTACGTCCTATTAACCACAGTGATCTGCCTCCGCCGGGCTTTGTAAGACATCAGTTACCCACCATGTGCTGGAGGGAGGATACTCCAGCACCGGAGCAGAAAATCTATTCTAGCATAACAATCCATCCTGACATGAGCATATTGCCATTACACTTCCATACAGCCCCGCCGCATAATTTCCCCTCACAGAGAACAAGTGTATCATCAGAGGAAGCTCGGCGCAGAGCTTCAAGGTTTCCGCTCAGTTTTACAGTCGAGTCTTTTTTTTTTTTTGACGCCGACACCTCGGAGCCCCGCAGCGCTTATATTAAAAAACCGCCTCGTTTCCAGCGGTTTCCTGTCGGCACATTTAAGCGAAGTGGCTGACACAGCAGGTGCCACATCACAGTCATGCTAAGATGAAAAATGACTCTCACCTTGTTAGTTAAATGTCCAGATCATAAAAAACTGTTGGATAATGAAGCAAAGGAGCAGATGAAAAGTTTGAGTCTTTGAAAAACATCATGTTTCCTTTTAGCCTAATAGTCTGTGTCTGTAGGTGCACACACACACACATGGACCCAATGACCTCTGACCTCTGGCATAACGACGTCAAGGAAACGTAGGACAGGACTGCAAACGCAGCCTTCTCACCACCAGCCACAGAGAGAAAATGGACAGTTTTGGGAATGAACAGCTTTGCACCAAGGATCCTATTTCTTCCAAAACACACCTGCTAGACTATAAACCTTTACAACTCTTCGTCTGGCTGTTGCTCTTTTTCTGCTCGCCGGCTTGCCGACTGCTGTCACTTCTTCTTTTTCCTCTCGGGCCTTATCAGCCGGGATGGCCTGGCATCTCGGGCGTTGTCCTTGTTTTTCTACAGCTGAGAGCTAAAAGCTCCAGAAGAGCAAAAGACCACAAAGCCACGAGTCAAGCCACACCGTTTACCATTTGAATATATATTATCTTCATAATCTCTTATTTTGTTGGTGTATTTAAACTTTTAAAGACTTTTCCTTCTGATTACTTTAGAGCTCCTTGCATCCAACTCTGCAGCCTGCCTCTGAATGCACTGAGACTGTGTGTGTGTGTGTGTGTGTGTGTTTGTGTGTGTGTGTGTGTTTGTCCACTATGTGACTGGATTCATCCTCCTGAGAAGCAGTGAACCAAAGCTGTTTCACTGAACCCCGCTGCAACAGTTTTCATCTGGCTGTTACCCTGGCGACCCCAGGATCACACCAAGTTCGCCCATCATCCAGCCTTCATCGTCACGGAAACAGCAGGAAAACCATCTACCGTGCTTCTGTCTCAGGGTCGATGCAAGAGTTATTCAAAATTACATTTTTATTGGATTGGATTTGACTTGTTTTTGATAACATTCATTCATGGCAATAACTTGTTAATTTAATTTACCCATTCATTCATTCTTTTAGTTGTATATATACACATCTTTCATCCCTTGGTAGTTAAATAAATATCTTGTTTTAAAGCCGAGTCGTATCTGTGTATGGAGGTCATTATATTCAGAGTTTATGACTTTCAGGTATAAGACTGATTAATTTAATTATTTTTCTTCCGAGGGAGGTGGTGCATAACATTAATTCCAAGTGTAGCGTTATTCCTACAATATACAGCTTTTAAAAAAAGCGAAGCACCTTCACACTACCCTTTCATTGCTGGAGCTTTAATTAAAAATCAATCTTATCAATAATCCAGAGGCATCACAGAGTTTTACTGCTCTGAGGTGAAAACTTTTATCTCCACACGGTGAACTACAGACACCATGTTTTTAGAGTACTACTATAGTTTTTTTTTTTTTTTTTTAAGTTTAAAAATCGGCTTCTGGGCGTTGTTCCTGGGGGTTTGACACGAACATGAACAAGTCTCGGTTCTCTTGGTTTGTGGAGAAAAAAGAGGAGAAACTGGTGGAGTTGTGAAGTGAACATGAGCGCCTCTTTGATGTGTTTTCCCATTTGTACCGAGATACACTGGAGCAGGAAGGAAAAAAAAAAGTGGACAGAAATTGCTGCATGTGAGAAACGTCATCGTCTGGCCGAGCCAATCGGAGGCAGAGCAGGGCGGGTCACGCCTTCGCCAAAGTAGGATTCGTAAATTTGCATCCTGAAGCTAACGTTAGCTACTACAATGTTTGCTATTAGCCTACGATTTAACCATAGTGTCAGCTGAAGACTGCGAGCTTCAATCATATAAATCTGGCTGTAGTGCTCCCTCTCTGCCTTTCCTGTGTGTGTGTGTGTGTGTGTGTGTGTGTGTGTGTCAGAGTAGGAAATTAACACCCGCCACCAGCCAAATACTGCTAAAATATGAGAGTGGTTGGTAGATTTCAGACATAAAATAATGATTTAGTATTAAGTGGCTGGTGAATTTGAACATTTATCTGTCAGGTGATGGTAGATGTTCACATTTTAAAAAGTTATTTTCCCACCCTGGTATGTGTGTGTGTGTGTGTGTGTGTGTGTGTGTGTGTAGGAGGGCGATTGACTTTGTAGAGGTGTTCACAAGTTACTCCATGTTTACAATCTAATTAGAAAACTCTGAATGGCAGGAGCGGCCCTGCAATCCATCACACGTATTAAAACAGAGGGACAAAGTTAATGAGGGGTGTAAGATGTGAAAACTTTACATAACCTAGCGTCCATCCTTTGGCTGTCTGACAGGTTTGTGTGTCACTACACCTACTACTGGTCTCTGTATCTGGGACAGGGCCGCCACTAGGAGGCAGCAGCCAGGACCTTGTTAGAGTCCCTCACACACACACACACACACACACACAACAAGCACTGCAGGCATCAACAGCATCGTGCCCACTCATGACTGACTCACAACCTCAGTAGACTCATCAATGAGCATAATGGACCACTGGTAGTAATGGTTTAATCAGTGTGATTCTTGAGGCAAGAAATTATTTTTTGATTTATCAGTGTAACTTACAGTGCAGGTAGCGATGACTCAAGATAGTGGACTATTAAAGAGATTCTTCAACCTGGACTCTCTTCTCCCATCTTTTTGAGTCTAAGTGAATAATGGGGTCAACAATTTTTGAAATTGCTCTGATATTGAATGAGATCGTCTCAGCCAGCAGCTGCAAAACAGGCTGCGATGTAATCCTTTAAGAAGCTGAACCCTGTCAATGTACGTCCACTTAAAGTGTTTCTGCCACTGACAGGCTCCGACTGTTATTATTATAAGTGTCTGACAACATTACGGAAAGGACTACACAGAGAAATAAATATTTCTTTACCTTTTTGCTTGATCCGATCTGTTATTGTGTCTCGCTCTGAAATCTCACGAGTTGAGTTGTTGCAGGAAGAAATCGGTGGAAACATGAGTGAGCGTTGGAGAGAGGAGCGCCAGGATGAGTTTGTTGTGTACAGAAAGCGTCGCTTAGTGTTAACTAAAAGATTTTCAAAGTCAAGGTGGCCTCTGATCTTCTATATAACTGTGACAATGGATGTCAACAGAGCGTATTAATGTTGTTGCATCACGTGAAAATGGAAATGTTTTGGCTATAGCAACATCTAATTAGTAGTATTAACAAGACAGTAGCTATAACTATGTTATAGATGGTGACAAACTGTGAATTCTTTATAGTTACAGTAACTTTTTAAGCCAGCTGTGAGTCTGTCTTCACTATTTCAAGTATCTCTCTTTTCTTCAGTCCAGTTTGTAAGGTTTGGTTGTTGTCTTGGAAGTATGCTGTCGTTCCCTTGTGTGGCTTGTTTTGCACCAGAGAAGTGTGATGACTTTGAAATGACCTCAATCTGAAGCATAATTAAAGAATCACACTTATGATGATTTGTTTGTCTCGGGGAAAATACTGCACATCTTATTCTACTAATTAGATATGTCTGTCCTGTGCGTGAAGAGCAGCTTTACAAGGCAAAACCAGCTCAAAGCTGTGTAATATTAAAACATTTCACACTGCAGCAGCATTTATGCACTTTTTTGTTGTTCACATTCACAAGACAGGCTGATATTCCAATGTCAGCATCTTAGTAGCTAATGTTCCAATATGTGTATTTGTCTGTGGTTTATAGTGACTTACATGAACGTAACATTTCCGAACATCGGAGTCGGATGGGAAATAATCTCAATAGGAATCTAGTTGTAGTCTTGCAAGATTAAATACTGTTCCATTATCCTTCTACATAGCTGGAGTCCTTATTTCAATCCAGCAAATCAAATCTTTGCATAAAGTGAAAACATGTCGTTCTATCGTTGGCAGAGCAGACGGTCACACTGAGCCTGATTGCATACTGCTACTCAACACAAGAGCCACTGACTCTGAACAACAACCCACATTAGCTTTCCTGCTAAAGTCTCCTTCTTATCTAACTTACAAACATGAACACACGTCTTGTCCTGCAGCTTAGCTTGTTGAACAAGTCTCCAAACAAACATTCACCAGGGAGAAGTGCACCGCTAACCTCAGTTAGCATGCTATATAGCCAATTAGCTACTCAGCTGCAGCACATTAAACTTGTAACATACCTGCAGATGTCACTTTGAATCTGTTAGATGCTGGTTTGGTTGTTGCTCTTCAAAATCCCTGTTAGCGACACGCTGTCTATGACTTGTAGCTACAGCAGTTTCTTTACTTTGTCTCTGTTCTTTGTGGTGTAACACCAACATGTCCCCCCAGCTGCTGAGATGAAAAAGGAGCATTTCTAATAGGCATTCAAAGACCTTCTTTCTTCCTACTAATAATATATTTTTAAGAATCATTTTTTTACTCCAAAAAAGAGATTTAAACAAAATGTGATTTCAGCTGGATTTGCAATGATAAAGAAAAGCCACTCGCCCCGACAATCAAAGGAAAATTTGATTTGATAAATAACTGTGACAACAACTTATTGATTCAAAACTGTATGACGGTCCTTCATCTTTGATTCTATCTTCTTAAATGGTTTCATCAGCAATGACTTAAGAGTGCTCCACAGTACCAAATCTATCTGAGTAAATCACTCAAGAATGTGTGTTTCTTGGTCTCGCTGGAAAAGAAAATCCAAAATGTGACTTTGTTTTTCATTTGTTTGTGCTAAAGTGGAGCGTGAGGAGAAAGAGCAACTCACAGCTCCGATTGCAACAAAACTCATTAATGCTGAAAAACAGAAACCAAAGACAACGATGAGGTCTAGGCAACACACCTGAAGGAAATCATGAAGAGAATAAGAATGAGAGATAATAGAAGGCCTTTGTAGGATTATTCCTCTCTCGTTCTGTGTTTGTGGTCCACAAAAACGCAGGCTGTGGTTCTACAGTTTTTGAATGAGCTGCCTGCCTCGCTGTGGCTTTGTTTATGACGCGGTGACAACTGCACTCCACCACATTAAAGTGAGCTCCACTGGGGGAACAGTCTTTATCAAGTCTGCAGAAAAGGTATTAATATTGTCGACATAGTGACAAACGAGTTAATGCAGCACATCTCTCTCTCTCTCTGCATTGGTATTCATGCCAGCATCCAATATGCAGAAGCGGCTCAGTAACAAGCTGTGGCAATAGACTAGACAGGTTATCATAAACAAACACTTATTGTGGGTTATTAGACTGCGGCATCCACAGAAATAAGAGCTCCTGCTTTTATATCAGCATCATAAAAGAAAAGAACGGAGTAAAAGAGTGGCGTGCCATGTCATCTGAGGATGACAAGGCCTCTTTTGTCTAAAAGCAGCTTTTCACAGATCTGTCAGGAGCTCAACAAACCCAATTCCACTAACCGTTTCCAATTTATTCAGATGAGCCTGATACAGAAGGTATAAATATCAAATTCACTGAGCGCAGAGCACGGGGCAGACCTCAGGTCAGCATATCAGCCCCTATCAAGCCAAGACATTGTGGTGTGCTTTTGCTCTGATTACAAGAATTGAATTTCTGGGTCTCTGGGCTGGACTCCATCTCAGCCGGTGACTAATGTTGGCGCTCCACAGCTTTTCCAGACCAATAAATCCACAGGGGAGGATGCAGCAAGGCAGCAGGGACGCTGATTACAGCCGGCCGCTGCAAGATTTCCCCCCAAAAACCAGCTCCGCTTCTGCCTCGGCAGCAGTTCTGGGCTTTGCAGGGGGAAGCAGACGGGAATCGTATAAAAGCCCTGACCCACAAATAAGTTGGATGGAGACTTAAGAAAGTGAAGAGCAGCAGAGGAGGAGAAGGGCAAAGAAGAGGGCTATTGACACCACTTCATTAAACTTACTAGTTGACAGGCAGCTGCTAATTAGAATTTCAATTAAGATAGAATATCATACAAATGCAGTCTACAGAGTGCAGCCTTTAAAGGAGCAGTTTGACGAGAAGATTTATAGCACTCTCATATTTGTCTGTTGTGTGCATTAACTGATTTTTTTGTTTTTTTTGTACACAACATTGACATATCGTCAGCTTTTGAGTTGTTGGTTATTTCTACATCCAGGAGTTATGGAGCAACATTATCATTCATTTGGAGTCGTGTTGATCTGTGATATTGGGCTGTACAAATAAAACTGACTTGACTTGAGTTAACTATGTTCACCAGTTAGTCGCTAACTGTGTCTGAGAGCTTTTTCTCTGAAAACAGCTGCCTGCTGCGACCCAAAACGACGCTATGAGAGCCCTGAGAGTCAACCAGAACAGTAAAGTTGCAGCCGGACAGATAAATAAATGAGCTGAAACTCACTATAAAGCTCCGTAAAGGTTCATCGCTACGAGCCACAACCAACACATTACACACTGTCAGCTCATAAAGTAGTATAATAAAAAATATTGATTATAGCTGTATTAAATGGCTACAGTCAGTAACTGGTTAGCTTAGCTTAGCACAAAGACAGGAAACAGCTCACCTGGCTTTCACAAATAATAAAAAAAAAAATCTTTAAAGCTCTCTCATTGACATGTTATGTCTTGTTTGTTTAATCCATACAAAAAACATGTGAAGTGTAAAAACGACAAATCGCCGTTTTATGTGCTGGATTATTTCTTGGCTCAACCAGTAACTTCCTGGAGTCTTCACTGGCAAGAAAGATAAGTTATTGGACGCTGTGATAACTTTCCAGAGTTGTAAAATCCTGTCTGAGTATTATACACATCTGCAGTGCCTTCATTTCCAAGGATCTGTGGTGAGCTGGTGGCTTACTGGTGAAGATATTTACCACATAACCACGATGTCCGAGGTTGGATTCCAGCTTCAGACCTTTGATGCATGTCATGGCCCGTGTTTCCTGTCTCTCTCTGCGCTTTTGAATAGCATGTCATTTTAACAGGGGGGCTGTTTACGATTCACATGTGAAACATTTGAAGATCACATGTGCTGATAAGTGAATGAAATGGTGAAAAAAAAATAATAATAATAATCTTTTTGCAGAAAATTATAACCCTACCTCTGCACCAACACAGAATATAATGAACCTTGATGGCAGCAGTGAGTGATTGTCCTTATAATGACGGACTGAGTGCATTTCTTTTGTCTGTGTCTCATATATCCTGTCAGATACACTTATTGTCATCTGTATGTTTGTATAAAAAAATAAATAAGAAATGTCAGTCAGCTTGGTGAGTGCACTATAAAGCAGGAATCTGATGCTCTGGAGGAGGGAGGGCAGCAGCTCTGCTGATTACATCTGTAATATGTGACATTTAATGAACTCGTCCCTTTCAGATTGTTATTTGGTTAGATTCACCTGGAGACCCAGAGACCTTTAAAGGATATGGCTGGAGATTTTCTATATTTTTCTTATTGTGATTAAATCTCATGTTTGGAGCCAAACCAACAATGAACTGATTTACTTACACGTATTGTGTGTGTTTCCAAAGCCTGATATATCTTATTCCTCTGTGCCGTAGACCTCTATTGTTGTCCAAAAACTATTAAAAACACGTCAGTGAGCCACAGATTTGATTGATCATCCTAGTTTGTTTGGAAACGGCTCCAAAGACTAAAAATAGAGAAAAAATTGTAATTCAGGAGACTCTCCTTGTGTGGCCACTGAGCATAAACAGGAACGTGGTTCCATTTACAGAGCTTTGCTAGCTTGTTGTGCTAATATACTGTATAAAAATATGGATGTAGTTACCGTGACGTCGCCCGTCTGTTTCTGAAGAGCGGTTTTGAAGCTCAAAGTGAGCCGCTCCGGCCGTAAAAAAATTCACCCCACGTACAGTTGTCATGAAAGGGGAAATTAGCTTTAGGGACCAAAACCGTTGTTTGTACCAGGCTGTAAACATGTTTATTTCTGCTGTAAAGTTGGGCATTTTAACATGGGGGTCTATGGGGATTGACTCGCTTTTGGAGCCTCAAGTGGTCGTTCAAGGAACTGCAGTTTTTGGCACTTCTGCATTGGCTTCATTTTACAGCCCCGGAGGTTGTCGCTTGGTTGTGCTACATATCACAACCTCTTGAATTTATACTACATTATAAATTTCTCAAAGAAACTTCTACTTTAATTTTTTTCGGCTGATCAAGAACAGCAGGCAGACATTTCTATGTTCTCTGTTGAAGAGCAGCTGAGACTGACACTAAAAATGACAATTGCTGGTCCACCTTAAAGGTCAGTCCACCTTTAGGGAGCCTGGTCAGGTTAGGCTGACCCACTTCAATAGCTGCAGCATTTATTAACTGACACACTGTAGTCTGCACTGTACATTTACTGCCAGACTGACGACTTACTGTTAATCTTTTCCTCTGCTCCGCTCACATTCACCACTTTTATACCGCTCGCGCAACCACACGCTCACTACGCACACATATTATGCACTGCACTATTCCTTAACAGAAGGATGCTACCCTTATAACAGTACCCTTCACATAGATGTCCTTTGAAGAAGGAGGAGGGATGTTGGGTGTTATCGTGGCTGCACAGTGTGTAAGTGAAAATCATTAGTAGCTCATTTATATTAATGATCGTGTGTATTCTGCACTAATTCAAACCTCTTGATAAGTCAATATTTTGACATTATAATGAGTTACTACCTCAAAGGTTTGACTTAAAATGTCAAAATGACTACATACAACATTACGCTGACTTCCCATGAGTATTATTGTTTCTAATTTTGTTTTGTTTTTCCTGTCAGAAATGGACTTCCAAAGAAAAGCAACAAAGATATCTCCCAAAGCGGCAACAGCTCTAAAACAAGCGAGGGAGACGAGCAGAAAGTCTGAAGTGTCCTTTACAGTCGGGTACAGAAGCTGCCTTCATGTTCAGGAGAATCTAAAAGGCCAGAGCTCCAGGATGTTCAGTAAATGTCACAGTCTGACCGGGACCTAAAGTTCACCTCCGCCTGCTTCCATAAGTACGAGGTGGCCACTGAAATGGAATTCCCTCTTCTTATCACTGAGACTTTTTCAGCGGATTACCTATAATTACTGGCAGGACAGTCTGGCATACAGCTCAGACCTGAGTTCAGCCCCTTCCTCCTATACAGAGCTTTTATCCAGACAAAAAGTCAGCAGCTCTTATTTGTCTCTCAGACAGCTGAAAACACTCCAAACATCACAGTGAACATTACTGACTTCCAGATAAACAAGTCATCTCTGTACTCTGTGCTTCTCTACCCGCCGCACAACTGAAGCTCTAATTACAGAATCCCATTATCAACATGAAAGAGTTTTTTTTTCCCATTAGAAGGCCCAGAGCCGGCAGCAGATTGATTTTTCCTGATGAGTGCTTCATTAAGTAGGAGAGGCGTCTGCAGATGGAGATCTGACGGCTCGATGGCCGGCTTCGAACGCACAGTGCTGCGAGGAAATAGTGCATTGGAAGGCCCTCCTAAAAATAACATGATGAAATATAAAGAACTGCTAGCATCTCCTAGAGGCTGCACCATTTATCACACCACACACACAAACACACACAAAAAGTTTTGTACTCATTTAGCTAGTCATTCAGACAGGATAAACATCACAGGAAGAAGTTGGGAATTAAATATTCTCTGTGCTCCTCGGTAGTTAAACTCATGGTTCTGGATGGCATTTTAACAACAGAGAGAAGATGCTGCGTGAGGTGAAGAAGAGTCAAAAATCATCCTTCTCTGAGTCATAAGTCAGTCAAATCTGAACACACAGACATGAAACACATTGATATCATTCAGTGTGACTTACATTTCCATCAGAAATGTGCACGTTTCCAGCTCTATATTTATATTCTGGGGCTCTACTGGAATATCTTTGCATGATTTACAGTTAAAAACTCCTTATTTATCTTATTCTGGCTCTAATTGCAGCCCCTCAGTTCGGCCTCTGTATGAAACAGGTCCTTTTAGCTCCTGTCTCTTTAAGGCCCCGCCTCCTGATGAGCTCACTCTGTTCTGATTGGTCAGCTTCAGGAAGTTTCCTTCAGCTCTGGAGGTTACGTAAACAAACAATAGTAGAGGATTTCACTTATTTTTCTCCTTCTTTAGTCAAAATATAAACTTCTCATATACATCTGTACATGTTGGAGCCTGAATCAGATCCAATCCAAAATATGCAGGTGGACAACGTGAACGAACCGTGGAACAACCTTAGCAACAAAAACTACTGAACAGACAGTAGAGAACAGAAAGTACAATTACAAAGGGAGAAGACTGAAGTCCTGGCTTTTGACTTACAGGCAGCATTATAGAACTTTGACCATGTTTAACATCTGATGTCAAAACAGTGACATAAAATCACAAAAAGAAGAATATGTCCCCTTTAAATAGGTCTCATTAGCCCCTTAACCTCATCTAAAAACAGTGCTGAAATTGGTTGATTGAAAGTGAAGGAAACATTTTGATGTATCGGTCTGGAACGCATGAACCAACAACGTTTTTTGTTGTGTAATTTGGAGGATTTGTTGGTACAAAAGTACATTTGTCCTGATCCTGGTGCTCAGGAAAAGCTGACTGAAAACATTAGGATTCATCTTCTTGGGACCATGAACATCCACAGCAGATTTAATGATCATGTAGCTGCTAGTGGTCCAAATATTTTGCTCTGGACAGACTGACCCACTGACATCGCCATCCTTTGGCCTCTAACGGGCACCAAAAAGTTGCGTCAATGAGCGGGACACTTAGTTTGACTTTGAATTAGGTGCTCATACCAAATAAGTCATTAACTGGATAATCTCTTTAACCTCATCACTGAATATTTATTCATCTCCAGACAGCCGTGTGATGCCGGCTATGACCGTGCTCACTCAGCCACAGCTGAGGTGATTATTGGACGCTTGTCAGCGTTGACGATAAGCTGGGAGGATCCAGGCCCACCGTCCGGGCCACAAATGGGATTTATCTCTCATGCAGAACATCAGACGTGGCTCTTTAGGCCACGACAGCAGAGAAAGCATTACAGAAATCCCTGCTTCCGCTCACCTTGGAGGCCTAATGGGAAGTTTGGGCCACCAGTGATGCAGTCATTAGCTCAGGCAGCCAATCAGGTACACAAATACAGGCTGGAAACCACTTAACAGCACAAAAATTAAACAAATAACCAGGCTGAGCCACCGCTGAACATATTCCCCCATGTGACTGGTTCTGAAGGCAAATACCAGATGTCAAAACACACTCGTCAGCAGATGTGACAGTAAAAATCATGAGTGAAAGGAGAAAAAAAACAATGGAGACGTTACTCTGAGTGTGATATTTTTGATAAAAATGTGTCTTGGTTGTTCCAGAGCACTGCATCTGCCTCCCTGCTGAGGTTATTTAGCAGCCAAACATCACAGAGCAGCAGGAGTCTTCACCAACGCAACACATCGCAACACAGTTTAACTCCACATAACACGTTACAACAAAGGGACGCTGCTGGGCTGATGTCCAGGTTCAAGCTTTCATTCAGATTTTGTCCAGATTTGTAAACTAGAACTGCAACAAGTCAATTAGTTGATCAAGAGAAAGTTAACTTCCAGCTGTTCTGATAATCAGTTAATCATTTTGAGTCATTTTCTAAGAAAAGTGCTAAAACTCTTTGATTCCAGCTTCTTAAATGTGAGACTGTTCTGGTTTCTTTAGTCGTTTATGACAGTAAACTGAATATCTTTGGTGTTGTGGACTGCTGGTCGGAATAAAATGAGACATTTTAGGTTGACAGACCAAACAACTAATTGAGTGATCAGAAAAATAATCAACAGACTAATTGATAATGAAAATAATCATCCCTATTTTCACTGTTCTTTTACAGGGTCGAGAGGCTGGAGGGGGGTTGGAAGCTTAGTCGACACGCTCTGGACAAACAGGTCTCCAGTCTGTCACAGCGCTAACACTTAAATATGCTTTGTTTATCCTTCTACGTTAAGAGGTTAAGGCCTGGACACTCAACTACAAATTCAACTCAAGGAATAGGAATTTTGGTGAACTTTGGTGACTTGCAAATTATCGCCATTGACCAATAGCAAGCTGTCTTGGGTCAGTGTTGACCTTTGAGGGGACAGAGAGCTGGAGAGTCCAAAATAGAGGAAGCTATCGTAGCTTATTAGCTGCGTCGCGCCGTTCACTTTTATTTAACCTCCTCTGTCAAAGTAAAAACTATTCCACAAAAGAGCACTAATGGTTTAGATATGAAAAAGGAGTCGATGCTACAAATATAACTTTTGAATTAACTGTTTGAAGTTGTTGTCCCGTTAGCAATCGTGCTAAGTAAGTTTGCTAACTGTTAGCAAGTTTGTTAGCTTCTCAAGCAAACAGAAATGTCATATTTCCATCACATTTTCCATCGTTTAAGCTTTGTCTGCCGCTCTTCGTCGTGTCGTCTTCCTCTGTAATGGTTAAATGGCACCAACTGGAGAATTAGCGCCACCAACTGTTTATCTTAATGAACCAACTCCTAATATTCACATAACAGTAGTGGATCAAAACAATTCTTCAGTTTTCTGGAAATTCGGTTAAAATTTGCGCTGAATGTAGATGGAAGCCAGACTAATTAAAAATATTTCAGCTTTCTCAAAACCACGATAATGTTTTTTGTTGCAAGGATTTAAAAAATACTGTATTTCTGAGTCGTCTGCTCATGTGTACTTGATTACCTCACTGCCTACTTCAATGCATCTCTTTTATCTTTTTGTCACATCTTTGTTTTTCCTGTTTGTGTGATAAAAAGTAATAATGATGTCATTCAGCTCCATGTGTCCATACAAAGAAATAATCTGATCCTCCAGAAAAGAGGACAGCAGCTCTGTAGATTACATCTGTAATATCTGACATTTAATCATCTCAGCTGCTCCAACAGCCTTTCAGCAGCATGACAGCCTTATATTGTTCAGTGTGGGACGAACTGTTTCAGGTCTATGTTATTTAACAGAGTGCTGTCCCATTCATCAAACAGCTTTTGTAGCCCTCAAACCCACCTGTATTCATAATGCCACAGGTGATGCTGATTGACAGACAGGTTCACAGGAGCCCATATTTAACACTGAAACATGTTTTTTCTTGCTGTAATCATTCCTCCTGTTCATACTGACTATTAGAAGATCCCTTCATAATGCACTTACAATGGAAGTGATGGAGGACAAAATCTACAGTCCAACTTCTGCGCAAAAATGTATTTAAAAGTTTATCTGAAGCTAATATGAAGCTTCAGCGTCCAAATGAGTCAAATCAAGTAGATAGTAGATCTTTCAACGTTACAGTCTTGTTAGTGCCAAAGTCCCTCTTTTTGTTTCTATACTTCCACCTGCAGCTCAACAGGGAAACACTGTCCGAGGAAACACAAAGAGGGAATTTGATGCTAAAAAAGACTGTAAATGTGTCAGATATCCACTTGATATGACTAACTAGGACTGCTGAAGCCTCATATAAGCTTCACATCAACTTTTGAACACATTTTTGCAGTAAATGACGCAGCTTTAGACAATAAGGTTAAAAAAAATCATACTTTTCTGGTATTCACTTGCTTACATACATTGATTCCTTCTTCCACAAACCTGCATCAACTATTTTGATGATAGAATAATTATTTTAATCTTTTTTTTTAAGGAAAAATGCCAAACATTTACTTATTGCAGCTTCTCAAATGTGAGGAATTGAAGCTTGTATGTTTAATACATGATAGTAAACTGACTATGTTCGGATCAGACAAAATAAGACATTTGAAGACGTCGTCATTGGCTCTAAGAAATTATGACAGGCTTTTTTTTCTCTATTTTCTGAAAGTTTAAAGACAAAACTTAAATAAAAAGCAGATTAATAAATCATAAAAATATTTAAGACAGATATTATTTTAAATGGTTTAGAGTTGCAATGATTAGTCAGTTGACACAAAATTAAATCGCCAACTGTCTTGATAATCGATCGATCATTTTGGTCATTTTTTAAGAAAAAAAAAAAGTCCAAATTCTCTGATTCAAGCTTCTCAATCTGTTTTTATTTAGTCTAAACTAAATATTTTTGGGTTGTGGACTGTTTGTTGGGACACTTTGGGCTTTCAGGACGGCAAATTAAATAACAGATATATCAAACTTATTTGATTTATTGCTGTGTACTTTTAGATTACTCACTTTTAAATAATAATAATAATTTGGTCTTAAAATAACAAACAAAAGTATATTATATCAAAAATTTAATGTATCAAACAAAGTTTCTCTCTCTCTCTCTATATATATATATTATATTTCTGAATCCTGTGTATTTTGTAATACTATTTTTTTATGAATGTATTAATGTATAAAGGAAAACATTGGAACATGTGTTTGATTTGTTGTGTGGGACTAAGATTCACTCACAAGAAAGAGACGTCATATTTTTTAAATGGAAAACATTATACCGACAGAAGTTGTGTTTTTATTTTAAATTGTTTTATTTTCCATGTCATGTCTGAAAGAAAACCCTGCGTACACCTTCAACGACGAGATGAGACTCGAAGCACTGCGAGGACAAACAAATCAGAAAAACCATCGGGACCATGATTATCTACAACACCTCCGAAACCTCTTTTTAATTAAAATATTCATGAATTCCTTTTTTTCTGGTTTATCCTTCATGGTTTTATATGACTTTGTACAAAGTCATATCAAAAATCAAATATAGATAAACCTTTTTCCACAGCAGACATTTTGACTCGTCGTAGCAGGAACGGACGAGCGTAACTAACAACTTTATCAATGGCCGTTCCAAAGCCAGCGAGCCTGCACACATAGAAGGAATACAGCCGTGATTTATGTTATTAGTTTACTCCATATCATATGGGCCAACATAATCTGGACTCTGACAGGTCCTCCACCCTCCGTCTCGTGTTCCTGGTCTTGAAGAGAAACGCTGTGTCAAAGTCTAGTTTGAAGACTTTAATAGTTTAAGTTTCTGTTGAGCTCATCTGTTGTAAAGTTGTGTTTGATCAAACAGAAAGCTGGGAGCGAAGTAGAATTATTCCATCATAAGAGGACTGTAAGGCTGCAGCCAACTATTATTTTACTTATCAATTATTTTTATTAGTAATTGATTGGTTGTTCAGTGTATAAAATGTCAGAAAATAGTGAAAAATGCTGATTCTTATTCCCTGAAGCTCAAGTTAATATATTCAGATGATTATCAGTCAAAAACTCAAAGATGTTGAGTTTACTATCATGGAAAACTAGTCCTGAATGACTTTATCTATTAGGCTAATAAATTTAGGGCTAGAACTAACGGTTATTTCCATTGTCAATTGATCTATTGATTATTTTCTCAATTAATTGATTAGTTGTTTGGTCTGTAAAATGTCAGATAATGTTTCCCAAAGCCCAAACCACAAGCCAAAGATATTCAGTTTACTGTCATAAAGGACTAAAGAAACCAGAAAATATTCACATTTGAGAAGCTGGAATCAGAGAATTTGGAAACTTTTTTTCTAAAATTACTCAAAACGATTAATCGATTATCAAAGTAGTTGGCAATTAATTTAACAGTTGCCAACTAATCGATTGATCAATTTAAGGAGCTTAATCCAGCCATGCTGAGAAGTGACAATGGACTCCAGCAAGACACTGCTTCTGTCATCAAGGTCACAAGCCAAAAACGTTGGAAATCACTGGTTTTATCTTCAACAATGAATTATATTTTGTGAGTGCATCTTGTTTTTATTACCTCCAGCACTCAGGTGAATGCAGTGAAGTAAAAAGTAGAATATTTCTCTCCCTGCAGTAATTGATTGAATGTACTGAGTTTTTTCTGCCTGATTTATGATGTCTGTCATTGATTCACAGCAGCAACAACAAACTTTCTTCATTTTGCTGATTGCTGATTGGTTCAGTGGTTTGGCAACTTAATTTAGGAACAAACTGCTGGTTATATTATTCGGTATTTATTAAAAGTTCCCCTCGAACTCATGTTGGTAGTGACGGATTCAGAAAGTATGTGACAGCTGCCAGCACAGCTCAGAGTAGAACAGAAGCTGCATCATATGTACAGTATGAGAAATGCTCCTCTGTACGTGTGTTCTCAGATAACAGTGGTCCATACTCAGCATAACTGTAATACCAGGGCGATGTGTGCGTTCATGTAAACTGCACTGAGTCAATAACATAGCCAGAAGTTCCTTTTTTACATTGCTGTCATGTTGTGGAACCGTTACAGATCAAGTTTTTAAATATGAAAGAGGCTTCTAGAAGTCAGATTGGAATTTAATTTTATAATGAAATCTGCAATGACCTTGTTACTTTAGCTATTGATTTGTCCTTGTATTTGGGTATTAATACATTATTATTTATTTAAATTGTGGTGATGTGTTTTGGGGATTTTATTATTGTATTGCTTAGTTTTGTTTAATGTCTTATGTTTCTTTATGTATTTTTGTCTTTTAACATCTTAGGACCATGTTGGAAATCACTTGAACATGTTACATTATACCTTGGATTTTTGTTTTTGTGTCTGTAAATCAATTTAAAAAAAAAAAACAATCAAACTTTCTTCACACAGACAGAACAGACTCACACTTAATAAAGTCAGTCGGAGAAACAAGCCAGCATCCACCTTAACAGCCCTCACTTCCACCTTAACAGCAATTATCGTCAAACAATCCTCGTTTACGAGCTTTATGCCTGCAGCTGTCACTCTGTGTGCTGACCATGGTGCCAACAGCTAGCCGTAGTGGCTAACCGGTGAGCTAACTTTTAAAACAGTGTAGAGGACACAACAAGATGTCAGTAACAGCGGGTCAGTGACACATGCAGGAAGAACACTGGAAGGCTTTCTACTCCCGATTAAAATACATCTCACCCGCTTGTGAAAGTAAATGAAAGCTGCAGCAGCTAACACACCTACCAGCAACGTGAGTTCCGTCTTCCTGTTGTTGTCTTACGTCATGTGCTGCCCACGGGGTCCTAAAGACTGCTGTGTTATCTGAATAGTAGAGCGGCTCAGGAGTTAATAGGACTGGTTCACAATTTGTTTTTAATGACTAAATTAACGGTTAATAAATTGTTCACTGATGCTTTATAAATCATTTATAAGCATAATTTTTGAGTTGCCTCCTTTCTATACCACTATAACATTTACCTCATCTAATACTTTAGGCACCTCCGATGTTCAACCCCTTTTTATTAATGGCTTATAAATGATGAAAAAGTGTTAGTAAAATATTTATTAACCACTAATTAAGCCATTGATTAATGCTTATAAATTCTTTATCTGGTACCCAGATTTCCCATTAACTTTATAGTTAATAGGCTAAAACCTGATTAAAAAAAAAAAAACAATAGATCCTTCAACTAAATTTCTGTTCGATAAGAAGTGTATTACTGTTTCTAAAAGGCAAAGTTTAAGGATAAGTCTGGCAATATTATCCTTTTTTATTGCCAACAAACCCCATGTGCAGACGCAAACCAACAATGATCTACTAACAAGTATTGTGTGTGTGTCAGACCCTCATGTATCTTATTCCTCTGTACCTCTGAGCTCCATTGTTGTCCAAAAACTATTAAAAACACATCAGTGAGCCACACCACTGCACTGCTCTACATGTTCCTTCATTACCACAAGCACACACACTGCAGTTTATTTTGACTCAGTCCCACACACACCGTCCTGCTGCCAGGAATACTCACTAGAACATAAAATGTAGATTAATCCACCACTGAAAATAGACCTCAACACATTTCCTCCTGTTTATAGAATAACACCAGAGTTTTACTTCAGAGATGTCAGATCAGAAATAGATTGTCTGAATTGTTGTTGTCACATTTGTGTTGTTTTTGAAGATACTGACAACCTGTTGTGTTGTTTCAGTAGGAGGACTTTTGTGTGAGAGTCTGATGGTTTATGGACAAATAAATTGTCATCTTCCATATTAGCATGAAAACTGAAAATTTAAAGGATCAAGAATAGAACCCTGCGGAACCCCACAATTAATTACTGACACAGTCAGTGGCATAAATCATGTTTTTTTGTCTGTGAATGTCCTGTTCTTCTGCCCTCAAGTGGCAAATTAATTTAACTGCCATAAATGCCTGTTTGTTTGTTAAAAACTACTGTGGCCATTTGTTTTAGGCAATTACTGAGCCTTTTTAAAAACGTAAAGCAAATATTTGTTTTTCTTTTTTTTTTCAGATATTTAAATCTTCAGTAACTGATGGGCTTGGATATGAGACAGTAGGGATGTCAGAAAGTATTGGGAGACAGAATAGTACTTCTTTTTTTTGTCTTTTTATGGTAAAAATGTAGAATAGCGTCAGCCTTGTACTTACTTATAAGAATAATTTTTAGAAGCTTAAGGACAGACTGCTGTGATATCTTCTAATTTCACACTAAAGCCTTTACATTTACATTTCAGTGATTTAACAGAGGCTCTTATCTAAGCCATTTACACAGACATTCAAGGACACAAAGTTGGACACATACTGTACAGGCTGCTGTGGGGATTAAAATGTGTGATCTCTCAGTTACAGAACAGAACAGCGCCTTACCCAGCAGGCCTTTATGCATCCCATGAGACAGCAGGGAAACTGTGGATGCAGGACTTTGATTAAAGGAAATGAACTTCAACAATTCACATTTACTCATGTTTCTGAGTACCTCTATAAATTAATAAATGTGTATGTCTTTAATTTAAGATAAATACAATATAGTGGTGTTAAGCTCATCTATGAGCATCTACTATGTCCTGATCTCAGACGTACTTATCCTTACTTATTTTGACAAAAATGTCATGTTTTTCATCGGGTACGAATGTACGAACAGAACTAGAACCAATAATTCTTACTAAAGTTGACAAAAAATGAATTAGCCCAACCTAATCATACTTTAAAGCTGGAGCGCAGGACTTTTGTCTCCCCCCTCTGGCAGAGAAATTAAAGGGGGGCACTCAGCTGTGACTGCCTGACACAGGTATGCAGCAGCTCTCGTGCGCACCTCGAATGACGGGCACACAGAAAGGGCCAGAAAAAACTTTTGATGGCCCACTGGTCCCAGTATGCCCGACAGCCAGTACACCACTGGCTGTAGCCTACTGTTGTGGCCGTAAAATGGTGCATAAATTGTTTGAGCATCACACAACCCCTGAAAAATTTAAGAAAAATACAATTTTTTTGGGTGTTGAGTGAAACACAACACCCAAAAAACATGAGATTTAAAAACTGTGAAATACAGGGAAATTTATCTGGCGGTGATAAACGGCATTGTGTGAACTCATTTGGCAAGGGCTTGAATGTAACAGATGTTCATTTATATGTAAAAGTTCCACACTACAGGTTTAAAATAAATAAATAAACAGAAGAAAATAATAGTGTCTGGTTGTTTGTGTGTTCACGTTGTCCAGTCACATATTTTGTGACTTCTTCTTCAATTGACTTGTTTTGTCCAATCAACAGTCCCAAACCCCAAGATATTCAATTCACATAGATATACACATGATATTACATAGAGAAAAACAGGAAATCCACATATTTGAGAAGCTGAAACTAACACATTTTGGCATTTTTCTTTAAAAAAAATAGTGAGACAATTATATAAAATTAAAATATAATTGCTGAATGCTTGTCAGCATTCACGCCAATTATTAGTTGAAGCCAATGTTGCCATAATGGGACGATAATGAATGCAACACCAAGACACTCTTGAGAAAAAATAAGACTAGCTATTGAGACTAACTTTTTAAAGACAAAATTTGTCGACCATGTATTAAAAAGGAGAGGTTGGACGTTTTTCCTATTCACTTCAATACAGTCAAAGTTTTCTTGGAGCAGCATCTGGTGGCTATTAGAGGAACTGCAGCTGCATTTGTGATTGTGATTTCTGTACTTGAACAGACAGAAAGCTTTTTTATTAACCTGTAGAAAAAACAACTTTACAGGATCCATAATGATTAATGGGAACCTAAAATAACGTCACACAACTAACATATTGTGACTCGGTTCTTGTCCATTCTGCTCCAAAGTCTCTGTGAAGCTTCTGTTGTTTATGTTACTGAGGAGTTTTATATTCATCAGAAAAACACAAAATGCCTCTATGGAGGAGAACTGATTATACTTTAGAAAAGTAAAAATGCTTTAAAAGGCTTCAGTGGCTTTTTCAAATGGATGCTGATGGACAAATGAACTGTCTCCACTGAAGACGCTGCAGTTAAGAGAACATTCAGATCAAATACAGTAACAGTACAAACAGTTCCTGCCTGATCAAGAAGAGCGGTGGTGGAATTAGAGATGAAGGGAAAGTGCTACTTGAAAGTTGAAACTGGGAAGCGAAGTCGTACAAACTCAAGTTTTAAAAGAGGCGTAGCTCTTTTATGATAAGGAGCCTGGATTCTCCTTCAGGGCTTAATTAAAACTGGAATGTAAGAAGAAGCCATTATCAGACGGGCAGCCCGCGGTTCTCACACCACAGTTCCCACTATTCCACAATGTTTGCTGAGGAACCGCAAATGAGAGGTTATATAATATTACAGAAGAGCAGTGGTGGAAAGTAACTAGTACTGTACTTAAGTACAATTTTGAGGTACTTGTACTTTACTTGAGTATTTCCATGTGATGCTACTTTCTACATTTCAGGGGGAAATATTGTACTTTCTACTCCACTACATTTATTTGACAGCTTTAGTTACTTTTCAGATGAAGATTTGACACAATGGATAATATAACAAGCTTTAAAAATACAACACATTGTTAAAGATGAAACCAGTGGTTTCCAACCTTTTTGGCTTTTGACTTCTTACAAAAAGCAGTGTGTAGTCGGGGTCACATTTCACATGTCTATGAGTTGTTAACAGCTCCACCAAATAGTGATTTTTCCCTCTAAACTTCTCACTTGTTTTCATTTCAATAAATGTTCAAATGATCCAATATTTCACCAAAAATCAAAGATGAGAGAAAAAGTCCAAAAACTGAAAACAGATTTGTGTATCAGAACTTTGTTTTTTCTTCTTTCCTCTCCCATTAGTCATCTCACCACCCCTCAGATTTATCTGCTGACCCTTTGGAGGGGCCAGACCCCTAGGTTGGGAACCACTGGACTAAACTAGCTAACTGTATATAAAGTAGTGTAAACTAGCTCCACCTCCAGCAGCTACAACAGTAACATGCTGCTCTAACACTGATGCTTCACTATTAATAATCTAATGATGTCATATATAATAATATATCAGTTATTGCAGAATGAGTACCTTTACTTTAATACTTTGAGTACATTTTGCTGCTAATATTTATGTACTTTTACTATAGTAGGATTTTTCATGCAGGACTTTACTTGTAATGGAGTATTTTTACATTTCTGTATTGGTACTTTTACTGAAGTAAAGGATCTAAATACTTTTTCCACCACTGCAGATGAGGACAGGTTACAGGGCACATTTTGGCTGAAGGCTGACTGTAAGTTACTGTGTAAAATATTGATAAACATTTATTTGTAGCTCTGTTTTTGCTCTCTACCAACTCCTGAGTGAAATATATAACTCCTTAGCTGCTAAATGCTCCACTATGTTCACCAGCTAGTCTACAGCTAACCGTGTCTGTTTGCCATTTGGTGCTGAGCAGGTAGTGTACAGTGGCTTTTTACAGCTTTCACTCTGAAAACAGCTGCCTGTTGCGGCCAAAAATGACATTATGAGAGCGCTGAGAGTGAACCAAAATGGTAAAGTTGCAGCCAGACAGATAAACAATGAGCTGAAATTCACTATAAAGCTCCATAAAGCCGAGAGGAGCTGCAGAGTCTCTGATAATTCACCATTGTCATCACTACGAGCCACGTATTAGCATCAAAATACACTCTTCAAGTAATCATGCAGTAAATCATGTTGTAAACAAAAAAGTGTTAAACAAACCAAAATATCTTTCATGTTCTAGATTCCTCAGAGTAGCCATCTTTTGCTTTGATGAGAGGAGGTTAGCTTTGTTTAACACTTTTTTGATAACTACATAATTCCAGATGTGTTATTTCATAGTTTTGATGTCTTCAGTATTGTTCTACAATGTAGAAAAAAGTCAAAATAATGACTAGGTGTGTCCAAACTTTTAACTGGTACTGTTTATTATATTGTTGGATTGTAATTACTGTAAGTAACTGGTAACTAAAGCTGTCAAATTAATGAAGTAGAATAAGTAGTAGGAGTAGAAGTATTCTAAACTAAGTAAAATATGAAAATATGAAAAAGAGACCCACCTAAGTAGCAAATGAAATGAAATTCAATCAACTCTACTCTACTATTATGTAGAACAGATACAGCTGAAAACACAAACATTATATATAAACTTAGCACAAAAGGATAGAGTTCAGTCCCAGACTGTGGAGATATGGAATGAATAATGAATAAACTGTTAAATTGCCAATATGTCTTGTTTCTTCAAACTTCAGTCATCCAATCCACCAAACACCAAAGAAGAGTCAATTGCAGAATAAGCTGTTTGGCATTGGCAGAGAAGATTTTGCAAATTTTTCATGGGCACAACCCACATACTCAGCTCTGCTGCTCATCCCACAAATGCATGTTCTTTAAAAATGTGGCACCATTTAAGAGGGAAATAAAGAGGCTTTCCAACATTATAAGATTTATTGCCAAGAAGCATTGTTACAACAAAGAAATAATCTACCAAACACAAATTTCCTTACTTTTTGTGCTATGTTTAGAAATAAAGAAAAATAGAGCAAACAAAGAATATTACAGATCATGAAAGGAGGAAATAAAAAGAACACAATGACAAAAAATATGATACAATATTGTTAAATAAAGCAAATAAGAAATAAAAAAACAACAAAATGAGGACAGTTTTCAGCAGGAGTTTATAAAATGTATTTTAACCTGAGTATAATCACCTGACTGATGTGTACAATCTGTCTCTATTAACTCTAATCCCACAGAGCTCCTCTTTAATGGTTTCAGCTGTTGCAGCTAATCAACCAGCTCAGAGGACAGACTGAAGGTACAAAAACTTTGACTGTTTACAACCGTTTTAGCCTCAGCAGCTGGAGCCAATTAGACCTGAAACCTGTTCAGGTTACTTGCAGACAGCAGACTGCAAATAATCAGCCCACATGACAAACATCTTTTAAACCTAGGTTTACATGGCAAAAAAATCTCAGCAGGTCCAACTAAGTAGTTATTTTGGAAGCTTTCCACCACATTTCTTGGCCTTCCTCAGTTGTCATGTATGGTGCAGGGAAAGGGCCAAAATTAAGACTAATGAGAGGCCGGATGAACATACATCTGTGTCGAAGCCGGAAACTGATCTAATCACCAATAAGACTACAGCGGTAAACGAGAGACCAGCAGAATTCCCTCCTTATCTTCTCCAAGCTGGGCTATACATTAGCTGAACCCACAACCCACTGGATTCCTCGGCTAGTCACTAGCTTTTCTAGGCTAGTCATTAGCATTCTTTGGTTTGTCACTAGCTTTCCTAGGTTAGTGAGTTGCATTTCTAGGCTATTCACTAGCATTCCAAGGCTAGTCACTAGCATTCCTTAGTGACTGGGCTAGCGACTAGTATTCCTAGGCTAGTGACTAGCATTTCTAGGCTATAGTGACTAGCTTTCCCAGGTTAGTCACTAACATTGCTTGGCTAGTGACTAGCTTTCCTAGGCTGGTGACTAGCATTTCTTGGCTAGTGACTAGCATTCCTAGGCTAGTGACAAACATTGCTAGGCTTGTCATTAGCTTTCCTAGGCTAGTGACATACATTTCTTGGCTAGTGACTAGCTTTCCTAGGCTAGTGACATACATTTCTTGGCTAGTGACTAGCATTCCTAGGCTAGTGACAAACATTGCTAGGCTTGTCATTAGCTTTCCTAGGCTAGTGACAGACATTTCTTGGCTAGTGACTAGCTTTCCTAGGCTAGTGACAAACATTGCTAGGCTTGTCATTAGCTTTCCTAGGCTAGTGACATACATTTCTTGGCTAGTGACTAGCTTTCCTAGGCTAGTGACATACATTTCTTGGCTAGTGACTAGCTTTCTCAGGCTAGTGACATACATTTCTTGGCTAGTGACTAGCTTTCCTAGGCTAGTGACATACATTTCTTGGCTAGTGACTAGCTTTCCCAGGCTAGTGACATACATTTCTTGGCTAGTGACTAGCATTCCTAGGCTAGCTGAAGTCAAAACTTGGCAGCCCTGCTTATGATTTAGCCAACGAAACACATTCCTGTCCGTGAGACAACATAAAGTTATGGACAGTAAGATGTGTTTTCAACATGGATTTGCTTTCATGCGCACAATAAGGCCACTAATGTCACTTCAAATAGCATTTAAGCAGCAAAAATTGACAACTCCTGTAACAATGTACTAGACAGGAAAGAAAAAAACTTAAATTCTACAGAGGAAACAGTTTAAACTTCTTATAAGTAATTTTCCATTGCCGCTCTGAGGCAGCACAGAATTCATTCTGAGGGCTGCTGCTTTCTGTCAAATCACTTCACTGGATAAACATTGAATGTGTGTAAAATGGTACCGGTCTGATGTGCAGAAAAACACAGAACATCAGTTACTGTTATATCCTTACTGATCCTGTAGCCGTGTTGAAAGATTTTATTTAAGTTAACCATGCTGTGCCTCATGTGTAATGCTCACAGTTGCTGCACTTACACTGATCCTAATCCTGTATGATGGCTATTTAATAAACTCAAAGCGCAGAATTTTACACACAGACAGAACCTAAATCAGTTGACGGCTTCAACGTAGCCGGCGCCTCCGGCCTCTCAGTGGTCTTTTGGCACTTTTCCCTTTACATATGGAGATGTGACCTAAGGGTTGAACTTATAGCATTTTGTTTCATATCTTGATCCCAAGGTCAAGAATGAACTTCTTCTGCTCATATCAAGTATGTTCCTTGTTATTTCTTTAGGCCTAGTTGCTATATTTCTCTCTTTCTTCTCTCGTTTAGCAAGCATCCTGTTGGTGATATGAGAACCGAAACACTGACGCAATGCAGTAAGAACACACTGTGGATGTGGATTTATTATTATTTTAGTTTATTTAAGTTAAATTTAATATTTAGTTTATATATCTATCTATCTATATTTACTGTTCACTGCAGGTCACCGCAGTGTGTGTATGTGTGTGTGTGTGTGTGTACAGCAGACGGACACAGAGCGAGAGAGCAGAGGAATAAGAGCCCTCTTGGCTATTGGCTGACATTGACCCATGTGGGCGCCTCTGCCCACATAATGACATCTTTTGAGGTTCCCCAGCTCTGAGCAGGAGGAACACTATAGGTGCTGAGCAGGCAGTTGCTATGCAACAGTTTGTCGCCAGCAGCATTCAGGTTGGACCTGAGCGGGGAGCAGGAGAGAGGCGGAGGAGGTTTGAATCTGTGTTTTGAAAAGCCGGAGGTTCACCAGTGTTTCTGCAGCTCGCTGGTAGGCGAGCTGTCAGTAGATTTGATTATTTGAAAGCTTAATGGGGGAAATTGTGCCAATGCACCAGCAAAGTGAAGTACAGCAAAGATACACATGTTGTAAATACAGTGAAAACAAACAAAGCCACATGTATGAAACACATCTATATTCAACCAACAAAACAAGCAAAACTGTCAAAAATAAAGCCCACTGAAATGTTTCCTGCTGCATCTCTATGACTCATTCCTGTCGAATAAACTGTAGTATGTTCTATGGAGAGCTACAAATATTACTGGATTTGGTAATGAAAAGCTTGTTTACACAGTATACACATTTTTAACACTAAATCATCAAGCAAACATTAAAAAACAACATATACACAATAAAAAAAAAAGATATGTAACTTCACTGACTGCCATAAAACAATTGTGTTGCAAAAATGGTCGATAAACAGTGATGGAAAATAACTAAGTACATTTACTCAAGTACTGTACTTAAGTAAAAATTTGAGGTACTTGTACATTACTTGAGTATTTCCATTTAATGCTAATTTATACTTCCACTCCACTACATTTCAGGGGGAAATATTGTACTTTTTACTCCACTACATTTATTTGCCACATATAGTTACTTTTCAGGTGAAGATTTTACATAAAATAATATATTTTAATATTCTAACTGTTGTTTAAATTGTCTGCTCTTTTCATTTTTAAATTTGTTATGCACTTTATGTGAAAGGTGCTATATAAATAAAATGTATTATTATTGTTATTATAAAAAACATATGATACACTTATATAAAATGATGCAGTATTATTACTACTAATCTACCCAAAATATCTAAAATTGGCTCCACATTGATAAACTCACATGTGTACACAATATTACGGAATAATGAATGAATGAAGGACGGCTTCACAATTTTTCAAGCATGTCTTAAAAACATCAGTCAGGTGTCCATCTGAACAGTGAAAGAGGTTTTCATCGCTGTAATCATTCCTGTTCATACTGGATATAAAAGGATCCTTCAAATGTGCTTTCAATGTAAGTGATGGAGGCTCAAATCCACAGTGTGTCCACACAGACATTTAGTGCAAAAATGCATTTAAAAGTTGATGTGAAGCTTATATGAGGCTTCAGCAGTCTAAGTTAATCATATCAAGTGGATATCTGACACAAACATTACTGAAACAGTCATTTCTCCACGGTTAAAATGCCGTCACGAACCATTGGCTCAATTAAAGAGAAGCACAGAAAATATTATAGAATTATAATATATATATATTCTGTCTAAATGGAACTTTAATCTTGTTTAAATCATAAATTAGAAACATAATATTTGATAAGACACCTTCTACTTTCTAACATTCACAGTATAAAGTCATACAGTTGTGTTGATATGTCTTTACTCAGAGAGACACTTTTTAATTTTTGTATTTGAGTTTTTTTATTTGACTTTTAATGAGGTATATTTATGTACAATTCGGGGGTAATTTAGAGTTTCCAATCAGTCTAACCTGCATGTATTTGTGTTGTGTTGAGGAAACCAGAGTGCCGGGAGAAAACCCACGCAGACACGAGGAGAACATGCAAACTCCACACAGAAACAAGCAGCCGGGCAGGTGAAGGTGTTTCTGTGAGGCTGCAGTGCCGATCACTGAGCCAGCGTGCCGCCCTGAAGAGGGGAGGAAGGAGGTGAGGAACGATAGAGGGGGGCAGGAGAGAGGGTGGGAGTGAAGGAGGAGAGAGGAGGAAGGAGGGAGGGTCTGGGTAAGAGAGTTGGAGGAAAGGAGGGGAGGGTAGAGAAGGGGAGATGGAGGGAGGGTGGGGAGGTGAAGGGGGAGGAAGAGGTTGCTACTGTGCCGAACAACCAGCAGCTTCCTCCACCTCGCTGTCGCTGTCACGCTTCCTCTTTTGTATCCAAATCCAAAAACCTTTTTTCTTCTCGACCTTCGCCTCCTTTTCCGTCTGTTTATTCTCCGTCTTCTTTTCTTTCTTTTCATTCTTTGTTTTTTCCTCCTCTGTCTGTTCGGCTATATTTGCCCTCCTCCTACGAAACCAGAAACGTCTGAACAGCTTCTTCTTCTTCTTCTTTTTCAAAGCTAGATCCTGGAGTCTCTTGTTCTCGTCCTCCAACTGTTTGTTCTTAGCCTCCCAGGTCTGTTCTGCTGCAGTCAGGTCCTTTTTTCATTTCTCCTCCAGAGCCTCACACTTGTTCTGCCAAGTGTTTTGACTGTGGAGGAGTTCAGTTTCTTGGCTGGTTAGCTGGGTGGCGGTTTCACTCAGCTTCCCAGAGAGATCCTTATTCTCATTCCTGAGAGACAGGATTTCAGTAACTCTCTGGTGAAGCTGCTCCTCCAGCTGCTTCACTTTTTTCTCCCACTCTTCCTGACTCTGCTGTTCGGAGGCCGCTGTTACGTCTCCCCTCCATCTGGATGCCCTGGAGGTGTGCCCCTCCCTCCGTAACTTCTTCAGTTCATGGCTAATGACATCATCAGCATGCTACACATTTCTTAAAGTAGTAAACAATATTTAAGGAGGTCATGTGACCTGACAGCAGCACATCCAGTACAGATATCACATTAAAAAGACTGAAAGTTATCTTGATGTTTACATTATTTACACCAGTGCAGCGGCCGTTCAAAACATCCCTGTTCAGAACAGGCTGACTGCTTTTTATTTCTTGAGAGCCGCATATATATGTATCAATTTACAAACGTATCAATTAACACATCAGTGCTGGTGTTAATATTGACAATGACACCAAATTTATAAAAATTGGGTTGAAAATGGCTCAACCTGTTATCTGCTGCTTTTCAACCCTGAAAGGGCGGGGCCAATGTCGACTGTTTGCGAGTTCTCTACGTTATGAAATTTATATATATAGTACAATGATAACGGTCACCTCCCCCAGCCCCGCTCTTATTTTCAAATATGTGCTTATCGTGAGAGACAGTTATAGCTTCAGCAGCTAACAGCAGCTAACAGCGGCTACAGCGGTGCTGCCCGGCTGGACGGAGTCTCTCCATCTGTGACTGTGGGAGGAAAAGCTGCTGGCAGCCACAAAAACAACAGAAATCCTGCTCGCTTCTTGCCGTGCAGCTCCTCAACTCTATGTAGTAACGGCTCAGGTTACACTGCGATTTAACATTTAAAAAATCAATTTACCAGCGGATAACTGCAGGAACAGACAGCTGGATAATTAAAGAGCTACAGGATGAAATGGGAAACAACTTCTGGCCTGTTTAAATGTCGTTGCACTGTTTGTCTTCCTCTCATTATTATATATGTCGCTGCAGCAACTTCTGCCCTTCTGCCTCACACAGCTGCTCCCCCTCGGTTCGCCCTTAGCTCTCAGTTCGCTCGCCCTCTCTCTCTCTATATCTTTTTCTCTCATCTTTTTTAAAACCCACAAAAAAAGCCAAGATGTCGTCCCGCCCTCTCTCTCATGGCGGGGTTGCACAGCTCTGACCATGACATGCAGTAGCAGAGCCCAGAAGCCCTGTCCCGTCGCAGCAGAGGGGAGCGGCTCGCTGTTCGCTTATTTATTTCAAGTTTATTAAACATGTCGCTTGTCCAAATAGCACCAAATTTGACATTGCACTCCCTTATATCCCCTGCAATGCACCCGCCAAGTGTGAAGTAGCTCGGCTAAATGGTTTTCGAGATATGCGAAGGACAATCATACAGACAGACAGACAGATTCCTTGCTTTGTATAGAGAGACTAGTGCAGTGCCTGCTGCTTCAACGCATAGAAAAATTAATACTGTTGATGTGATGAGTGATTGAATACATGAAACATAACTGTGAGATAAGATAAATGGTCCACAGCTTTTTTTATTTTAACCATATTAATTAATGAATTAATTCATCTGAAAGCATCTTACAGTCTCCTGCCTGTATGAAAATAACAAAATAAGAGGAAGGCGGAGTGTTATTAACTTTATGTTTCCATGGGAGGACCAGGTGTTTTAGCTGTACCGTCTGATTTGGTCTGAATGACACCAACGCAGCCAAAGGATCATCATACACTCACATGAATGCTGCTGCTGCCCATGAGGCAGACTGTCATCTGGTAGTGAACTGTGCAGCAGCAGAGGGTCCAGTATTTGTATTTGTATCTGTATTTGTTGAGGCAACAAAATTATTTGTATTTGTATTCGAATAAAAGTGGAAAGAGTCTTAAAAATCCTGTTTTTGTCTTTATGACACTTTTAATTTTAGAAAATTAAAGTGTTACAAAAAATTTTCATGAATAAACTACCTTAGGAAGGAGGTCCTACTACTGAGCTAAAACTTTACACATCACCTCATTGTAGACAGACTTCTACCTATTTATACACCCATAACACAGAGACAGCACACCGTGTAATGTGTAGGGAAGAACTTCAAAGGTGATTATTACTTTGCACTTTTCATTTATTTCCTATTTTTTACAACCTAACTTTGTGGAACAGAGAAGGGGAACAACAGGTTATGGAGAGTCCCTTGGGAGCACTTCACATGTCAGTAGTTCAGCTTTATCTCTGGGGAACACCCCCAACTCCAGGAGTGATGTCCAAATTAGGAAATGTGCGTCATGTAGCAGGTGGATGTGACTCCCCTCGTTGAGACCTGCTGATAGACGCAACAGCGGAGCAGAGGAGAAAACCCACTATTTGTGCTTTGCCAAATAATGTATTTGTATTCAAGCACACCCCAAGTGAAGGACGGTCAAAAAGGGCTGGCTGGCTATGCATTTGCTATTTCTTTTTCACATGACCTGCAGTATTATGAAAAATATACATTATTGATTTAAATGAATAGTACCTCATGCAAAATATCAGATAGAAGCCTATTATGTATATGCAACTTGCAAAGGGGAGGCCAGCGATTGTATTAGCGTCGCTGTGGCCGCGCTGGCCACCACTTGGTGTCGCCGTTGCTGATCAGGCTGATCTCCAGCTGTGATTGGCCACTAAACTAGTACCGTACAGGCTAGAAAAGCAGCCCCTAGAAACACTCTGTCAAAATGCAATAAATCTCAATAATTTATTGGTTATAATGAGAATAATGAGTTCGCACTCAACACTGCACTTCCTTGGGTCCTCAGTAATACACCCGCCAAGTGTAGTGTGTGTAAGTCATAAGGAGACCTACTGAGCCTGTGAAAACAGTTGTATTATGTCTTGTGTGGTTACAGAGGAGCTTGTCACGTCTGAGGAAATAACCCTGATTATGTTGTCAGAGGTTATTTCAGCTTGGACTTGCAGATACATGCAGCATACAGCATGCAGTTTGAAACATTTACCAGAAAGGGAATATCTAGCAAAAGATGCTTTCAAGTTGCATTATGAAATGTGTAGGGTCCACTGTTGACCCACATGAGGAATTTTAATCTGTCTCTTGAAGGTCCCCCAACTTTATGGAAGTACAAAACTAAATTTTTGATGTACCCCTTTAAAAGAAGGACGTGCATTAACACTCTTGCTTGTATTAAAAGCTAAATATGATCCAAGTCACTTGTGAGAGCGAAACTATGCTTACAAGATCCCAATAAGCTCAATTTTAATGATTCGCAGCTCAAAAGACGTCTAGACATCTAGGCTAAAACTACAATTTGTACAAATTTGGTTGAAAAGTGACATTTAAATTACATATTATTGCTTTTCAGCAGTTATATATAAAGTAGATTTCACTTCAGCTTAATCCAGGTTTAATTTAGATGTCTAAACCTGCAAGTAACTCTTTAACTTGGTTAAAGCTGCACAAGGTAATGTTTATATAATGAAACTCATTCACCTGTTAGTAGGGATGTGCAGAGAGTCCAGTATTTGTATTTGTATCTGTATTTGTTAAGGCAGCAAATTTATATTTGTATTTGTATTTGAATAGAAGTGGAAATAGGTGTAAAAATCCTGTTTTTGTTTTTATTATGTTTTTAATTTTAGGATATTTAAGTGTTAAAATAAGCGTTTAAATGAATAAACTATCTTATGTAGGAGATCCCCACACCGGGTCTCGAACCTGAGTCTCTTAGATGATCGTAGCTGACTACGCTGACGACTGAGCTAAAACCAAATACATCACCAGTGTGCAGATAGACGACCTCTACTTATTCATACATCCATAACACAGACAGCACAGCGTGTAATGTGTAGAGAAGAACTCCAAAGGTGATTCTTTCATTTAATAAAACAAATAATTTTTCAAATATTTGTATGAAACAAATATTTGTAAAAAATACAAAAAAAACAAAACACTATTTGTGCCAAATAATGTATTTGTATTCGGGCACACCTCTAATTTATTCTGTCTCTCTACAAAGGAATCGCTTCAAGGAGAGAAAGAATGATCACAGCAACCAGTAACTCTTTCATGTTCTCTTTAGTATTAAAGGAGAAATCCACCAGTTTTCCCCCTCAGCTTGTGTTTCCAGGTGGCCAGGAGCCTTTTGTGTCCCTATAACTCGTTAAAAGTCTGCTTTCATACTGTATACGTCAATGAATCAATATGAATGAATATATCTTCTGGAAAGCACACTGCTCTGTTCATAGGAGATGCTGTTGGAGCCCAACATATCTCTGCCTGTTTGGAGCTGAAAATATGATGTGGCTCATGTGGGAGTTTGTCTAAATCAGAAATCCACATCATATCCTGGCTTCGTCTGTCTGCGGCTGCCTTCCCTCGCCTCTCTCCAGGGTTTAATTAGAGCCGCTGAGCTCCGTGTGAATAATGCAGCACCTGAACACACCTGAGTGGGCTGCTCGAGCAGAAAGAACAACCGCAGGGAGGCCGAGAGAGCGCTGCCCCCCCCAGAGACAGCCAGACGGAGAGAGAGAGAGAGAGAGACAGAGACAGAGACAGAGAGAGAGAGAGACAGAGAGAGACAGAGAGAGACAGAGAGAGAGAGAGAGAGAGAGAGAGAGAGAGAGAGAGAGAGAGAGGAGAGAGAGAGAGAGAGAGAGAGAGGTTGAGCAGGTTTGGAGCAATATCTTCAGTGGAGTTAAAGGTCTTCATGTCATTTTAATCAGCAAAACTACTTGAACACAGCATCATAATAACCATATAAAACTGTATCTTTTACCAGAACAACAGTCTCACTTTTATTATTTAAAATTTTTCTTAACGTATTTTGTTTCTTAATCAGTTAACATTTTGTAAAATCTCTTTTATACTGTCCTCAGTACTGTATTAGTTTTTCATTAGTTATTTAGAGTAGTGTTTGTGCTGCGTTGCTGTTGTGCACCTTTTGTTATCCTTCAAGTTTTTCATTGTATTTACATGTATTTCTATTTTTAATAATTCATGTTTTTTATACGGTAGAGTGAGAAGTATTCAGATCCTTTGCTTAAGTAAAAGTAGTAGTACTCTATAACAAGTAGAAGTTCTGTATCAAACACTTTAAAGTATCAACAAAGTATATATATTAAGTATCAAAAGTAAAAGTATTCATTGTACAGAATGGTGGCGGATTATATTATTGTATTATTATAACTGTTGTATTAACATGTAATCAGCATTTTAATGTTGTGGCAGGTCAACGTGGAGTCTTGTGGTGGTTTAATCTATAACAATGCATCATATTTAGGGCTGCAATTAACGATTATTTTCATTATCGATTAATCGGTTAGTTGTTTGGTCCATAAAATGCCAGAAAATGATGAAAAATGTTGATCACGGTTTCCACAACAGTCCACAAAGACTCAAAGATATTCAGAGAACTAAACCAGAAAACATTCACATTTGAGAAGCTGGAATCAAATTTGGAAAATTGACTTGAAACGATTAATTGATTATGAAAAAAGTTGGCAATTAATTTAGTAGTTGGCTACTAATCCATTAATCCCCTAATTGTTCCAGCTTTAATGATGTTACAAACATGTTTCATATGTACAGTCTTATTATGCAAAGTAACCAGTAATTATTGTCATGTAGAGCAGCAGGAACTGAAGAATAACAAGATAAGAAGTGAACAGAACAATACAAAACAAAGGATCCAACAAGACCGAAGTGAAAAGCAGGACTTAAATACAAACTGAACTACTGAAACAACAAGGAACAGGTGGCAAAGACACGAGGGCATACTGGGAGCTGATTGGCTGGGGAAGACAGAGGGAGCAGGGCAGGTGTGGAGGGAAAAGCAAGCCGGAGACACAGGAGGAAAAAACTCAGAGCAAACAGAAAACCAAAAAACACCAGAAAACACAATGAGACAGATGATGGTGCTTATGTGTAGCGAGACCGTCAGCACAGTCGGAGTAGTTAAACATAAGCGACACTTCTCCAAACAAAAACAGATTAAAGCCAAATAAAAAGGCAAAATGATGCAGTTCTTCTCACATGGCACAAATCTACAGACACAAATGTTTGCAGTAAACGTCGTTAAATTCATAATGTGTTGAGGATGAGTGAAAGAGAATCCAGCCGTGTAACAAACACCTGTCAGTCTCTGGATAAGAACATCTGCTTAAATGACCTGAATGTAAATACAGAAGACGTGTGGAATCAACTGTCTGCTGTATAACTAGATGTGTGAAACTCCAGTCCACTTCAACAAACTGGGAATAAGTCTGAGGGCTATGTGGTGGACTGGTGGACAGACACAGAGCCAGACTGGGACAGAACCATGATAATTATACATGTAGTAGAGTAAAAAGTAGAATTATTTGACTCTGAAATGTGGTGAAGACTATAAAATAAGTAACTTTAAGAAATTACTTAAGCACAGCAGGTGAGTAAGTGTACATTCCACTCTGTTTCCTCATATTTTTATTTATTTATTTATTTTTATAATAATTCCTACTTTGAGGGGAAGTCCACTCTGTCAGCCCTTAGAGCTACTTGACTCGGTCACATGTGTTTTACTTCTATTATCTGCTTTTATGCTGCTTGTATGAATGTAAAATGAAAAGAAAAAATCTAAACTAAAAACTATTAAAATTAGAGGTTTACTGTGGTAAAACAAAACACAATATCTGACATTTTAGTGAAATACTTGAAATGCAAAAAAGAGAATAAAAGCAACAAGTGAGGAAAAAAAACCAGACTGACTGCAGGAGGATGAAGACTGGGCCGTTTGTGCCATCTAGTGGTCTTTTTCCTGGAAAACATGAACGACAGACTGACATATGTACTGTATTTACTGTGAACATTACATAGATTGAATCACAAACTGGATTATTAAATATGCAAAACCCCAAAACCTCAATATTCACTGTGTTTCAATAGATTGTACAAATAGGATTAAATGCATCATCTTATAGTCCAACGTTAGAGACGAGACCTCGGTCAGAATCTAGTTTTTTAAAGGATGAGTTCACAATTTTTTTGTGGAAATGGAGGCAAAAATCCACAGTGTGTCCACACAGTCATTTAAAAGTTGATGTGAAGCTTATATGAGGCTTCAGCAGTCTGAGTTAGTCATATCAAGTGGATATCTGACACATTTACAGTCTTTTTAGCATCAAATTCCCTCTTTGTGTTTCCTCGGACAGTGTTTCCCTGTTGAGCTGCAGGTGGAAGTATAGTAACAAAAAGAGGAACTTTGGCACTAAAAAGACTGTAACGTTGAAACTGGTACATTGTAAGGTCATTATGAAGGGATCTTCTAATGGTCAGTATGAACAGGAGGAATGATTACAGCAAGAAAAATATGTTTCACTGTTCATTTGGGCTCCTGACTGTTGTTTTAAGACACACTTGAAAAACTGTGGATGTGTCCTTTAAGACCTTATTTTAGTTGATATTCTGCTCACATAGTGGATGTTCTTATATTGTTGTGTTTAATAAAAGTGCCTCAAATTTCCCTAAAGTCCTCTAACATTTTAATTCGGCCATGTCAGAGAATAATACAGGAGAGTTAATTGGGTCTTATAGGTTTCTGTCATACATATAGGTCCATTAAAAAGACTTTTATTAAGAGTTTTATGGTGCTTCCAGTTCAGAAAATCATGTCAGCATCAGACTGTGGAGGTGATTATTGTTATTGCACATTACATGAATAAAAAAAGTACCATAAGTCAAGATCGCCTTTATGTAAACAGCATTTCAACAGTTGTCAAAGTGCAAAATCTCTTCTGTAACTCATCTACGCTTCTTTATTTCCCACTGAAACCAGCAACACTCACATGAAACAAATAAAAATTGGATTTAAATCCTAAAAACACAACAACAATGTACAGAGAACAATTAATTAATAGAAAGAAAAAATAGATAAATAAAATAAAAACAGAGTGTGACCATTCAAAAAGGTGACAGAGCTTTTTTCCATTGCTGCTCCGGACTGTGGATCTTCCTCGTCTATCACCACTTAAATCCCAGCTAAAGACCCACCTTTAGGCCTATAAAATCACTTTGGGTCCCCTTAATTTTTAATAGGCCTAGTATGATAAAATTGTTAACTTTGACCATTACAGTTATTCATCTATTTATTTTGTTTTGTTTTCCTTATTAAACCGTATTTTACATTTTTTCTGTAAAACACGTTGGTCAACTCCTGTTGTTTTTAACTGTGCTCTGTAAATAAATTTGACTTGACTTTATCTCTTCTTCTATAAGTTTTGATTTAAAAAAGTGGAAAACAGTAATAAACAACTTTAACCTTTATTTATCTTTTATTAGTATACTTCATGTAAATAATACGTTTTTATAATATTTTATAAGTTACATTCTATATGTAAATGTGTTTGCTTTCACTCTTTTTAAAATAACCATTCAATCAATCGCTTTAATCTAGCGTCAGCCTTCAAAATTACATTTTACGATTGGTTTACAAACACGTGAACGCACCGTGTCGCATTTACATTTACCAGGAGACCGTGAAGGCAGCATGTGGGCATTTCGCCGCCTCTGATTGGTCCGTTAACCGCTGTTTTGACCTTTGACGCAGGAAAATGGCTGCCTGCGACGGGGGTAAAGATGGTACGTTGACGTTTTAAACGTGTCATTTGATTTAAATAAGCTGTTTTGTCCTCTGAGCGGGTTTTTAAACCTAGAAATAAAATAACGAGTCTGTGTGTCTGACAGCAAACGCGGCTGAAACACGTTCAGCTCCATTATTTGTAATGTCTGGAGCTAAACAGCTAGCCGGCTATGCTAACAGGCTAACCAAGAGCTGTTAAATGCACACACTTCTATCCCGATGTTAAAGGTTTCTAACTGTTATAACAAGACCAACAGCAAAAATCAACGCAACAATCTGCTTTCATGTAAAGAAAGGTCGCCATTCACTGTTGGCTGTACAATTATTATGATTATATCTGAGTCCAGCTTCTCAAATGTGAATATTTTCTGGTTTCTTTAGTCTTCTATGATATTAAATTGAATATCTTTGTGTTGTGGACAAAACATGACATTTGAAGACGTCATCTTGGGCTTTGGGAAACCAATCTTAATTGATTAATTGAAAAAATAATTAACAGCTAAATCAATAATGAAAATAACTGTTGCAGCCCTAGACATTCCTCAGATTACACTGTTTAAGAGTAATGTGTGTGTTAACTTGTGTTCCTCTCTCAGGTCAGGACAGTATACTGGAGCCGCTGTGTTTTCCAGAGCAGCCAGCTGACGGTTCCAGTGCTCCCAGTCTGCAGCGTCCCAGTGCAGAGCTGCTGGTGTGTCTATTCTGCTCCGAGTCAGTTCCTCTGAAGCAGAAAGACGTCCTCCTCAAACATCTGCTGCTGCAACACAAGCTGGTCATTGCAGATGTCAAACTCATCGCAGACCTCCCAAAGTAGGAACATGAACCCTGAAGTTATTTACAAAACTCAGCAGCTCTTTGCAGAAAAAGTCTGTGAAAAATTATCTTTAAGACTTTGAAGATATACAAATGTAACACAGACAAGGCTGGTATTGGAATTAGGTCAATATAATAGTATTATCATATTAATCTGCTGATTCTGCCTCATTGTTTAGATACTGGCTGGTCATTTTGTTAGTTTTTTTTTTCTTCTTTTCTTTTTTATTGACTATTACTGGAATTATACCGTGATGATATGGTCTTATTATGTTATGATTATTATATGTTTTTGTCCAAATGTATTCCAGTCAAAGGTAGAATTACAAACTAACAATATAAGTTTGTTTTACTCATAAAAATCAGAAGAATCATCATTATCATGAACATCAGTGTGATTTTACAGAGAGCAGCAAAGATTAGTTGATTAATATATTAGTAGATTAACAGAGGAAATATTATTTTAATAATAGATTAATCATTTAATCCATTTTTAAAGAATAAAATGTATAACATTCTCCAGTTCCTCACATACAGTGGAACAAATACAACGGAACCAAAATAGTTAATAATGAAGGACAAGGAGTAAAAGTTATGGCACAACTTAATTGCACTTATAATACAGTAATAAATAAAATACAGTAAACAAATATAAGGCTAACTGTTATTTTCATTACAGATTTTTCTTGATTAATCCATTAGTTAGCTATTTATATGACAGTATATCATCAGTTGCCTAATAATATAACAGCCTGTTAATTAAAATCTTCTCCATCATGTTGACTGTGAACATCGCTGATGCGTTTCCTGTCCTCCGTCAGGTACATGTTGTACTGGAAAGGCAGATTCTTGGAGCAACCAGTCACAGATTTCTGCAGCGTCATCAAGACAAACTCCACCGGCCCGCTGGGTGAGTAGAGTTAACGATTATTTTCATGCTGATTATTTTTCCTATTGATAGATTAATCATCTGCTCTATAAAACATCAATAAACAGTAAAAAAAATCCCATCATAATATCCGAGAGCACATGGTGACATCATCAGACGTGTTGTTTTGTCCGATAAACCCCCCAAATAATCAGCCCAAGAGAAGCAGAAAATTCTCACGTTTAATAACTGGAATATCAAATATTTGGCATTTTTGCTTGAGAAATTACAAACTATCAATTGATTATCAAAATTGTTGCTGAGTAATTTTCTTTCAGCAGTGAAGTACTGCAGTTCAGAGGGAATGAGATGTTCCAGATTGTGAGAAAACAAGACAAAATCCACAAAAATAGTAAACAATTTACAGTGAGGATAAAGTTAAAATGACCAAGTGACAAATCTGGAACCATACTGGAAACTGTGGTGCATCAAAAAGAGAGTATTTAATGAAAACCTGTGATCCCTCTGCTTGTGATGTGATTATAGTGCGAAAGCAGTCTTGACTTCATCCTCTAAACAGTGTAAATGGTTCATATTCCTGCAGAGAAACAGGAGGACTACTTCCTGCTGTGTGACGTCCTTCCAGAAGACCGGATCCTTCGGGAGAAGCTCCAGCAGAAACGACTGGTGAGGATTTAAACACCCAATCAGACATCAAACTCATCTCAAACTCTGCGCCGCAATCAGCTCCTGATTGTCCTTCACAAATCAAAAACCAAAACTAATTTCTGTTACGATGAGACAGATTTCCTGTCGTCAAAATTATGTCGGACAGTGTTTCCCTGTTGAGCTGCGGTGGAAGTATAGTAACAAAAAGAGTATAGTATACAAAAAGTATAGTAACAAAAACAAAAAGTGGACTTTAGCACTAAAAAGACTGTAACGTTGAAAGATATCTACTTGATTTGACTCATTTGGATGCTGAAGCTTCATATGAGCTTCAGATAAACTTTTAAATACATTTTTGCACAGAAGGAGGACTGTGGATTTCGTCCTCCAGACTTGAAAAATTGTGAACCCGCCCTTTAAAAGACCACTTGTTCGTTAACAAGAGGAGGAAGTCCTGCTCTTCTTCTGTGGTGTTTGTCTGACAGTGTCGCTCTTCCGCAGGAGGAGGTGCTGGAGCAGCAGCAGAAGGAGAGAGACGACAGCAGCTTCCAACGTCTCTGCATGTTCTGCAGCGAGGAGTTCTCTGGAAACAGGTACTGCACTCTTAGATGTGAAGTAGATTTCCAACATTTGCTTAAACTTGAATCAAATAACTTCCTGAATGTTGGTGCATCAGTAAAGACATCTATTAGAGCTAAACACTGTATTAAGGACAGTAAACGCGGCAGCCACACATTTCTCTGTTCTGTATTTCTCTGTTTTGTGTCTTCAGGTTATGCTAACCCATTGTTGCTAACTTCGGAGCTAACCTCCTTTACTTTTCCAGCATTTGGGGAAACGACCGACGTGATTTTTTATGATTTATTAATTGACACACTGTAGTCTGTACTGTACATTTAGCCTACTGCCAGACTGACAGCTTACTACTAACCTTTTCCTCTGCCCCGCTCGTATCCACCGTCACTTCTCTGCTCCTCGCGCTCTCCCGCTCGCTACGCAAACATACTCCTTAACGGAGCCACGCGACCAGTGGTTTCCCAGGCAACGACAGAGGTTGACTCACGTACCGGAACAGCGCTGCACAGAGACTCCCAAACGCTATCGATTTCCGATATCAAATATTAAAAAGTACTTTTTGGCCTGGCGGGGGTTCTCGTTGTGTCATTATGGAGAAACACAGATTCAGTAAACGGTCAGTCCGTCCAGTAAACGTTCAGTAAACGTTGATAACGGTTAGACCCAGCAGTCTCCATTAGGTTGGGCGAGTTCAAAGTTGTGAAAACAACGGGGGTGTTTTGAATACACCCCCGTTGTTTTCATAGGTAATTTGTTAGTCTGTCCCCCCCGCCGCAGGAAATAATGGATTAATCCTGGAAAGCTGTTGATGTAGCACTTTTCTCCTTATGAAAATAACACGGAGATTATTCAACCAATGAGAATTTAGTCGGACGAGAGCATATCGACCAACTAATCGACCTGTCGACCAGCTACACTACAGCTCTAGTCTTTCGATACTTTTTGACTTTCCTGCTCTGTCTGTGGCTCTCGCTAAAGACTTAAATCTTTAAAAACACACACATGTACAATATAGTTCTACTTTTTGAAGAAAAAAAATCCTTCCACCATCATGTTTTCAGGTCGTCTCTGCTGAACCACATGGCCAGAGAACATTCCTTCAGCATCGGACTGCCGGACAACATCGTCTACTGCGACGAGTTCCTCAACGCTCTGCAGAGCAAACTGGACAAGTAAGAACCGACATACTGAGACAGCGATGACCAGGTTTATCTTGTGTCTTTGTAACACTAGTGTGCAGTTAAAAAAAAAAGATAGATTTAGATAAAGTTGCTTGAAAACTGTCTTAAATTAAAACCTGAAACTGGATTTTCCAAATATAAACTAAGTTTAATTTGTGCTTTTTGTCAAGAAATGAAAACGAGCAAGTGTGTGTGCAGTCTTCTTCCTTCAAGCGTGAAATGACAGTGTTCATATCCGTTAACACTGCTGTGCTTTAGCCCTTTGCTGCATCCGATAGACATAATTTATGTCAGACTCATGATTCACACCTTGTTAGATTCAGCAAGACTTACACTCTGAGTTGTCTTCAGCATCGCAGTAATTCAGTGATAGTTGTCTGTACATCAGTGGTCACAGAGCAAACACAGCAAAAAATAAAAGCAGAGGGTTTAAAGGGTTAATGGTCCCAGCAAGGAAAAGGCTCTGGTGAGTTTAGTTCAGGAAGTGTTTAATCAGGTTTGTTCTATACTGAGACGTTAACAACTCTACACACTGTTTTTATCTGCAGTCTGCAGTGTTTATACTGTGAGAAAACCTTCAGAGATAAAACCACACTGAAGGATCACATGAGGAAGAAAGCTCACCGCCGCATCAACGCCAACAACCACGAATACGACCGCTTCTACGTCATCAACTATCTGGTAAAAAAACCTTTCCTGTACCCTTTAGAGAGTAAAACCACCTGTTTTTTACACCTGGAACTAAATTTAGTCCCTGGTTCCTCCAGTCGAATGTTCTTTGTCTCCTGGGAAAGTTCCTGCAGTGTTTGATGAATTGATGAATTTTCAAATAGTGAACAACTAACCCTGGAGGCCATGATGACGGCTTTAAAAAGTTCACAAAGCAGCAAATTTTCTCATCTAAGAGGCCAGAGCCAGAGAACGTTTGACATTTTTACCTCACAAATGATAAATAACACAAGATAAAATATATGAATTCATTAACCAAGTTGTGGAATAATTTTCTGTGACTATAGGGTGAGGTATCAGAGGTTTTTGTTTTATTTTCTGTCTGATTTTAAAATGTCTGTATCCTATTCCCCAGGAGCTGGGGAAGACCTGGGAGGAAGTGCAGAGTGAGGACGACAGAGAGCTGGTTGACGAGGAAGATGAGTAAGTGTCTTCAGGGTCAGAACACTTCAATCCGAGGCCAAAACATCCAGGTTTCACTGACTTCCTGTGCACGCCTGACACCCTCACTTTCATTCATCTCCTCTGAGGACACTTAAAGCTTATTGTCCTTGAACCTTCTCAAATAGTTCTGATACTCTCACAGGGACTTTATCTTTTGTGCTATCTGTCTGACATCTCTGTATCGTCCACAGTGATTGGTCGGACTGGCAGGCTCATCCCGTCTCTGCTGTGTGTCTGTTCTGTGATCATCAGTCCGAGACGATGGAGCAGATCTACACACACATGAAGGTGCAGCAAAAAAACAATTAACAAGCAAGTTGTTTACCTGTTTTTACTTTATTTAACCACTGTTCATCATGTTTATTTTTTCAGGAAACTCATGACTTTGATCTCCATAAGCTGAGGATGGAACTCAGTGAGTAAAACCACATCACAAAATAAACACTAATGTCCAAAAGCTGACTGAAAATTGGATTAAAAATGTATTAAACTGTGTGTAATATGTGCTTATGTGTAGGGATGGATGCATAACAACTATGTCATGGATACATATTATGTGTTGTGTCATGATGATGTTTCGCTCTGCTGGGTCTTTTTTCAGATCTCAGGTTCTACCAGCAGGTCAAACTGGTGAACTTTATCCGGCGGCAGATCCATCAGAGCCGTTGCTACGGCTGCCAGGAGAAGTTCGACTCCAAAGCCGACGTCCTTCGTCACATCGTGGCCGAGAGTCATGCGATGAAGCTGCCAGAGATGTCAACCTGGGACCAACCACAGTGAGTCCAGCAGCTGTGTTTGCCTTTATTTAATTTGATTATTTTTAGCAGTAACTGCCGTTTGGCTGTGCTTTCTGTTAAAGGACACATATTCTGCACATTTCCAGGTGTATATTTATATCCTGGGGCTCTACTGGAATATCTTTGCATGATTTACAGTTTAAAAAACTCCTTATTTATCTTCTACTGGCCCTTTATGCAGCCCCTGTCTGAAACAGGCCGTTTTAGTTCCTGTCTCTTTAAGGCCCACCTCCTGATTAGCCCACTCTGTTCTGATTGGTCAGCTTCAGGAAGCTTCCTCCGGCTGCAGACGTTACATAAACAAACTATAGTAGCAGGATTTCACTTCTTTTTCTCCTTCTTTACTCGATATATAAACTTCTCAAACCCATCCGTACATGTTGGAGCTGATCAGATCCCAAATATGAGAGTGAACAGCACATGGAAACACCTTAGCAACCACCTTAGCAACAAAAGCTACAGAACAGACGGCCATTTATGGGAATGCACCGCAAAGTAGAAAAAAACGTTGCAAATCAATCGTTTAAAGCAGGTTGAAGCCCTGACTTTTGATTTGCAGGGAGCATTTCTACATACGTTCACCTCAAGTTTTGGAACTTTGGACCATGTTTGTATAGTAACAGGATATAAACAACAGAATATGGCCCCTTTAAACACAACAAACTGTGTTTTGAAGCCAGTGAGGGATGACGTCATTGCAGCTTACGTTGCTGTCTGTCAGTGTTGGAAATTCTACATTTCCAAACTTTTATTTGTATTCTTTGACAAAAGCATGATGGGAACTGTAGTCCCAAAACTCAGAACATGATTATCTCCATAAATAGAGGTAAGACAAAAAATAACAGTAGGAGTGACAAAATCAATTTTTTGTATATATTTTTGACATTATTAAGGCTCAGAATGTATATAATATATAATAAAAATCATTAAATAAAACAAAGGAGAAAAGGCGAGTCGAGATAATCCCACTAAGCTTCTCTGTGTATTTTCACTCATTCACATTAGTGTGATATTGTGTTACAGATGGAAACTATAGTTTCCTTCTATTCATTCATACACAGATATGTGTGGTGTGTTAAATCATGTGAGCATACAGGCAAAAACTCCATTTCAAATTGCATAAAACTATTTTTAAAAAATAAAAACTGTCCTAGAACATGTTTAGTACAACATGATGATACATACAACAGTGAGAGATTATAGAGTTTTTACCTCTGACCTCAATCTCTCCTCAGGTATTACTTCCCCACATATGAGAACGATGCCCTCCTGTGCACGCTGTCAGACAGCGACAGCGATGAAAGCGACGAGGTGAATCACGGAGAAGACATCCCGGTTATCGCAGAGGACATTTCAAATCTCCGAGCGCTCAAACAGACCAGCGTCCTCAACCAGCTGCTGAAGAACAGAAGCTCCTGCAGCTGAGACGACGGACAAACAGTTTGGACTCCTTTGTTTTCTGGAGGGATCTTCTTCTCATCAGACTGGTTGCCCACACAAAGAATAAACCTTCCGGGCACATTTTCCTGAAAATGTTTAAGCACTTCCACCATGCTCTGCAAAAAACAAATTACTTTATGCAGCCATAACGTGCACTTTAAAAGCCATGAGAAGCCTCTTCAGGTACAGACTCAGTAAAGATGTTGGTGAGCAGTTCAACTGTTGCTAAACTACATTCAAATAATAAAGATGCATTGTGATGTTTTTCTTAAATATAAAGTTAGTGTTTACTTAAACCTGCTGATGTTTTGTCCACTAGTTTTCAGCAGAAACAAGTAGTGAACAAAACACTGACATATCGTCAACCTCTAAGTTGAACTTGTTAGCAAACAGTTGCTTATTTCCTCATCCAGCAGTTACGGAGCAACATTATCATTCATTTGGAGTCGTGTTTCTGTCCACCTGGTGAATCTAAGTCCAATATTCACTCTCTTTTAGCTTTGTTTCTGCTCTCTACCAACTCCTGAGGGAAATATCTGGCTCTTTAGCTGCTAAATGCTCCACTATGTTCACCAGCTAGTCTACAGCTAACTGTGTCTGTTTGCTGTTTGGTGCTGAGCAGGTAGTGTACAGTGGTTTTTTTTTAGAGCTTCTTCTCTGAAAACAGCTGCCTGCTGTGGCCAAAAACGACACTATGGGAGAGCTGAGAGTGAACCAGAACAGTGAAGTTGCAGCCGGACAGATAAACAATGAGCTGAAACTCACTATAAAGCTGCAGAGTCACTGATAATTCTCTGTAGGTTCATGACTACATTGCCATTTCATACACTTATTACAAAAAATATCAATTATAGCCGCTTTAAACTAAAATATTTTTTATATTAATTCTGAAACTATAACCAGACTCAATTGAAGTATATTTCTCTATATTTTATGACAAATGAAATGCAGATTAAAAACTTGATTTAGATCCTGCTGGATGCTCCTGATGAACGCCGGCGATACATGAACCACAACATCAGCTGGGTCTCCCCTCACTTCCTGTAATCTGTCTTCTGTCTAAAATGTACACATGTATACAAAAACAGCACTAAATCCCTGAGCTGTGACACATCACACAGAAGATTAAAGAGCTAAATAAATATCACGGCTGGAGCTTCAGTTTGTCGTCTACTTGACAGTCTTGTTGTTTTTAGCCGGTACGATGTTCTGTGTCACTTTGCCGAGTGAAACCTGTCGTATGGTTGAACCAAACTGCAGCGTGCTCAGAGTTTCCACCACGTCCTTCGCGTCTGGACTCACGTTCACAAACACGCAGCACTGCGGAGAAACCAGAGGACACAGCTGTTAGCGATAAAACATGGCGGATGCTGCCTGTAGTTTTCTGCACAGTGATTCTCATATGTTGGTTGTTTAAGGACGGATGCGAGTCTTCGGTATTAAGAGTTTTACCTTCGCGTCTCCACTGAGGCAGGGCTGCAGGAGGTGGGTGAGTTTAGAGTTTCTGAACGGGATGTGAAGGGCGTTACACTTCAGAGCGCTGAACACCTGAAGGAGAAACAACAGCGACCTTTGACCTGACTGAACACTTGTTTTATTTCTCTGTATAAAAAGCACAATCAGGGAGGCGTCTGATTGGTCCCTAAACGTATCCTGCAGCATGACAACGAGCCCAAACATCCAGCCGGAGTCATAAAGAACTATCTTCATCGACAAGGAGAACAAGGAGTCCTGCAACAGATGGTTTTGACCCTGACCTCAACATCACGGAGTTGGTCTGGGACCAATCAGACGCCTCCCTGATGGTGATGTTTAATGGAGAATAACAACAGCGTACGTGTCATCGCACCTGTCCCAGCGCTGTCAGCGACTTGTTGATGGCCGCCGCCTCCACCAGCCTCTGACCCTCAGCTTCGGTTCTGGAGATCCGCTCGGATCCGGCGAGGTCACACAAGGTCAACGTACCGCGTGACATCAGTCCTGACACCTCGTCTGAACCCTCCACCTCCAACGCCACCACCAGGTGAGAGCGGGAACTGAGGATGAGGAAGATTATGACGCTAATAACATGATGAATTCTGAATTTAAATCGGTGGTATTTCTGTATTACTCACCTCTGTATGTTCATCTTGGTTGAGGCAATCTTTCTGTTCTTTTCGCCCGTCTCCATGACGTTGAGGATGTCGGACTCGGTCTGGACTTGGACCCGGGTCAGTCCTGGGACAGACACGGACTTCCCCTGAACTCGGATGTCCAGTGCGGCACCGGGGCTTTTGGCCAACAGGTCGTTCAGGCTGTCGTTATAAATCTCCAACATGGAAATCTAAAATTAAATAAAAATAGATTCATCTGTTCGGTTCTGACCACAATAAATGAATTGTGATGATTCTACTTTTATATGAATAGAAGGAAATTTGAAGCTAAACAAGACATGAATCCAGATAAAGGCTTAAGAAACAAGCTAATTCATTCCTACATTGGCTCTGTAAGAGAACAGAGCATCAGATCTTTTACTAATATACATATATTTTCCATAAATCCCTTTTAAATCAACGGTCATACCTTCAGAGTGTAAGACACCTTCTCTTTTTCTGCACAAATGCGGAGCAGTTCTCGTATAGACCTGAGGACACACACACACACAAACATCACTGTTTCACTGCAGACGTGAGGAAAGAGGAGACGGTGGTGATGATCAGAGTGTTATGTTGCTGTTGTTTGTCTCCTCTCTGACAGGAAACTCGACCTCTCCGTGTAAACCGACTCTCTTTCTGTCAGCGCTGCGCCTCATCACGTATTTATAAATTGTTGTCGGGTAACACATCACATAATGAGACGCAATTAGTCTCATTTGGCCCCTGACAGCGATTCATGTTCCAAACAGAGAGATAACCAACTGCTAGTGTTGGAAGAAGTATTCAGATCCTTTACTTAAGTAAAAGTACAAATACAGTAATATAAAAATACTCCATTACTAGTAAAAGTCCTGCATGAAAAATCCTACTACAGTAAAAGTACATAAGTATTATGAGCTTGATGTAGTTAAAGTATTGCAGTAAAAGTAGTGGTTTGGTCCCTCTGACTGATATATTATTATATATGACATCATTAGATTATTAATAGTGAAGCATCAGTGTTAGAGCAGCATGTTACTGTTGTAGCTGCTGGAGGTGGAGCTAGTTTACACTACTTTATATACAGTTAGCTAGTTTAGTCCAGTGGTTCCCAACCTAGGGGTCAGGGCCCCTCCAAAAGGTAAGCAGATAAATCTGAGGGGTGGTGAGATGATTAATGGGAGAGGAAAGAAGAAAAAACAAAGTTCTGATACACAAATCTGTTTTCAGTTTTTGGACTTTTTCTCTAATCTTTGATTTTTGCTGAAATATTGAATCATTTGAACATTTATTGAAATGAAAGCATGTGAGAAGTTTAGAGGGAAAAATCACTATTTTGTGCAGCTGTTAACAACTCATAGACATGTGAAATGTGACCCCGACTACACACTGCTTTCTGTAAGACGTCAAAAGCCAAAAAGGTTGGAAACCACTGGTTTCATCTTTAACAATGTGTTGTATTTTAAAAGCTTGTTATATTATCCATTGTGTCAAATCTTCATCTGAAAAGTAACTAAAGCTGTCAAATAAATGTAGTGGAGTAGAAAGTACAATATTTCCCTCTGAAATGTAGTGGAGTGGAAGTATAAAGTAGCATCACATTGAAATACTCAAGTAAAGTACAAGTACCTCAAAATGGTACTTAAGTACAGTATTTGAGTAAATGTACTCAAGTATCTCTGACCTGATGTTGACTCCAGGGTTCCCTTTGCTGCCCATCATGGTGTACGTCTTCCCGGAGCCAGTTTGTCCGTAGGCCAGAATACAGACATTATATCCGTCAACGCAGGAAGTAATCACCGGCAGAGTCCCCGCGAACACCTCCTCCTGCAGAGAGGAAGCAGAAGGGGAAGATGAAGATGATGTTGGATGGAAATCAGCAAAAAAGAAAGTTGTCTCACAAAATCCAGATCTAAAATAATAAAGAAGGGCTGATGTTGGACTGATGTCTCTTTTCTAACTTTTCTGTTCCATTTGAAAGAGATTCTTGATCACAGCATGACTTGTCTCTTTAAATAATGTTTCAATTAAATCTTATGAGACTGTGTCATTCTTTCAAAGAGCTGTTTCACAAATAAATCATAAACCAATCAGTTTTAATAGCGGACATGCACTGCTGCTCTGGGAGGGTACACAGCTCATAACGGCACAGAGGTCGTTAAGTGCTGCAGCTCGTAAAGGCTGCTGGCCTTCCCAAATTAGACATTACTCTGGTGCTAAACAGTTTGCAGGACTAGATTTAACTGTTAGCCTTATGCTATTTAACTACTTATATCTAAGATAGATAGAGGATAGATAGAAGATTCTCCTTTGGGTCATTCAATATCAGTAAGTGCTAGCTGACTACGAGTTAGCTCCTCTAGAAAGCTAATATTACTTGTCAAACTACATTCCCCCACTTCCAGTTACTGAGCTAAGCTAGGCTAAGCACATTCAACCAAAAGCATGGAAGTCTTTTCATCAAACACCTGGTTTAAGTGTGAAGCTAAATTTTCCTTGAAATGCCTTTTTCTTGTGTGTGAAACTGTGTCATCAAAAACCTTAAAAATATTTTTGTGGGGGCTCTCAATAATTACACAAATTAATGAGTGTAAAGATTTTTTGAATGGAAATGCCAAAAATGGTTGAGGTTTTTCAAAATAAATAAAGAAAAGGATGTTGTAATCATATCTTTAAACCAGGAGAACACTTTGCTGAACTTAATAATGGTGACTAGTGCTTCACATAGCAGAAGAGACTACTAAAATATCTTGTTCCCAAAAAATATGACTTATTAATTAGAAGTATAGAGTAGTATAGACCTGTATTTCTGTTCTATCAAAAATGTGCAAAGTATAGGTTATTTCATATGTTTCACCTTCATGGTGCTGCACCCCTCTGCATTTCTGAAATACCCTGTAAGTCCAATAGACAGATAGTCTTTGTTTCTCTCATGGAACAAATATAAAAAAAGAATATCTACATAATAAATAATTGAACAAATACCTTTAAACAAGACCCTACAGCCCTGCTAGACTGGACTTTGATACAGCGACGCTTTGAGTTAAATGCTAACATTAGCATGCTAACATGCTCACAGTAAAGATGCTAACATGCTGATGTTTAGCAGGTTTAATGTTCACCATCTTAGTTGAGTGTGTTAGCATGCTAACATTAGCTGATTAGCACACAACGCAAAGTACAGCTGAGGCTGATGGGAATGTCGTTAGTTTTGCAAGTATTCAATTAAAAAATCAAACCAAGGTGCTGGACGATTTTGATTTTGATCAGATGATGGTGCTAGATGATCAGAGGATCACAAAAAGTTATTATAAATCATCCTGAGGAGAATATGAATGTGTGTACAAAATATTATGCAGATCCATCCAATAGTTGTTGAGATATTTCAGTCTGTACCACTTAAACACTTCTTATATTTTCCACAGGACATAGGGTGTTTAAGGGTGTGGTGTCGTATAGCTACATAAATCAGTTGGATAATGATATACAGTAGGGAGTTTCGGAGGTACAGACACTTCCAAGTACTAATCATTTATTCCCATTTCTCCTAATTTCTGTCTGACATATTTGGTCTCTTTGGAAACTCTTCAATCAGTTTGAGTTGAGTTCAGGGTGTTTAAACAATGCTGGTGGCTTCAGAAGGGTTGAAGAGGTCAAGGTAAGGTATTACCTGTGTGCTACTGGAAGGGTAGACCTTGTCAAACTGGAACTTCTTCTTGCTTCCCTTCTGGACGACCACCACCTCCTGGTCGTCCGTTTTCTCCAGGCAGGAGCTGGATGCTGAGCTCTTCCTGCAGCGGCAGAACACGCGGATGTTTCCCTGCAGCTCCAGCAGCTTGTTGTACAGACTCTTCCTCTCCACCGCTTCCTTCCTGTAGAGGGATCGCAGTTCTTCCACTTCCCCAGCTGCCTCCTGCTCCACCTGGGCCACTTTCCCCACGCCGTCCTTCAGCTGCTCCAGCTGGTTCTTCATGTCGGTCAGCGCCTGGCGAACTGTGGATCGAAGCTGCTTGTTGGAGACGTTCAGCTCACGGGTCAGTCGGCTCACCTGGCGGAGTTGGCCGGGGTCCACGGTGGGCTTGGTGACGGTTTTCACAGGCGGGACAGCAGGAGCCCGGCGGCTCAGGAGGGATCGGATCTTCTCTCGTGCCTCCTGCTTGTCGGCCTCCAGCTCGGCCAGCTTCTGGTTCAGGTGCTGGATGACGTCATTCAGGTAACGGACCTCCCTCGCAAGGTAGCTGTTCTTCTGGAAGAGATTGTCCACCTCCTTCTCTTTGGTCTGGAGCTTCTGCTTCAGATCCTCAATGACCCGGTCCCTCTCCAGGAGGGCTCTGTTGGGTTAAAGTGAGACATTTGGTCAGTTTAATGAAGAGACTCCTGCTCTGTTCATGTCGGAGTTACCGTAATTACGAGTTTCCGACTTTATAGCGTGTTAGCATGCTACATGCTAAACATCAGCTTGTTGAAGCCGCTATGTGAAGGAAGTTACAGTCTTTAATATCACCAAGAATGAAACTGTTAGACAACACTGCCTGATGACACAAATTCAACAATTCTACAGTTCTAACTCTGAAATCCAATGTTAGCACGTTAACATGCTAACATACTCTAAAGTCCAGATGAAACGGCATTTTGAGAGAACCTAACTTCTGTATCATGACGTATTTCCGAGTGAAACAGGATAGACAAGCAGGACATAACTTTGGGAGGATTTTGATTTGAGTGTGCGTGTCGTAATGAGTCTGAGCTCTGTGCCACTAAAAGTCAAAGATTGATTGATGGATGGATGTCATGATTATTGGTTGGTTCAAGCCTACGTAAGCATTGGATTTTGATTTAAGTATACAAAGAAATTGATTTTTTGGGTTTTTTTTGGCATATATTGTTAAGTAGGTGCACAATATGACCGGGGATGTGATCTAGAAGGGTTAAAAAGGTTTTTTTCCATTTCATCTCGACTTTACTATTAGCATTGAGCTAAAAGCACAACTAAGCCTACAATGAAAGTCTAAAACCTTACAGACAGCCACCCTCAGGACAAACCTGCCACACCAGCGGTAACAATCAGCAAAACAGTTTTTCAGAGTTTTTTTGTGTGGACTGAGCATTACAGCATAAAAGAGCTCCTAGCCTAGCAGCAGAATTACAGGTATGTTGAATGTAGTTCTGGAGCTAATCCTGCGTTTTCTGCGGACCTGAAGGAGTTGAGGTCGGTGTAGTTGTGATCGGCGCTGGGAGAAGCCTGCAGGAGGATTTCTCCGAACATGGTCAGATAGACGGAGATGACTTCTTCAGGGTCGTAGTTACACTGTCTGAGCGCTGCAGTGATCTCCTTCTGGTCCACCAGGCCTGGTAGGGCAGACTGCAACAAAAACCAAGCACAGCCTTTGTCTTCAGTTCCTTTTAGGTGTACATTCACAGTTTAACATTTGTACTGGAAGCTGACAAGTATAGATCAGTTCGGCACTCAGTGTTTTGCTCAAGGGCACATTTACAGCTTCCACAACTGTTCCAAAACAGGAGGGAAACTGAACTGGCAGATATTAGATTGAACTAATACTCCTGTGAGCCTTGATTGATCATAAAAACACTGAGAACTGTTTAGAGGAAAGACACACCAAGCAGCAGCAGAGTCTTCCTCACCATGACTCGTTGGACTCGGGCTTGGACGAACTCAACGTTCATCTCCCACTGCAGCGGCAGCAGCAGCCAGACGCCCGCCTGGAGATCCCAGAACCTGCAGATATTCACCCTCTCCTGGAAAACACCAGAACATAACAGAAGAACATGTGGATTAAGCACTCAAGAATTGAAACCCTTCACTTAAAACTAAACTGAAGAAAAAAAACCTAATGTAGCACTAGAAAGAGCATAAAACACATAACTAAATATAAGTGTGCTGGCTAATTTGGTATAAACAACAAAAGGAGGTGCCACATACTAGCTTAAAGTTGTATCTTTGTTGTAGCTTTTTTGTTAGTCACATTAGTTGTGTTCGGAAGCGAATATTTGCTTCCCATCATTTGCACAAAAAATTTCATCGCCGGACTATGTTTGTTATCCTCAAACAGCCAATGTATAAACTGTACGTTTGCTGTAAGCTAGCTAGCAACAGACACACTGACTGAACTCTGAATTAACAAGAGACTTCTGTTATATCCGTCCAGTCTCTCTCTCGCTCTCGGGATGCATGCAAAATTTTTCACCCAAGTTGAAACATTTTCAACATTTTCAAGTGCGCACATGTGTTACTTTGCACTGTCCTCGACAAATTTGCGTCTAATCTGGTCTTTCCATTGACTTTGTGTGCAATTGTGACACCTATAAAATTCACTTCGCATTCTGTCCCCCCCACCTGGCCTGAGTCTACTCTAAAGAAACTGGTTGGCCGCATGTGGATGCCTCATCCCTCAGCAGTTTAAACTATCTCGGCCTGTATTCATCTGTCCTAACAGACGAGCCATTGAGTTGATTGGTATTCCTGGAGCCAGACTATCCTTAGATATCAGTATTCAATCTAAGTAATTCTACACGTTGTCTTTAGACCCATTTGAAGCGAACAAATTACACATCATTGCCTCCACCAGTTCTCAGTCATCACTGTGCAACTTAGGACACTTTCCAACAACTTACTTTGTGCCAGGCAGCACTTTGTTTTGGTTAGTCTGTATATAATCTTGGATGTGAGGAACATACAAAAAAAGGGATCTTAGAAACAACGACAGACATTCATTGGGTCTTTACTGCAACTGTGAGTTCAAGCAGAGCACAAACTGAATTTTAGAGGCAGTGAGATTGCAAACAAAGTCAGTAGTAAGAATTGGTTAGATGAGTCTGGGGCTGTGAGGAGGACCCTTGTGGACGGCCTTTATTCCAGGAGGGGTGTCAAGTATCAGTAAGTAAGTAAACCATCAAGTCAAAATTTGAGTGTTTGGAGTGTGGCAGCTCTGTCTCACCTCAAACATGTAGGTGATAACGGTCCCTTTGCCTTGGATGTAGATGCTGCCGATGCGGTCGTCCTCCCTGACCGCCGGCTGGCTGCTGGTCTGAGTCTGCGGCTGACCGGAGCTCTAAAGGGACAAAATACTTTTTTTTTTTTTTACCCTGCAGCATGTTCTCCATGTACACCAACATATCCTGTCTGTCTGTCTGTCTGATTTGTCTGAAAATCTCAGAACATTTATTTAATTTGCACTGAAATCAATTACCAACAGACGCACCTCATTGTTGGGGGTGATGAAGCGTCCCTGACTGTGCCACTCCTTCGGAAAGGGCTGGAGCTTCTGTTAATGACAGAGTAACTATGAGGAGTCCAGCTGCATGTGTAAAAATAACCATAAACCAGACTGCATGCAGAAAACAGAGGAAACAAATGAACTTTGACCTCCATAAGTGACCTCAATCGCTCAACATAAGGTAAACAAACAAAATCAAATTTCTGATTGAATAATCTCCATCACTGCCGGCTCGTAAACATGCACACTAGCTTGTATTGTTTTTCCAGACGTCTATAATGTATTTATTTTTCCAGTAGAATATGTTTTTTTCTCTCCATGAGTTCCTACCTGCGACTCGTCAACATAAACTCTGTTTCCGTGATGGTTGAAGCAGCTGTAGAGCGTCCCGTTGCTGTGGAGGAAAGTCTCAAAATCCAGAGACACTTCTTCACCTTCGTCCACAGTTTCCTGACGATTATTATTCAAACATCTCACTTTACTGTTTAGTTAGTTTTGTCCCATTTATAGCAACAATTCTCAATAAATTATTGAATTTATTTACTAAAATCACCCCAAAAAAGTTCAGCTTTAAAGCAGTTTTCATTATTTAAAAAAAAAAAAATGTAAAATATATAGAAAATTCGAATCTCATAATTATCAACAAAAAATGAAGAAACACATCAGATGCAATGTTCATATATTACATTTTCCCCATATGTCCTAAAATAATTTAGGACATTTTAAATATTTTTTCATATCTTATGAAGTATTTTAATAAAATTAGCTTTTTTTGTATTTTCTAAATCTGTATAATCCTACATATAATTTAAATTTGACATACTGTAAGTGTAAATATTTCTGTCCAAATAACAGAGATGTAACAGATATTGATACTATGATGTAATAGTTGTATTGGATAACAGGACAGATGCATTATTAATGTGTGAGTGAACATTTTAAAAAGCTTCTCACATTCACTGCTGTATTCATGACTGTTTGTGTTGTTTCTTCTTCTTCCTTCCTTTGAGTGTTGAACTCTTCACTCTTTAAAGACTGGATGTCCACAGTGTGGCTGTCAGGCTTCACTGCTTCTTCATCTGCCTGAAAACACATCAGAAATAATAGTTTGAAGGAGGAGAAGGTCACTGATTTCCAGACCAGACTCGATTAATGTCATCGATACCAGAGGTGTTAGAAGAACTCAGATCCTTTACTGAAGTAAAAGTACAAATACAACAATGTAAAAACACTCCATTACAAGTAAAGGTCCTGCATGAAAAATCCTACTACAGTAAAAGTACATAAGTATTATGAGCTTGATGTAGTTAAAGTATTGCAGTAAAAGTACATAAGTATTATGAGCTTGATGTAGTTAAAGTATTGCAGTAAAAGTACATAAGTATTATGAGCTTGATGTAGTTAAAGTATTGCAGTAAAAGTAGTGGTCTGGTCCCTCTGACTGATATATTATTATATATGACATCATTAGATTATTAATAGTGAAGCATCAGTGTTACAGCAGCATGTTATTGTTGTAGCTGCTGGAGGTGGAGCTAGTTTACACTACTTTATATACAGTTAGCTAGTTTAGTCCAGTGGTTCCCAACCTAGGGGTCGAGGCCCCTCCAAAGGGTCAGCAGATAAATCTGAGGGGTCGTGAGATGATTAATGGGAGAGGAAAGAAGAAAAAACAAAGTTCTGATACACAAATCTGTTTTCAGTTTTTGGACTTTTTCTCTAATCTTTGATTTTTGCTGAAATATTGGATCATTTGAACATTTATTGAAATGAAAGCATGTGAGAAGTTTAGAAGGAAAAATCACTATTTGGTGGAGCTGTTAACAACTCATAGACATGTGAAATGTGACCCCGACTACACACTGCTTTTTGTAAGACGTCAAAAGCCAAAAAGGTTGGAAACCACTGGTTTCATCTTTAACAATGTGTTGTATTTTAAAAGCTTGTTATATTATCCATTGTGTCAAATCTTCATCTGAAAAGTAACTAAAGCTGTTAAATAAATGTAGTGGAGTAGAAAGTACAATATTTCCCTCTGAAATGTAGTGGAGTGGAAATAGAAAGTAGCATCACATGGAAATACTCAAGTAAAGTACAAGTACCTCAAAATTGTACTTAAGTGCAGTAGTAGGCTAAATATATCCTACTTAGTTTCCACCACTACTGGATACTGATAAAGTCTATCTATTCTATATAAAATGAATGAAATAAACATATATTTACCTGCAGGGTGTCGTCGCTCCGTCCCGCCGGTGTGGAGGCTCGGGGCGGGTCAGGCTCTGCCCTCACACCGCCTTCCAGCCTCTCCGGTTGGGATACTTCACTGACGGACGCTCCGCTGCCCATCCCGACATCCAGACAGACGAACACAGCCGGAGAGAGAGGAAGAGGAAGGCAGGAGCAGAAAGAACCAGCAGTGATGTCAGCGGAGAGACAGATGAGAACAGGTGCAATCTGACACATCTCAGGTGACTCCAACATGTTAACGACTGTCGTTACAACAGCCAGGAGACTGACGAACAAGCGGTCTCACCTTGATAACTGAATACCTGAAACTCCCAAACAGTCAGTTAGACCTGAAGAAGCCGCTCACATGAAAGGCGACACGTCTTCAAATCATCTTCAACCAAGTCCAGTTGCCCTCGACTCAGAACTTCTTGGACAACGATGACCTGCTGACACACCTGTCCGCGTGACACCACCAAACAACTCAGCATGTCTGCCATCACAACGAGTCAATATCCGGGAAAATAGATGAATGATACCAAAATGATAAACCCACTTAACATCCGGTATAGATGTTAACGGACAGGTGTGATTAAACAGGTGTTTCACATGTTGTGAAAGTGACGTCATGCCGGTGTTTTTGTTCTAATATTTGTGCTTTAATTAATATAATTTGGTCCGAGTTAAATGAATGTTTAATAGGGTTTTTTTTTGTTTGTATACAGAGTAGACTCTACTCGATCAAACTAATAATAATTTTAGCAAGGTTTCATGTTCATAACTCATTTTGAATGAAGACAAGCAGGCCTGCAACTAATAATTATTTTCATTACCGATTAATCGTTCGTACGGTGGCCCTGAGGTGCAAAACACAACATTCCAGGAAACACAATGTCGTCGTGTTTTGCACCTCTGGGCCACTAAAGTTTTGTCTATAAAATATCAAATTAATGAAAAATGCTTATTAAAATGCCTCTTAGAGCCTGTGGTGATGCCTTAAATGTCCTGCATATTTGGATGTTTTGTACTGGTATGAGGGAAAGAGAGTCCACCAGGATCAATATCAGCTCAGAAATCATTTATATCTTTTTATGTCTTAAAAGACACAATTTCAACCGCATGTTGTTCTAACATCATGTATTCTCTTTGGTGTGGGCCTCCTGGTCTTTCTGAAAGATTCAGATCAGCCCAAAAAAGGGGGTAAAATCCTCTGAAAATCAGTTATGGTTATCAAACAAACGCCATCACTCCAAATTCATCTGCAGGTTTTTTTTTAATATAGGGAGTGACACTAAAATATCTTTAATTTACATGGTGGACAAATACAAGCTGTGCCTTTAAAGAGCCTGAATTTAAAAACAAATTTCCCCCCATGTGCACTGCTTCAGCTTCTCACTGGAGGGCAGCATCTGTATATTTATCAGGTTTAAAACAGTGCAGTGAGACATTTTTACTGTATATTTACTGTATGAACATCAGAGGCAGCTTGGTTTCTGTTATTTACACTGAAAAAGGTCTAAACTTTATTTACCTATTTATCACAGTCTGCTTGATTTTGATGCTTTGAAGCAGTGGTTCTCAAAGTGGGGTCCAGGGACCCACAGGGGTCCTTGAGGGGGCTCCCCAGCAAAAAGTGAAATAATTAGTTTTCACTATAATTCCATCTATAAGTAACACAATGACAGAATGTATGACTGTTTCAGTCATGAGTTTCATACACTTTCAGTAATAAAACATCTTAAAGCAAAAATCTTATCAAATGGGGGTCCGTGGTCTAATTTGTGTCAGTTTAGGGTCCTTGACATGAAAAAGAAACATTTTCTCACTCACTTCCTGTGGTATATGTCCATATATAGCCAGGTAGAGACAGTTTTGGAGATATACGCCTATGAAATAATATCAAAACACAGTGGAGGGGTATGGGATTAAGTTTGTGCTGCTAAAAGATTAAAAAAAAGGCTTTTGAAAAGTTCTACATCTCTGTGTGTCTGGTTACTGAGGATAATCCACAGATCTCATTGTCAGCTGGATACTGTTCACTGCAAGGTCTGTCAGTTACACAAGAAAAACAACTAAAGCTAATGAGCATATTGCCTCAAATTTGACCAAAAACATTGTTTACAAAAAAATAAGCCCTCTAATTTCCTCTGACACTGAATGCATCAAATAGACAGAAGATGTTCTGAGGTTGTGCTGATTCAGGTTGCAAACATCATGAAATGTAGGATTTTCTGGAGATTTTAAACACATCCAGTTTGGAAATAGGACAGACGTGTATCCTGATCCTGATTACATAGAAGACGTGGGTGTTTTGACACACTCCAAGTGACCAGACCATGAAAACAACACAGCTTGAAGGAGAAGAAACATCAACATGCAATGCAAACGGATGCATTGGGCTGCAAATGCATTTCCATAATCGATTAAACAATTAGTCAATGAAATGCTAAAAAAATAGTGAAGAAGTGGCATTCACAATTTCTCAGAGTGCGCTGTGATGTCTTTAATTTGCATGTTTTGTCCGAGTAACCGTCCAAAACCTAAAAATAATCAATTTACTGTCATATATGACAAAGAAAAACAGCAAATAGTCACATTTAAGAAGCTGGAACCAACCAACGTTTGGCATTTTTGCTTGAAAAATTACTGAATCAATTAAGCGATTAACAAAACGGATGAATAAAAATCAATTTTCTTTTGATTGACTGATCAATTCATTGACTAATTGTTACAGCTCTAATTGTGGGACATGTGGTACCAGTGACTTGGTGAAATATGATCCAGGAAGTCCAATCTGAGTAAAAGATCCATGAGATTGAAAGTTTATCAGGAGCCAGAAAGCTGCAGACAGGATTTTACTTTTCGTTGGCTGATTGGACCAGATGGTCTTCCATTACACACAGACAGGAATTTCAGTTGCATTGATGTGTTTTGGGACTTGATGGTCGGTTCTTCACGGAGGTGAACTTTTTAGTTCCTCAGATACACCCAGGCCTCGTTCATACTGGTCCATTTAAAGAGTCAGTTCACCCTTTTTTCTCTCTTACAGCTACAGTATCTCTCCATCCAGATAGTCGTAGGACATTTTCAACCCTATAGTTCATTTGCTCTGGTCGCCATACAAAATCCTAGTGAACAAAAGCACATCACTACAAGCCAGATGAGAACGTTCACTCTCCTTGTTGGTCAGATGTGTCTGGGGCGGAAGCAGAAATCTCCAAAGCTGGACAATAAATATAAGGGCATTTTTAGACCTGCGCTTTTTAGTCCAGTTTAATTGGACTCTGGTTCGTTTTCCCTCTTGGTGCGATTCATTTGAGCAGATCTGAACACAGTAATTCAATCAATCAATCAATCAACAGGGGACAGAATAACAACAATCATAACAATAATAATAACAGCAGCAATAGCAGTAGCAATAGCCAGGGAAGGATGCCAACAGGACTGCGAAGGACCGCAAAGGCTTGGCCTGCAACCCAGGGTTTCCTGCGAGATGAGAAAGCACAAAAAAAAACTCTGGGGAAGAAGCCAAGTTAGTAAAATGCATTGATGGTACATGAATGCATACAGATGGAGTACTCGAGTGTGAACCAAAACAAGGAGGTGATCTCGGTCCAGTACCAAAACAAACTCTGGAGCAGTTTGTTTGTGGTGGGAACGTGATCCAACCCAACTACAAGGTGTACTCCGCCGCAGCCAGGTGAGCTTCGCATACTGTGATGCAGAAGAGAGAATTTAACAGCTGCTAGCAGCTCACTGGAGAATGAATCGAGGCCTGACCAGGACTAACAATGAAGAACGTTGTTTTTAGCCAGAGGTGTTTATGTTCTTTCTTCCACTCTGGACACATCTGACTAATGAGCAGAGTGAAAATTCTCCTTGGATATAAGAGCTGGATACTGGACTAAAAATGGCGCCTCTTCAATCCAGTAAGAACTGCTCGCCTGGTGCATACACCAAAAAAGTCTCTAGCTTCAAGGTTTACTTCCGGGGGTATGCGGCCCACTGAATATGTACAGTAGCGTTTCTTTCGTTGGCCTCGCCCGAGAGTTCCCGCTCGGCATTGTGATGATGTCACGGATTTTTAAATTGCTTTTCTTGGCTCGAGGAAAGTTTCACAAATATAAAACCTCCATGGAGCAAAAATTCATAATAGAAAGAGTCCTAATTGACTTTGTTTGCAGTTCAAGGTGTCCTGTCAAGTTTTACACCATTATCTCTTTATAATGGTGGTCTATTTCTCTGCAATACCACAAGTGGCCACTGGGCAAAATCGGAAGCAAAGCTAAGTGGCGGCACCGTATCCAGCTCTTATTATACATCCATTACATTGTCACGTTGCTTGTAGTGATGCATTTTGGTCCGCTTGGATTTTTCTCAGTGTGAAAGGAAACCAAACCGAGGGGAAAATGCACCAAGTTCACCAACTCATCCACCGATTCGGACCAGAGCAAACAAACTACAGGTTTGAAAATGACCTGAGATAGTTGCCTCCATCTCAGTACTGTGTCTCCTTAAGAAACTTTGTTAGTTAAGTTGATTTGCTTCCCCAGATATGATGACTACGAACAGCATAAACACTTAACACTCACAGGACATGTAAATCTACAAAAGCTTATAACATCAGCCTACATTATTTATCCATCTGAAAAACACTCTATAAATGGGAAACGAGTGAGTGGTGCACTAACCATACTTAATCAGTTTAAAACAGGTCAGTTGTACATTGTGCAATAACTTTTGAATGTATGAGAAACAGTAAATGAGAGACACATGGTTGGTTGGTTCCATCCAGCAGCTCCATATTGGGACTGTAATGAATATTGCAGCCTCTAGGAGGCGCTACTGGGGGCTTTGCAAAGTTAATCTTGTTAAAAATGTATCATCTTAAGTGCTCATTAAAGGTTTTTTAAACTCTCTGTGTCTGGCAGCTCTCTCCTGCTGCAGAGCTTGGGATGCTTTTACCCTTTTGCTCTCTGATTTGTCATGAAATTTTCCCCAAGAGAAAATTTGAGGCCGGACAGAAGTCTGAGCAGCTGGTGAAACCCCGGCAGATATATTGTATCGCAGTCTGTCTGCGCCACAGAACAGTAAAATCCTTGCTGAATGCCCCTTTTAAAATGTGTGGAGTTGAATTTTTTTCCTGGAGGAGCTGCAGGCTGTTCTCGAGTGTTGGGTGAACAGCAGCGGGACTCATTCTGCCTCGGCTCAGGTTGCACAGCCGGGCCAAATTAGAAATGACACGCAATAAAAGAGGAAAGGAAACGAGTTTCCCCAGAGAACAATCTAGAAAATTACTCTCTATTCACACAGACACAGAGAATATTGACGCAGTCATACACACTCTCACAGTCAATCAGCTTTTTGTCGCTTTTTATCAGCACAGTCTCAGAACATCTGCTGCTTTCTCTGTTTCTCTGTCTCTCTGTTGCAGCGTCTCACTGCCAAGTCTCGGATTAATCCAGGTTTGGCGCCCACAACTCCTCCAACACAAACAATACCTCCTGTGTCTTTGTTGGTTTGTGGAGGTTTGAAACTTCATCAGCTGATCTGAAGCTGCATGTTGTGTGTTTTTGAACCAAGATCTTGTTAAAAATGTTGCTTCCCAACATAATCATACAGTAGCACAACCTCACTGATGTTTGGAAGTTGTCAGAAAAATATGACAAAGTATATTTCATGACTATTTTACATGAGGACATAAAGATGTATTTGATTATCCTGTGTGGTGAAACACATCTGTCATCATAGAGCTTGTCAGCCTGTTGGTGAACGTGGATGTATAAATATGGGTGTGACGAAGATCCAAGTAGGATCAAAACTTTGTCCTGATTGAATTTTCTACATTTCCTTATTAAATTTCAATTTATTTAAAGTGCACATCACCCTGAAAGTCTCTGTACACTTTACGAGTTAAGTTTTCATTCGTATAAACCCATGAAAATAAGAGTTGTTGTGTTTTCGTTACCTTAGATTGAGCTCTTTATATCTACAGAGGGAGCAAGTCCTCTTCCACAGAGCTCGCCATGTTGTACCGCCATGTTTCCACAGTAGCCCAGAACGGACAAACCAAACACTGGCTCTAGAGAGGGGCTTTCACGTTTTTCACAAGTTTTGCAGCCACTGTTGGTTCTCCTACACACTTGAAGGAGGTGGGGATGAGGGGGGTATTCAGGTGACTGCAATCTGCAACCTCACCACTAGATGTCACTAAATCTTACACACTGGTCCTTTACATTTAAAAGCATTAATGGAGACACTTTTAGGAAACACTCTTTAAGTTCTAAGATGTATTGATATCAGAACACGAGGCCCAGAGCTGCGTCTCTAACAATTCCAGTACTGTAGGTGG